>NC_140937.1:54801759-55341759 GCF_014529385.1 Adiantum capillus-veneris
ATGACCATGCAATTGAACTTCTTCCAGGAAGTTTACCGCCTAACAAACCTCCTTATAGAGTTTCTCAAGCTCAACAAGAGGAGATTATGGGGCAAGTGCATGAGTTAGTTGAGAAGGGCATGGTTAGGCCTAGCTCATCTCCATTTTGTTCTCATGTGCTACTAGTGCAAAAGAAAGACGGCACATATCGTATGTGTGTCGACTATAGAGCACTAAATAGGATCACTATCAAAAATAGGTTTCCCGTTCCATTGGTAGAAGACCTATTTGATAAGCTACAAGGGTCCACCTACTTCAGTAGGATTGACCTAAAAAGTGGCTATCATCAATAAGGATAGTTGATCAAGACATTGTAAAGACCGCATTTTGCACTACGTTTGGTCTTTACAAATACATTGCCATGCCTTTTGGCTTGACCAATGCACTAGCCACATTCAGCCGCTTGATGGAGAACCTATGCAAGCCTCACCAAACCTTTACTAGAGTGTTCTTTGATGATATCATCATCTATGCTAATTCATTAGACGAACACAAGCAACACCTCTAGGTAATATTTCAAGTTCTAAGAGACTTTATGTTAATCAAAAGAAAAGTGAATTTTTCTTACAAGAGATTCAGTATTTAGGTCACATTATCTCTCAAGATGGCATCCAAATGGATCCATCAAAATTAGAGGTAATAAAAGGATGTCCTAAATCAAGGAGTCTTCATGAACTAAGAAGCTTTGTAGGTATGTGTGCATACTATAGACGCTTCATAGAAAAGTTCTCACTAATAGTAGCAAGACCATTACATGACCTAACAAAGAAAAATGTTAGGTACACATGGTCTGCCAAGGAGAACAATGCTTTCGAAAAGCTTATCTCTCAACCTGTGCTTACACTACCGGATCTCTCAAACCCATTTGAGGTCCCATGTGATGCTTGTGGTGATTGCCTTGGAGCTGTTTTGCTCCAAGAAGGGCACACCATAGGCTATGAAATTCGAAGGCTCGACCCTATTGAGCAATCTCTAGGCATATATAGGAACTCCTCGCAGTTCTACATGCCTTAGACTCATGGAAGCACTATTTATTGGGCACTCCTTTCATTCTGCAAACGGATTACCAAAGTCTTAAGTACTTCATGACGCAAACCAAGCTCTCCGACAAACAAATGAGGTGGGCAAACTTTCTTTCGAAATTTCATTTTCATTTTCTCACATTGCTGGCAAGCATAATCAAGTAGCAATGCACTCTCAAGACAGCCGAGAGTAAATGCGGCTTCCATAGCAACTCACAATGATCTATCTTCTATGATATATGAGTATGCTATTGATCCCGATTTTAGAGATGTGATTTCATCCTTGCACTAGGGAAGAAAGAGGAGCCATTTACTTTACAAGATGGTTATCTTCTCTATAGCAATAGACTATGCATTACTAATTCACTATGTGAGAAAGTAATGTATGAATCTCATGCTCCTCCTTATGCAGGGCATAGAGGGATTTAGTCTACCCTAAAGGGGATCGAAACATATCTCTATTGGCCTACCATGAAAGCAACCATACAAGAGTATGTTTCTAAATGTGTGGTATGCCAAAAGACGAATATTGATAGAGGGAAGCAACCTGGATTGCTTCAACCTTTGCCAATCCCTAATTCACCATGGGAAAGCATGTCCATGGATTTTATCTTTGGATTGCCTAAGTCTATCCATGGGAATATGGACAATAGTAGACAGGTTCAGTAAACAAGCTCATTTTATACCTGTCAAAAAGACTATCAAAGCCCATCAAATGGAAACCCTCTTCATTTCACAAACCTTCAAGTATCATGGATTTCCAATGTCCATAGTGTCGGATAGAGATCCTAGAATGACCAGTAATTTATGGAAGGGTCTCTTTGAGAATTTAGGAACAAGGCTCAATTTCTCTTAGGCCTATCACCCCCAAACGGATGGCCAAAGTGAAATAGATAACCTAACAATTATCGATCTACTAAAAGACTATGTAATGGAAGTAGATCAAAGATCCCAATGGGAGAAGTACTTACCTTTAGTAGAGTATGCCTACAATCACACTATACATGCTTCCATGAGAAAAGCACCTTTTGAGGTAATAGTGGGATGATCAAAAAGTCCCTTGCTACTTAAGGTACACGGGAAGATCTTCGTTGTAGATGAGTATAGCAAAGACCTACAAGAATATTTCCAAAATATTAAGGATGCTATCTCTATCTCACAACAAAGGCAAAAGGTTGCTGCTGACAAGCACAGAAGAGCCCAAGCCTTTAAAGAAAATAAGTGGGTCTTATTAAAATTTCCCAAGGCTCGACTAAGGCACACAACAGGAAAGAATCCTACGGGACACCAAAAATACTATGCTAAGTTAGCAAAAAGGTACTATGGTCCCTTCCAGATTCTTAGGCCAATCAATGAGATGGCCTATCAACTCAAGTTGCCCAGCCATTGGCTCATACACAAGGCTTTTCATGTGAGCCTATTAAAGCCTTACAAAGGCGAGCCACCTCAAGAACCTACTATTGAAGACCCACCGGAGATCGAGGACCAAGAAGAGGTGCTGCAGCACGAGTCCATTCTCCAACCTGAAGACAAGGTACTAAGAGGCGGTAAGACTATACAACGATATCTTAATAAGTTTAAGAATTATCCTTTTGAATATGCTAGATGGATGCAAGGCATACAACTAAAGGATAACCTAAACCTTGTCAATGCTTACAATGCTTCCCAAGAGTAAGAAAATGTACAAATGTTAAAAATGAACAAAGTTTTTTTGTCTTATAAGACTCTTTTTTTCTTTATTGTGCACAAAAATGAAGTAGTATGCATGCTTATATCAAGTTTGCGGAGGCGACGTCTCCCAAACACCAAGTAGAGCTTGTCACTCTACTATGGAAGATTGATAGGACTAATGTGCAGACATGTTTGCCGCAGCTTAGGCTCTCAAGTGCCAAATGGACTAGTCATCCATTCTGGAACGATGTCGTAAGGCAAAATAGGGATCCTCTACCCTCTAGGAAAAAAGGACTAATGGATATGCTTTATCTTCTGTACCCAATAGTCGAGGATGACTATGATTTCAAGAGAGAGGTAATGTCATAAAAACTAATATCTAATTCTCCGAAATGATTTTCTCATGTTAAACTGATCATTTTATATGGGGAAGTGCCAGGGGAGAAAAAGCTAGAATATTGGTAAGACTAGCAGACTGGTCACAGTAGGGATCCAAAGGGGGACCATATGCAAAAGAGAAATGTGCAAGCAATGGGATTCAAAGACCTAAGGTTCACAGCCCATTAAGAATTCCAAAATGCTAAGGTTCCAAAATTGAAAGGTTAATTCCAATGGTCATTCCTTAGGAAAATTGGATGCTTTGTAGTGTGCAAAAAGTCTTCAAAGACTCCTAAAGAGGAGGGGGCGAGCCCTGTAAGTAGGGGATGAGAGAGAAACACACACACACACACACACTCATGAAATCCCCTTTACACAAAGGTCATAGTGGCCACATGTTAGCTCCCTAGCCCAATTGCCCACAAGGTGCATTCAAATCCTATTGGATGGCCATAGAGGTGGACCAATGAAAATTACGCTAGAGTGAATCTAGTTTACTTCATTTACAAACACTTAATAGAAGCACCAATAAGAATTAAGATCTCTAGAAGACTATTGGACAGTCTCCCAATGGGTCCAATGAGCATTCAACAGTCCAATGGCTTGCCTAATTCCTATTGGCCAGAAGACAAAGGGGTCCAATGAGAGTTTAATTGAATTATTTAATTACCTAAATCTCTCACAAAAGGGGAAAGGGGGACACATGTCACAATGCTATCACTTATGCTTTTCAATTATCATTGGCTAAGCTCTGGAGGGTCCAATGGGGTGCCAGCATGAGTAAAATGCATGAGGGGCCGACCAAGAGAGAGAGGGGGCTGATTTTGGCAAGGAATTATCACACACACACACACACAATCTCATGTGTGAAGCAAGAAGACTCTCTCTCTCCTTCTCAAGCTTAAATGGAAAGCTCACCATCTACTCCAAGCTTGTGACAAGGGAGGTATACACAAACAACTCTTGGCTTTGTGATGCAAATCCAACCAAGAGCCAAGCTTCAATGCATGCTTATCCTCTACCATGCTAATTACTAAGCTATGGTAAGCTTTTATGAGTGATTATGTGAGGAGATATACTTATTTCTTGTAAGACTACTCCTTCCTCTCAATCTATTCTCATACCACGCTAGCTCTCACCATCTTCGAAGGTGTGTGAGGTCCTTGGGTCTGAGACTGTGAGGGAATTGATGTTGTGTTTTATAAGTGGGTGCATGGTGCTTGAAGCTTCCATCTTCATTGCACGAGCAAGTTATTGAAGGAACACAAATTATTGTATCGTAAAATGTCTCCCTTGATGGGGGAAACTTATAATACACAACCTTTTGGAGGGGGGACCGGCTCCATGTAAATCCGGTCTTCAACTGTTGTCAATAGATTAATTTCTCTTTCTTTTGAAGTATTGTTCATGCCTATCTAACTAGTGTTTTTTGTTTCTTTCTCCATCCAAGCACTCTTGCTATGCTCATTAGGAATGTATTCTAATGAAATGCTCACTATGTTTATGCTATTGTCCGCTACACACAAGTTACTAGGCCATTAAATGTTACAGTATGCATATAGGGCTACACTACATGGCTTGCATTCACACAATGTTGATACCCATGCACAACACATACTGTAGGGCCATACACCATCCTTGAGGAGGACTCCAACTAGGAGGAGGGGAGGCATTGCCAATGCGAGCCGAATGTGCCAAAAAGGGCATTGTTTTCTATGTTTTTGGATTTTTTTGTGTTTGATTGCGGAAAGTTTTTGGTGAACTCGAGTACTCATGCCCTTATTTAGCTTGACTCTATAGATATGAGGACAAACTCCAAAATGAGCATCCAGGTATGTGTATATATTTAAAAAAACAATTTTTTGAGCTAGAATGTGATAAAACGGAGCAATCTGGCCAAAAATATTAGAAATAAATGTACATAGAGGCTTATCATGTTTTTTTTAATTAATTTGATTTACTGGTATTTTTTGAAATTGATTTGCTATTTTCTTTCTATTTTTGTAAATTTTTGAAGAAAAAACAAAGAAAAATAGAAAAAACAGGGGAGATGGTGACGTAACAACAAAACAAAATATGGGGGTGATAAAAAAAGTTAAGGGTAACATATGGTGAAGTCGGGGTGCAATTATGAGAATGTTGTGAAAAGTCCAAATCAACCAATTTTTGGAGAATATGACAAATTTTCTGAAAGTCGGGCGAATGGAGTCCAAATCGAGAAATTTTTAAGCCTAAAGTGCATCTGAAGATGAGATAGAAGTACATATCAAATTTTGTGGCAAGTGATTCAGAGACCCCCGATATAAGAAATTTTGACCCCACTTACTAGCTCATTCTCACTATTCACACTTAGAGAGAGCTTGAGAAACCTGGAGTGTGTGGATCTTCTATGGCTCTAAACAACACCCACAACACACCAATCAGCACCATATATGAGAGGTAGGCTCAATACCATGTTCTCTTCATGTTCAATGCTAACTTCAACGTGAAATGTGGCAGCGACGGGTAGAGAGCAAAACAGGACTGTAACTCAATGGCCATTAACCCGATAGCTACAAGACTTGATAGGGGGTAAATGAGCATGTCTATGTCCTCCCATATCAATTTAGGTTAGAAGTAAAAATACTAACATTCTCGGGCCCTGCAAGAGATAATCTGAGACAAGTCATCAAAATCTCACAAAACTTCATGGGTAGGTGCCTCTCAAGGTTGTCTATAATCCCATGTAGCTCCCTATATAATCAATCTACCAAAAGTGGGTCAAAACATCAATCTCATCTTCGGATACACAAAGTGTCATTTGGCTCTCACGGCCAGATGGAGCGTCCATTTTCCACCAAACTTCATAAGCAACATTGACATACCTTCAACAATCAAGACATGAGGTCTAACATCAAAAAAATTCAATGCCGGGACGTCACCCAACTAAAAGACGCTTTTAGAGAAACAAATCATCATAAAGGACATCTGTAAGACTGAAGGCTACACCGATGGCTTGGAATGGTGCCCCATAGCATCTACAAGCTTAGGTGATCAAGCTCAAGTGATATCATTATAGAAAATCATCTCCAAGAGCCCAAAATCAACTTTAGAGTCCACAGTACCAAAAAAAAGAGTCTCTAAGCTAAACTAATGAACTTCAAAGTTGAAGCAGAGCTGAAAGGGCTTAGGGAACTAGCACAAATCTTTCCCATGCATTGAAATCAAAAATTTTCATCTTAGACATCATACGTGTATGATGTCTGGTGCACCTATTCACTCATGCAAATGGTAATTTTTCCACACCAGCCTCTTCATCATGCTCATTACAACTCACATACCAAGTCTCATGCAAATTGCACCACATAAACCCACCATCTGGTCAAAAACCGCTAAGTTGAAGTCCTCAAGAAAAATATGGTCTTATGCATAGGAAGAATGCTCCAAACTCAGGGAAACTTCACACAAACCATGCACATAGCATATACATCCTATCCCCATGCTCACATTTTAGTTTTTCAAGAATAGATATCATATGTGTATGATGTCTAGACCTGCTAAATAGTGAATTTGTTAGAGTTTTTGTTATCGAGAATGCCATATCATGTGCTAAGAACACCATTTATGGCCTTGGGTACATGAGTACTTGCCCAAATTCAAATCTGAACACATCAGAGTGATGTATGCATCATGGGAACGCTATACATCAAGTCTGAGCAAAAAACACCAACCTAGACATCAAACACGTATGATGTCTAGACCCTTTACCTTGAGAGGCTGAAGTATATTTGAGATCTCCACTGCCTTTATCACATCTTTATTTGCTTACCAAAAAAATTTCATTACAATTGGATATCATTTGAGATATTTTTACCCATTTGGAGGAAACCTAAGTATACAAACACCACTCATGGCATTTGATATCCAATTACATGCTCAAATTCAATCGTGTTGCTATAGACACTATACACATGCTCGGGACATCCTATCATATGAGTTTCAAATCATTTTGACACAAAACACATCATACACGTATGATGTCTCAAGTTTCAAACTGGCAATTTAAGGTGGTTTTGACCTATCCAATGCTCTTACCATATGCTTATGAGTCCATGCCACAAGCTTCAATCCATTTAAACCTCACATACCTAGAATATAGCCATTTTACCATTTTAGAGTGTGAAAAGAGTTTCTAAGACAAAATATTTCTCATTACATGTTCAAACCTCATCCCAGGCATGTATGTGTGATGTACAGGCTATGAGCTATGCATATGTTAAACCTCATCTCATTCAAAGCACATAGACATCATACATGTATGATGTCTCACATCATAAAATGAGCATCAAAATGCACTTTTGTCAACTTGCATAGCATCTTTAGGCCCTAATTATCTTGTGATTCAATTTTAACATCATTTGGACAGTTAGAAGCTGATCAATTACCAGATTTTGTAAAAGACACTAACTTTTGCAATTGGAGTGCATGTAGGATCAATGGAAGCCAGTAAATCACCAGTAAAGAAGAAAAGGCTCGCCTTGAAAGATATCATTGCAGTTGTAGATCCCTTCACAATTCCCAATGAGACATTGAAGCGACCGAAGCATGGATACGCAAAGAAACTCTAGATCAAGAGGGCATAAAGCTATACCAAGGGACATTCCGGGATCCACAAGGCAATACAGTGGATGTATTGATGATTCCAAGGGAGCTCATTGAATATGAAAGCAAAGAAGGAATTGTCAATCACCTAGAAAGGGTATATCTACATGATTTTTTTACATCAGTGTCGACAGGTGTTGACTTTCAAAGATTCTATGAGCTGACTACAACAAATCAACAAAGATGGCAAATCAGCCATCACCACACTTGAGGGATAAACTAAATATGTGATAGTTACACCTCAGCTTATTGCAAACTCTTTGAGTTTACACAATGATGGAAGCTCAGTCAGAGAAAGAAGAGACAGTGGATGTGTACTCTCAGAAGAAAACCAACCCAATTTTTTAAGACATGGTAGACCCAAGAGCCATGAGAATTTGCAAATTGTACAACCAATTCTTCCATATCTGCAGCAAGAGGACACAAACGTACACTTCACCACCTCATGCCATTGCTTTCCACCACCTTCACTTGGGCTCTGAGAAGTAGTGTGTCAAAGGATGTGAAATATGCCGAGTACATTCATGAATAGGTAGTAGGCTTACGAATTGATAAGCCCAAATACATTGGTGGAGTAAAAATCTTATCCAAAATTTCAAATGAAGCGATCGGAGCAAGAGGATAGTGACCAGACCCACCAACTCAGAATGAGTGACTAGGTCTTAAAGATGATGCAGAAGATAAACCACAATGGGACCTCCTGTCTCGATAAGGCTCAAAAGAAAGCTAGAGACAATGCCATAAGAGAAATCTAAAGAGCCACCAAAGAAGAAAGGAAAGCAATAATGACTAGGGAAGAGAAGCCAAAAGAGACCACAAGTCAAAAGGTAGAGTGCATGAGAGATTGATTGAGCAATTCAAGGCCAAATGAGCACTAAAGGGTGATTTTGAGGAGTATTGGGTGCCAAACCCAAAGAAAATGGGCAAAAATTCCTCTTGACCCTTAGAGGATTTATTTGATCACTATATTTGAGCATATGAAGAGTCCGAGAGGATGATAAAACAACAAAATCTAGAGCCTTTTCCTAAGAGGAAACTGCAAGAGTAACCTAAAGCATAGGGAGAAGAGGAAAAAGAGTCCAATGAGGAGGCTGGTAATACAACACTACCAACATCTCCCTTGGGATACACCCAACAACCTCCAAGCCTGAAATCGTCAACATCCCAACAAAATGATTTTCCAAACAAGAAATCAGAGGTTGAGTCAATGCTAGAGGACAAAGAAAAGACAAGAAGATGCACCTATGACAATATCCTCAAAGCTGGATATACATCTGAGGATGATTTTCAAGTTGTGTATGGCATCTCAATCCTACCGTGGGCTAAAAAACAAGAAGAAAAAGTCAAGGATAAACCACAAGACCAAGGTACTCAAAAAAGAGCACCAGAATTGCATTTATCACCACTTCGAGTACCAAGGTTAGGACTAATCCAACCAGTGCCAAGGTAGATGCATCTAGAGAATCTGTGGCGACCTTCTCTAGTGGGTGTGCTACTTAATATGGGCCAGCAAGTCCCCCTAGATGGACCACTACATCGTCCATCAGCAAAGAGTGTGGTAGCATCAAATGAAGAAGATGTGAGAGCTGCCAACCAAATTTTGGAAAGAATCAGAATCGGGTCTCTCATTGTGGTTGAGGAAAACAGCATGCTCAGGACAAGAGAGGAAAATCTGATAGGAGAGCATGATAACCTTACCAAAGAATTGCAAAGAGCTACTGAGAGAGCAAAAAGCACATAGAGAGAGAAAGAAGCACAAAGCAAGATCTTGAACGAAGCTGAATCAGAAAGGGATACCCTATTAGCGGGTGTGACGAACGTCTATAGCATAGCTTTGTGGCACTAACATAATGTCAATCATCAAGGAAACAACTCGAATGGGGCACAGACACTCTTTGAGATTGTCAAACTCAAAGAAGTGCGCCAACGGAATAACTCAACACCTAGCACATGCAAATCTCTTGCTCTTGGATCTGGCCATGTACTACGTCCTACGTCACTACACTCGATCATCAATCTATTTCAGCACTTAGATGAAGTCCAAATGCTACAAAACTTTGGGAGAAGGTCAAAAACACTTAGAGACACTATCCTACTAAGTTTGGTTCCATTTTGAGGAGGTGCCAAAATCACAATCCATCATAATTTTGGTCTCACAAACAGAAAAAGAGCACATCAAATAGGTTGCTCTAGGGACTAGGAACACTCTCCCACAGTTGGAATGTTAAAAAAAAAAAAAATAACATACTCAAATTAGTAGATTTATACTTCTTACTTGTAGTCAAAAATCATAATAGAATCGACAATGAGCATACTTGAATGAAAGAGCATCGAACAAGGAACACATTGCAAGTTTCAAAATCAAAATGTCATTCCAAAACTCAAATTATGTGGATTAGAAGTTGTAGGGAAAAATCACTCTTAGCCGTACGCTTCAAAACTCCTCAAAAAACCTTCATAATAATCATTTCCTTTCCCACTTTACAACTTAGACTTTAAACCTAGGTTTCTCTTGGCCAATGGCTAACCATATTGGACTTAGACTCATCACAAATTTTACCCTTAGCTTCTCAGAGCTTGTCCACATTTCAATCAAAGATTATCAAAATAATTTTACAAGGCTTTTGGAAAAAGAGTGAGAGTACAACGAATTTTTAGGCTTAAGGAAGAAGGGGTCGACTTGAAGGGTGCCCGAAAGGATCGGCATGCTCCACAACTTGATCACTTCATGTCTACCATCTCAAACCAGCTTTGACCACCTATCTCTACCTGCCATGTCCGTAAACTAATCCAACTTTGATCCACCATATCTTGCAATCCATAGCTCCATTTGAGGAGCCTTCTAGTCTGACTAGTAGCCCAATAGTTCCTCTATGCCCCCACCCCCTTCTCTTTTCTACTGCATCTCTTTGGGTGTGTGTCAATGCCAGCAGATGTGTGTGCCCAACAGACCGGTTTGTGGTGCAAAGAGAGACAGAGGGAGAGAGAGAGAGAGAGAGAGAGGAAAGTTGTTGCAGATCAAAGTAGATTGGAATGATCGTCCCGCTATAGGAGGCGTCAATAAAGGACGCCCGATCGAGAAGATTCATGCTCGAGAAGCCAATCAAGAAGACCCTCCTTGCAAAAGGAGTTAAACACATTTTCCCAAGAAAAATCAATCATTGAGTAGCTCGCAACCCAAGGTGTGGATTTGGCAAGTCAAGGAGAGACCCGAGCGCCATGCTACGCGCTAGTAGAGCTAGAAAGAAAGTTGGCATGGTACGAGGCAAGATATGGGCCTATAATCAAAGAAGAGATAGGCAATGCTAGTCCAAGTGATTCATTCGGCAATTCAAAAATTTGCATATCTGACCTTTTAGGGGATCCAACCCATGACCTAAATTAAATCTCCCAAACAATAACGAGCTCTTTTTGTCTCTTAAATCTCAAGACTTGTAACTAAAACCTCTTTCTGATATGTAAATCTATATTTTTGTTGGAACATTTGAACATGTCGGACGTTGTTGCAATTGTGTAAGTTTTATTCTCCCTCCCTCCCTCTCTCCGACAATGACAGGAAGAAGATGGAGAGAAAGAGAGAGAATGAGAGAGAGAGAGAAGGAGATTGTGAAGCTAAATTCCACACAGCATTTGCATTACAAAATTAATTGTGAATATAGTACAAACTTTATAGCTCATCCCTCCCTCAATCATAGGCACTATGTCATCAATTTCTTCAACATCTGAACATTCTGGATCAATATCTTTTGGGTTCCATTCCATTTCATCATCAGAGTTGAGCTCCCTCCCTCTCCTCTCTCTCATGTTCCCTACCCCTCTTCCTTTCTCTCTCCGCACACACACACACATTGTGTGTATGTGTGTGTGTGTGTGTGTGTGTGTGTGTGTGTGTGTGTGTGTGTGTGTGTGTGAGAGAGAGAGAGAGAGAGAGAGAGAGAGAGAGGAAAGAAAGAAGAGGGAGAGAGAGAGAGAGAGAGAGAAATGAAATGGAATGTTATATTAAATGTCTTCAAAACGCCAAAATGATTTATGAGACCAAACTGATGAACTCCATGTGGATCCAATCTAATGTCTGCATTTTCAAGAAAGTAGTGCATCAGTTATTGAATAGCTTTGTCAATGTTCTCCTTTGTAAATAGATGTACTGGGTGTCTCCCATATCGTGCTAGAGTAGTCATGATCCTCTGATGGAGCCTCGATCACTGTTGTGGACATCTAGCTCTCCCGACCTCAATGGATCTGTCAGCTAATATATCTTTAGTAAGAGAGAGAGAGAGAGAGAGAGAGAGAGAGAGAGAGAGAGAAGGTATTCATACAAATTTATCCTTTAAAAATTCATATTGAACCATGGAGAAAGTCAACCAATATTTGCAACCACCGATTTGAGATTAATCCCAGTATTTTGAGTTCAATAGATGTCGTGATAGTGAGAAACAAAGGAGGGTTTTCAATACACAATCTTGCTACATGGAGGATCTATGGTTGCCATGCATGTGTATTTGAAAAAGGTGTATCCTATTACCTGCAACCATCACCCACAAAAAAACAAGAGATTGTTAGTCCATTAGGTGGAAGGCACGTGTCAGGAGATGCTCCTACATGTTATAGATATCCACCTAATGCACAAAGCAAGAAAACAATAGACTCAGAAAACTTGATTAGAAGAGGCCATTTGGGGGTTGAGTGTGGGGTGTGATGTTTTTGCAGCAAGTGGTAATTTTCTTCTCCCTAGCTGCAAATGTGTCGGGAAAAGGACGCTTTATACATGTGCTCTCTCCTTTGTTTCCCTCCAAGAGAAAGAGACGGATGGGGGAAGTGGGGTATTTCTTTTCCCATGTGGAAGGGTAGTGGTCAGTTATGGGTATTGTTAAAGTGAGTGTGTATGTGGAGTAGTAAAGGCACTCATGTTGCCCTTTCCCCTTCTTTTTTCTTTTTTGGAAGGTGTCATATATAGCTTATGTGTATATGTGGGGGGCCTTCCATAACGGGGGGCGGGGGGGGAGTGGTTTGCTAAGAAGTCCATCCGATGTAAGAGGTGCTTCCCTTGGGTTAAAGGGGGACGAGTGAGAGAAAGAGCGAGAGAGAGAGAGAGAGAGAGAGAGAGAGAGAGAGAGAGAGAGAGAGAGAGAGAGAGAGAGAGAGAGAGATAGATAGATAGATAGATAGTTCTATTATCGTCCTGGGAGGTCAAATATGACCTATGGGACCAAATGAACATGTCACGTGGTGTGAGTGGAGTTCATAAGTGACTCTCGATGCTCAAAAATGGCTGAAATGAGCGTCGCAATAGAGAGTCCACATCGTGGTTGGGAGAGGAAGGTATGTAGGGAGAGCTCATGGCTGAATATATGGGGAAAAGAGGACCTAATGTGGTCAAAAGCTGAGCACTCAAGTAGTGTGTGGTACTCACTCTCTCGCACTTGACGAGGGCATAAGGTGCAAAGTCGATGACACTCCTCGCCAGTGCCCCAACGTCCTGTCTCGCAGCGTAGAGAATGGGAGCTAAGACGAATGGAGGCAATGGTGCGGATCGCACTCAACGGGATGGGCTCAAGGATGTAGGAATGGGTTCGGTTACCTCGTTCCGAGAAGAAGAGAGATTTGTAGTTTGGGGCAACGTGTGTGGTGTAATGGCTGAAGCGAGAACCTCCAGATTTCTCCCAAGCCATGACACATTGGCGTTGTAAGAAGGCCTCATTAACTTGGGAGTCGATCGACGCATCCTCGACCAAGTGACATGCATCCCATCTTCCAAACCATTTCTTGATATCAAGCATCCACCCCGAACTTAGTATTTTGCTCTTGCATGTCTTTTGAACCTTTTGACTTGCTTCATATGCGATTCTAGGAAGTCGATGCAAAGGGCTACGTTGTGTCTTACGCATATACTCCACAACCCTTTCCATGCCCAAGACCTCAATGGGAAGCGATCCGGACTCAAGAAGTAAGAGCATGTAGGGTGTTTGTGTCTTGACTTGGAGAAAGTTGGTGAGAAAACGCTTTTGGACATTCTCAAACTCTTTCCAAGTAGACTTCCCGAGAGAGAGAGAGAGAGAGAGAGAGAGAGAGAGAGAGAGAGAGAGAGGAGGGAGAGGCCCTCCTCCATCCACACTAGGAGGAGTGTTTAATCCCTCTTTAGGGGACACTAGGCCCCCTAAGGGGTCTTAGTGCCCTCCAACTTTTAGGTGTCCCAAGACCTCACTTAGTAGGCTTGTATGGGAGGAAGCTACATATCCCTACAGCTGGTTTCTAATCAGCATCTAGAGCTTAGCTTTTTTGAAACCCGTTATGGCAAAAAGCTTGGACAAGTGCTCGGATGTCCCGTGCAGCATTTAATGGTAGGTGTTGCAAAAGAGGATTGGTTTTAGCTGTGAAAGTATGACCTTATGAGCCCAATATGAGGGTCAATTACTAGATCGTTGAATAAATTTGCTGGGTTGGCAAGGGAGGTTTTCCTCCTTTCTATTGAGATGCTTAATGAGTTTCCCTTTATCAATTTTTATTTTAAGGTTGAGGAATTTTGTATTTGTGCTAATCTCGCTTTCAATGGAGAGGCAATCATGATGGATAGTTTGGATGTTAATGAAGTATAGGGGGTCCATTGAGTCAATGATGAGAATGTCATCAAAGTACCGAAAGGGTGACCCCAACTTCTTAAGGGTGGGATCTGGGTTGGCAGATTTAAGGATCCCCACCAAGAATTCAAATTCCAACGAGTGTAATAGAGATTACACCACATGGGGGAGCAAGCAAGCCCCATAGGGATCCCATTTTTATGGCGATAAACCAATCCTTGGTTTTGTATGTACATGTTATTGATGAGCCAAGAATTGATCTCCAATATTTGGTGTAAGGTGAATGATAATATCGATTTATATGAGTGTGAAGACCATGTTCCTTCTGTGCACTGGGTGGAGAATCTTTTGAACGAGATGTATGGTTGTTGAGCTAGAAAAGCATCTTGTATGAGTTTAGTTATGTGGTGGATAAATTCATGTTCCCGGAGGTAGGGGATATTTTCGTAGCACTTCTTCACGTCCCCTGAATAAGGGTGGTAGCATGCTTTGGTAGATTCAAGGCACAATTATAAATTAAGTTCACAATCCACCATGATTGGATGTGGAGATTATGGCATAATAAGGATTTTTTGTTTAAGTTTTTAGCTCTTTGTTTGAGATGTGCTATGCACGTTTTAAGAAGCATTCCATAAGGAGGGAAATCTTTGTATAGCAGCATGTACAACCACATGTTATCCATTGGAATGAGAGAGAGAGAGAGAGAGAGAGAGAGAGAGAGAGAGAGACAGAGATACACACACGTAGACACAAACACACATACATTGAGAGAGAAGGAGACAAAAAGAGAGAGAATGAGAGATAGACAGAAAGAGAAAGAGAGGTAGAGAGTAATATATATATATATATATATATATATATATATAGAGAGAGAGAGAGAGAGAGAGAGAGAGAGAGTCATAGGTACAAGATTTAGTTTTTATATTTAAGTTAGAGTTTAGATTTAGATTTAGTGTTAGAGCTTTGGGTTTAGGTTTAGGATTTAACTCTATATTTAAGGCTTAGAGCATAGTGAGGGATATTTAAAGATAGTTAGTGATGAGAGCTTAGGTTTAGATTTAAGATTAGATTTTGGACTCGTGGGGAGGTGGGGGGTGGGTTTGGGGGGGGGGGAGATCACTATGTATAAAATGTGTATATCACATGTGCTCAAGGATTATTTTTTAAACTCCTTATCTGTGATTTTTTGACAATAAAATACACCCTTCTCTTGTTCAACCTGTAATTTTTTTTTAATTCCATGTTATGGTACCCTTCTGTATGTGAAAATGTGAGAAAAGATAAAATTTAATAACCCCTTCTGCTGCACACACATGATAGTCACATAATTATTAGGTGAACCCCCCCTCACGAGATTCTGGATTTAGTTTTTATATTTAATTTTAGCTTCAGGATTATGGTTCAAATTTAGAGCTAGGTTTATGGTTATGTTCGCAGTAGTTTGCATGTAGTTCACGTGAGTTTAGGTTTGTAGTTGTTTGCAAGCTCACATGTGCAAATGGCTCACGGACGCCGTTTGTGCCAAAAAAAAATAGTGCGGCAAAAGCAACCATATGTTTTGATCACCAACCCATTGAAGTTAACGGGGCATTTTATCTCATGTCCTACAGAAATCCCCACTCTTATTTATATGTACTCAATCGGTTGTTTTGGGCAAAATGCATTGGTCCATCAACTTTGGAGGCTTGTTGTGACAAAGAGATGGGAAATTTTACAAGTTTCTCATTTTTGCCATAAGTAGTAGTCCTTGTACTATAAGCTCATGAAAGGATGTTTCAAAATGAGTGGATCTACTATGGTTTTGGAATTTTTTCCCAAAACCCTGAAAGGACACTTTTATGTCATGCTAGGTTACCAGACTAGTATTAAAAGTTTCAGATTTGCAACACACTGTACTTGCAAGAAATATGCTTTCAAGATTTATCCAAGCATACGGATTGCCACCAAATAATAATCAAGTGGAAATTTACTTTGTGAAACAATGTTATTATTATTATGTATTGTACATCAAAGTAGATTGGAATGATCGTCCCGCTATAGGAGGCGTCAATAAAGGACGCCCGATCGAGAAGATTCATGCTCGAGAAGCCAATCAAGAAGACCCTCCTTGCAAAAGGAATTAAACACATTTTCCCAAGAAAAATCAATCATTGAGTAGCTCGCAACCCAAGGTGTGGATTTGGCAAGTCAAGGAGAGACCCAAGCGCCATGCTACGCGCTAGTAGAGCTAGAAAGAAAGTTGGCATGGTACGAGGCAAGATATGGGCCTATAATCAAAGAAGAGATAGGCAATGCTGGTCCAAGTGATTCATTCGGCAATTCAAAAATTTGCATATCTGACCTTTTAGGGGATCCAACCCATGACCTAAATTAAATCTCCCAAACAATAACGAGCTCTTTTTGTCTCTTAAATCTCAAGACTTGTAACTAAAACCTCTTTCTGATATGTAAATCTATATTTTTGTTGGAACATTTGAACATGTCGGACGTTGTTGCAATTGTGTAAGTTTTATTCTCCCTCCCTCCCTCTCTCCGACAATGACAGGAAGAAGATGGAGAGAAAGAGAGAGAATGAGAGAGAGAGAGAGAAGGAGATTGTGAAGCTAAATTCCACACAGCATTTGCATTACAAAATTAATTGTGAATATAGTACAAACTTTATAGCTCATCCCTCCCTCAATCATAGGCACTATGTCATCAATTTCTTCAACATCTGAACATTCTGGATCAATATCTTTTGGGTTCCATTCCATTTCATCATCAGAGTTGAGCTCATTTGCAATTGCTTTGTGTGTTTAAAAGCGTTCGAAGCTTTCTTTAGGTGCATGTGTGCCTAACTTTGTTGGCGTATGCATAAGTCGCATGTTACAAAATACATACACCAAGTCCGCAACTCGTTAAGGACTTAATTGATTTCGTTTTTTAGTATGCACGAAAGCAAATGAAGACCAATTTATTTCACATTTACCAATTGAGGCGGCAACAAACAATACTCTCACAACCACATGTTGAAGTTCCACTTTTTCTCCACCATACTCTTTTCACCAAACTAGCGCACTCATCATCTTGATAGAATCTATATGCCAAGGATCCCCAAACATTCCTTCTCTACTAGCATAGGACGTCTTCTGTGTGTATGCCACCTTTCCATCCATATTGCCTAATAGGTGGGCACACACTGTCTTGAAGTCACTGATCTCTTCATTGTTTAAAGATTGATTGGACATTTAGAACTTGGGATCTAAGACAAACCCTGCCCCATGTAAAGGAGTATGCAGCTGCTCCCATGGTCTTTTGACAAACGACATCATCATGGCTTTCTCTTTTCTTGCATAAGATGTACAGTCTTTTAACTTGTGAGAGGCTTCATGAATGTACCAGTAAATTCGTCCAAATATAGAGGCTTCTTTGTCCACTAATCTTATCAGATGAGTGAAGGTCCTTTGACAGTAACAACTTTGTCTACATTTTTCCAAAAAATAGGAGATTTTAGAAGCTGATAGCATTTGGAAGCAGCAGATTCATACTGGTGATATTTATTAAGTCAAATGTCCCATCTTATATCTGCCACTGTTTCAACAAGGGCTGCCTTAACCTGCTGTAGTGTAGAGAGAATGTAATATATTGTTGCAAAACGGGTCACATAATAAATCTATAAATTTTTTGTTGGGGAATTTGTTCTAAACAAAGCGTAAGAAAATGAATGCTCTCTTATAAACTTCACCAAGTGGTTTGCATCTAGAAGAGTTTTCTTAATAGAAGGAACTTTTCCAAAGTCCTTCAAGAGCAGATTCAAAGTGTGAGCAGTACATGGAACTCATGTAATCTATGGATACTTTGCGTCAATTGATTTTCCACCTGCTTTGTAGTTAGATGCATTATCTGTGACAATGGTTGTCATGTTTTTAGGTCCCCTTGCTCTTCTTATCGAACGCTCATATACACCAGCAAGATATCCTAGTTTTCTCTTTCACGGATGTATCGATCGCTTCAAGAAAGATGGATCCTCTTGAAAAAATTAACATCACATTAATCAATGGTTTCTTCTGACAATTTGTCCAACCATCTAGAGCGATTGTGCGTTCATATTGTGGCACACAATCAAGAGTTGTGCGCTTTAAAATATTCTATGATGTAGCTTTCACTTTATCTAATATTTTATACGCATCTTATTATAATCAAGTACCACAAAACCTCAGGGGGCCAAAAAAAGGGTTGTCCCAAAATGATGTGCTCTCTTTGCCTTGAGCACCCACTCATGAAATTTTTCTTCAATACATCTTGGGGGGGTTCTGCAAGCTGCCATGTTTTTAGGAATTTTGAACACATGTTCTTTTATCCTGTGAGCATTTTTGCTAAAATTATGGTCACAAGTCTTACACCTCGATTTTGATGTATTCTTTTCACTAACCAATTCATCTACGTAGTTCCACTCATATCCTTTCACCATCTTCTTAAGATTTGCAAACTCAAACAACACTACTTACTAAATACACATCTAAATCAAACTCTCATACAATTTACATTACTTTATTCTCTATCATTTTTATAAAAAACATAAATTTTCAACCTCTATAAATTCTAAATACCAAAACTATTTTTTTTTCAAGTGTGAGCTTCCACTCTATACCGGAATCATGATAAATAAATTGCTTAATCTATCTCAGTAACTTCCAAGTGTGATTAAACTCTACACAAAGCAAGATATCATAAAAAATCCTACCTAAATTACCTCCAAGTGTGAGTGTAACTCTACACATGGCAAGCAATCATAATTTAGTACTTATCTAAATCTCTTCTAGGTGTGAAAATGCCTCTACACAAAGCAAGAGATTATTATTTAATCTACCTAAATTGCCTGGAGTGTGAGTATTACTCTACACATAACAAACAATCATTAGATAAATCTAACTTAAGTTAGTTCCAAGTGTGAACATAGTTCAACACAAAACAAGTAACTCCTAACTATAACTATCTAACTTAAGTTACTTCTAAGCGTGAACATAGTTAAGCACAAAGCAAATAACTGCTAACTTTAACTATCTTAAATCACTTCCAGGTGTGATATTCCTCTACACAAGGCAAGCAATCACTAACCACTTTACTTAATTTCCCTCTCAATGTAAGGTATACTTCACAAAGAGCAGATAAATTTTAAACTCAAAACTCCATAGCCTTAAAAAAACTATAGTTAATTACTTTAACTTTGTATCCTAAGCTCTAACTTTTTACTAAAAAAATTAATACTAATTTATATTTTTAAAAATTGATATATTTTTTGACGTTGTAAAGCTCACCTATAGATGAAATAAGGGGAAAGAGAGATCAATAGAATGAGGAAAACAGTCCATTTTCACGGTATATAAACAGGAGTCATGGAAGCACTCATGTAATTAAGTTATGTGGCTCTTACAGGTGGTATTCCATCCTACAAAGTTTGCACCAAACCGGTGGTATGTCAAAGAGGTAGCCCCTCAAAGTGCACGGATGTATGAGGGCTACAATTTGTCAATCACGTTGGTATTTGTGGAGGAGATCGAAGAGGATACTGTTTCGAAAGCCATTGATGTGGTGCCAGATGAGCCTGGCGCTGCTACTCTCTATGGGATACATACAGAGGACCTAGGAAATGAAACGGCGGACATTTGCCTAGATGAAGAGCTCTATATAGGCATAAGGAGTTATGTTGAGTTATGCGAGGATGAGAGAGAGACCTCTTAAAGCCATAGACATTGTATCTAGCAATTTTTCTCCCTTTTGTCATATATATTGTATTCACTTGCAGTTTTGCCCATTCTTGTCTTTATGCTAAGCTTGTGAAAGTTAAATTGTGAATCAAATTATAACTTATCCCAATTTTCTTCCCATTCATTATTAAGATGTGTTCTTGCATTTAATGCAGGTATGGATGATGATCAATTTCTTGCTTCCTTAGACCTTGAGTAGAGGAGGTGGTATGAGGACTACCATCGCTCCGAGATCACAGTTGCATTGTTCCACTCCTCCATAATCTCTGTCTGCTTCAGAGCAATCAACGTGCTCCGAGAGTTCGGTGTCGACTATACGATCTACATACTCCTCTAGGCACCGACGCTCTAGTGGTGGCAGTGATTTCTGTGGAGAAGGCATCACTAATGCTTCCACACTGCCTCGTACTCGTCAAAGCTCTTTATCTCCCTCTTCTTTGCTCTCCCCCACACCAGCCATGACGTTGCGCTCTACTCCAATTTTTGTGTGGATATCGACTGTTCCAAGCTACACACCACTCGCTACTCCTTTGGGACTCACCCCACTCGACACTCCTTGCTTTGGGGCCCAGACTCCAATGGAGAGACCTAAAGCTCGTACCTCCATCAAGACGTCACGCAAGACCCCTGCCAAGACACTTCCTGCAGCGACACCAGGTTCACACGTCTCAGGCAAGAGGGATTGCCATACTTGATCAACATCAGCATCATCATCATCTTGGACGAGGATGAAAATAAGGTGATATTGCGCATGCACGGATTTTGCTCTCATGTGTTTCGGCACTACATACTAAACACCTAGAGTGAAGTGTCGAATGAATTAAAAGACTGAGTCATCAGCATGCTGCATGACGAGTTTCCCGCGTCAAATTGGGATGAGCACTTCAATGAAGACTTGATGAAGGTACGGATGCATAAGTATTGCAAGCACAAGCGCTCTGAAGTGCAAAAAGCAATAAAGCAAGGGTGAACTAGGCCAAATTGGCTGGCCAAAGAAGATTGGAAGAATGTAAAGCGAGTAATGTGTAAGAATCCCGACAATTGGAAGCAACAAAAGGACGCAGCCAGAGTGCGAGTAGAAGCAAGGAGCTCGCACCACTTGGGGAGCGACTGATGGGTGTCATTTGAGGTCAACTTTGTAAGTGTTTTTTCATTACCCTTTAAGCTTGGTAGTCATGGATATTTGTAATTTTAAATTCTAACATAACGTTTTCTTTGTATGTTTTGAACATTGATCGATGACTAGACGTGACCCCACACCGTACGAGCGCGAGTATGCGGGTAGAAAGGGCTTAAAACGCCCTTATAGACATTCTAAGTTGTCGCTCCGACCTGGTTAGTATTTAACTTTACTCTCTTATATTTGTTGTATTTTAATAATAAGCTAAAAATTAGATTGTTTTGTAATTATATGTTTATTCTTACAAAAAGTTTTATTGTTTTTTTTTTTTTGCAGAGTCCGATAGATATGTTGTTGGGACACGATGAGACGTTAGATTAGTCAACATCAAACTAGCCGTAGCTAAATAGCACTAGTTTTTTCTTTTTATAGCATGTATTAGGAGATGACATGTGTACGTCAATTTTGTAACTATTAGCCAACGATGTATTTTTTCAATAATGAAAAATTGCGTTGTAACTAGTACATTTTGGTCAAAGCTTAACAATCAAGTGATTTTACCTATAATGTGTATTCACTTTTGTCCATATAATTTTGTCAGTTTTGCATCTTACTTTTGGAAACTTTATGTTCAATATGGTTGATGGGATGGCAGGGCAATGTATGAATGTATGCCCTGCCACCAAAAAAATTATGGAATAATTCCTATGATTCTCATGTGAGCTTTTATAGCTCTTTAATACACTTGTGCATCAACCATCACTATAACTACTTTCTAGATGACAATGTATGACACTCAGGGGGTTCACTATGTGTAAAACTACTATATCACATGCGTTCAAAACATGTTTGTAAAACCCCTTATCTATGAATTTTGTTAAGAATATAATGTACCCTTTTCTTTTAAAATCTGTAAGTTTTTTTCAAATTTGAAAAAATAATGCCCTTTTGTATATATATTTCTATAAGTTTTAAATACCCTTCTGTTGAACTCACGTGATAGGTTACATTTTTATTAGGTGACCTCCCGGGGTATGACAACACACAAGGTCTAAGTGCCCTCCACATTCACATCACCAAGCACAAATCTATCTTTTGGATCAACACTGTGTCTACCTTTTCAAGTGTATGATCGAACAACTAATGAAGTGTAGTTACTCTCCACATTCTTGTGGATTGACCAAGGAAAAATCTCCTTCTAGTTGGTCATGCCAAGCTCCAACATACTCCTCCTAATCATGGCAACATTGTCCCTCCCCTCCTACTCGCACACCGCACACCCGGCCTCTGTGTGTGTGTGTGTGTGTGTGTGTGTTTTGAGTTTAAGAATTATCAAGTCAATTTGAGGTCTCTGGGAATGAGTTAAGTATTGGGCTCCCTTCGCATGATGTCTTGTCTTAACATCCTATGTTCTCTCTAAGGAGGCTGTGAATTTGTGATTTAGGCTAGAGACATCCCCCTGACACAACTGATATGGGACCCTGGTGAGTGGTAGTGGCCTCTAAATAGATTAATAGAGAGATGTATCCTTCTTTGGATATAGTGTTTGCATTGAACGAACGAATTTTTTTAGATGCATTAGCATCCCCTCTCACCATCCTTACCAGTCAAGGCATTGTTCATGATAGCAACTCTCCCATGCTTCTCTCGTGTAGTTTTGGTCTTCCATTTGAGGCGTCACAGTTAATTAATTCAACAACTACTATTTGTTGGCACTTAGGATGCATGTACCAGCCATGAGCCAACATGCCAACATTACGCCACATAGTAGTAGAAGAAACTTTGCCATTGGTATGCACAAGAAATTTGGTGAGTAGTGTGTCGTTTGCTTCTCAAAGGCAGTATTCATAATGGGTGTGTGACCTGGGGGTGATTGCATGGCTATAGCAACTCTGTCTCTATATGTGGGTAAATTTCAAAATTTACAGGCTGGATTGCACTCAATCTAGCTAGCATGTACACTTGCATCTACCAAGACTCGTCACATGGATGTTGACGTCTCTTGCAATTGACCATAATCATGTTAGTAAAATAAGGTGCATATTGTTTGTTTGTGTATATTTGAGCACCATTGGCACCTTAAAATGTGAGGGCAATGAAAGCAGAAAAGTTCACTCAATCGTTTTTTTTTTCAAGAGTTTTGGGAATCATGCTAAAAGAAAGGGCGTGCTACAAAATACACACACACACACACACACACATGCATGTTCTTATTTGAAAGAGCAGAGTGTATTCAACCATTCACATGCTTGCCCTTACCCATATTTAATACCATAGCAGCCATTTGGCTTAGCTCTTGCTCCCTTAAATGTGAGACAGAGCATTGAGGCACTACATGGAGGAGAGTCTCTTTTTGTACACGAATTATATCCCTTAACAATTTGAGAGTGTGATCATCATACCCTACATGAGTGCTTAGCTTTTGATCACATCAAACTTGCTTTACCCACATTTTAGCCCATACCATGGCCTACATACCTTTCTCTTTTAGCCACCTAATGGATTCAACTTGTCAGTGCCCAAGGCTTATATCCATAGTCTTCAAGCATGTTACATGTTGTACTCGGTCACATAGGTCAATCTGACCTTTAAGGATGATCTCTCTCTCTCTCTCTCTCTCTCTCTCTCTCCCCCAACCCCCCCTCATTAACCTTTTAGGTCACTGTGTCCCCCTCTTCTTGTATAAGTATTTTGAAAAGCCACTGGTTTTCTTGACTTGCAAACAAAGTTGGAAGGCTATTTAGCCATTCCAAGTGACCATGATTTAAATGTAAGCAAAATGGCATGGAGGCAATCCTACAATGGAGCCACATGCATGGAGGCAGCCCTACAATAAGAGAGTGGAGTCATCATTTCTAGGGGGAGGCAAAGGGCCCACATTAGGTATGCAACACCAAGGAGGATCCAATGAGCAAAGGATTGTTAATTCCAAGACCAAGGCCAATACCCTCGATTGGCAATGATCATCCTCCAATGCAATCACATCAGTGTTCTGGAAAAATCATTTTTTCAAACATACAAAATTGCTTTCCTTTACTCTTCCAAGAGGAAATTTAGAAAATTAGGTTTATTTTGTAGGTTTTTACACTATTTTTCTCTATTTTTGGGCGAGATTTCTCCTTCTCCCCTTGCCCTCAACCGGCATTTTTTAAATTGAAAACGGCATCATATTAAGCTGAGACACATTTTTTCCAAACATTGAATGGAAGACCCTTGCACGACCATTGCCGTGAGCACTATAGCAGTAGGCAATGCCACATGTCCCCTTGCAGAACCCCTTTTCTTTTAACCTATGTGAGGAGTTTGAGATCATATGAAAACTTGGGAAAGCTAAAAAGTCTGGATGGTCACGCTGGAGCTCTCAACATTGTAGCATCCGCTGACTGGCCGAAGAAAGTGTGGAGACAGATGTGAGACTCTCTCTCTCTCTCTCTCTCATTCTGTCGTGGTGTGGAGGGCCGCAACTAGGCAAAAATGGAGCTCGTCAAGATCAAGGGTGGCAAACTGGCAACGCTAGAGGAGTAGGTAGTTCAACAAGCGCTTGTGGCGAGTGGGACATGTATTGGATCCAGAGTCTTGGCGTCCCAGTCTCAGCAGAGGATTGAGGTTGTATAAAGGTGTGGGGCTCGTGGCGGATCAGCTATTGGCAGCGAGGGGTATTGATAGAGGAGACTACATGAGGCCTATTGTGGAAATATTTGAGAAGTTGTACATAAAGTAAGTGGTGGGTTGTGTTCATGATCGAGTTTGAGGAGGGGGGAGGGGAGCATTCTCTGTCAAGCGCAAAAGCCAATCAATGACTCTCTCTCTCTCTCTCTCTCTCTCTCTCTCTCTCTCTCTCTCTCTCACAAACAGAAATAGACACACAGTCCTCAGCAAGTCTAAACGGGATTGTCGCTCTCTCTCTCTCTCTCTCTCTCTCTCTCTCTCTCTCACACACACACACACACACACACACAACTGCAACAAATAACAAAGAAATCTCTTTCTCTCTCTCTCTCTCTCTCTCTCTCTCTCTCTCTCTCTCTCTCTCTCTCTCTGAGACCTGCGACACACATGGCGGTGCCGTAGAGAATGAAACTCTCTCTCTCTCTCTCTCACTCTCACACACACACACACACACATTTGAGGTGGACTAACTTATCGACATGTGGCACAACTCGCTGCTTGTTATTTTTTCAAGATGCCAAGTAGAGCCACCCTTTACAAAAACAAAAGTAATCACCCTTCAAAATTGAAGGTTAGAGTGAAACTCCATGGCTTAGCTAAAGAGTTTAGATAATATAAATATATATATAGTACTAAGTATTGTGACTTTTTGACATAACTGAGAAGTAAAAAATAAATCTTTTCATTTTCTACCATCACTGGACTTCTGACTTACCCTTCACTTTTACATTTCAAACCAAATGTTTCTTGAGTTCCTGAAATGAAATGAAGGAGAGAGTGACACATGGATGGATGCCCTCTCCTTCCTTAAACATTTTAAACTCAATTATATTTAGTATAGATGGTGGAATGCACCTTGATACATTTGAGTTTTTCTTTGCTTATTTTCCCTTAAGTATTTTCTTCTTTTTAGAATGTCCTTGCACTTTGTAAGTAGTGAATACATTCTTTTGGAAGCCATTAGGAATACTATTAGTATTGCAAAGCTGAGAATAAAAACACGCTAATTAAATAAGATATTTCATAATAACGTAATTTTCCATTGCTCCCCTCACAAGGGAGGCCTTGTGATCTTATCACGTATTAAAGTTACTCAGGTGGACTCTCTCCTTGAGACTGAATGAAGGGAATAAATGAGTGCCATTGAGAACCCCTTGCGCAATGTAATATGCAAAGGACTCCATAGGATGCATAGAGTCCCAGATGAGGTACAACGTGGGATTCTCACACTTCGTCCACTCCACCAAAGTCCCATTGATGTATTGAGCATCCATGCCACACAGCACATTTGCCACATTGTAGGTACCACCTGAGCCACAACAAGCTCTGAAGGGATAAAGTATTCCTGCACAATTCAATTTCAATAAGCTGCACCAAAAGAACTTTTGGACAAATTCTCACAATAATTCCCACATTGTGGCTTACCTCAACATCATGAGCTTCTGTGAGGGAGGCACCGCATACCTAGTTAGGTACGATTGGCGGCAGGGGACCGTTGGCCCGGTGGGGGGCCCGGTGGTCCCTTGCCCCCAATCGTACCTAGCTAGGTTTGCGGTGCCTCTCAAGCAGAAGCCCATGATGTTATTCATTGTATGAAAAGCACTGGAAAAGACTTCATTTTCCTACAGGAGAAAATTTCTAAATCTTCTTATGCACCTCATGACTCCACAAGTATATTTGCTTCAAGATTTACCATAGTTGGAAGGGTTGAGATATCCATCCATGAATATGCTGTAAGCATCAAAGAGGACCCATTCCCCAGCTGGATAATTGTCTCGCAGCTCGTCCAGCAGATCGATTAGTCGCTTGTTGTGTGCTTGGTCAATATCCGTCCATAGAGCGTTGCAATTG
Source organism: Adiantum capillus-veneris (assembly GCF_014529385.1). Lineage (NCBI taxonomy): Eukaryota > Viridiplantae > Streptophyta > Polypodiopsida > Polypodiales > Pteridaceae > Adiantum > Adiantum capillus-veneris. The sequence goes on from NC_140937.1 coordinate 54,828,473, forward strand.
TTCTCATCCAGCTCCTCATCATCACCCACAGAACTCAACCCTCCTGGAGAACAGCCCGTCGGGGTGGCATTCAAGACTATAAATGTCCTAGCTCCCAGTCCATACATTGCCTGCGCAGCAAACCAACAGTACTCAAATGAAATTACACAATACAAATGCATAGCTTAGTTGCAAGTCATGCCTTAAGCTTGCCAGTTCAGTTATTACCTGAAAGGCTACCTTCATTGCTGCAATAGTTGTTGCAACTGTCACATTGATATCGAGAGATTCAGTAAACTGAACCTTAGCGTCATTATAATCATTATTCCCTGTTTCAAAAAAGTAGATCGTGTCCGAGAACCGCTCCGCGCTGCCTTAATCTCGCTTTCTGTTCAAGGCCTGGCCAGCAAGGGAGGAGAAAACAAAAGGATTGAGAAAACTAAATGTCATACTCAATGGCACCTGTTTTCTGACCAGTCTCATGAGGGAAAATTAATATACCATAGTGGCCACTTGACATAATGGTATCCTGAAAGTCTCGGAACTGATCAACTTGAACAAGAAGGCAAAACAGACCTCCACTGTTGTTACCCACCGCTGTTGTGTTGGCCGCCGTCGAGCCACTGGAGGCAAAGTTTACCCCGTGAGTGAAATCCGCTCCTATCGATACGCCGGGATATGACCATATCCTAACTCTTCAGCTATAACAGAAGTCAGCAAGAAACTATGAGAGTTAAGCTACACTGACAAATTTTCAGAATCATCAAATGAAAGACAAGAGTAGCAAAAGCAGTGGTGCACTAGATATGAAAACAACAAAAAACGTGGCTAATGTACTGATTTTGTGGACTCACTGATGAAATCCATGAAGGTGCGACCGTTGCTCCAGCGGCCAACAGGCTTGCCGAAGTAGTCAGAGCCATAGGGATCGAAGTCTGCATTCGACGGCGGGGCATGGCAGCTGCATTCTCTCCAGCATCGACCAGGGAAGCGCCGAAAATGAAGATTGGGGGGGACGATGTTGATAACCATGCTGCTGAAGCAAGCTGTGGCATAGAGCTGGTGGCCGGAAACGGCAATGAGCCGAGGAAGGCCAAACAAATGAGGAGGTGGATGGTGATGAGAGCTTGCAAGCTGCAGTTAGTAGTAGTAGTAGCGGGATGATCCATGTTGCTGTCTTGCTATTAGTCAACATACTCCATTTAAAGATGATATCATGGCAAGGGAATACATAGCATATATTTGGAATGGAGTTAGCAGCAAGACCTACCAAAAAATCAAGAAAGCAGCGCTCATATCTCCGCAGGCGCATGCGGTCGCCAGCAGGCGGGGCACGACACTACTACTCACAGACACTACCACTCATTCAGCAAGTCCCCCTGCCCTCCCCCCCCCCCAAAACCCTCGTCACTAAATGACACCTCCCCAGAGAGGTGGGATCAATGGCCTAGAGTAGGCGTCACGAGGCGGGTGCAATCCGTGCCGTCCGATCGAAATTTAAACTAGGTGTGAACTAAGCGTGAACTCGGAGATATGTGCACCACACCAAATTTGGTGTGAACTCGACGTGAACACGGTGTGAACTGGGGACGGCATGCACACCACACCAAATTTGGTGTGAACTCAGTGCGAACTCGGTGTGAACTAGGTGTGAACTAGGTGTAAACCTATCCGCGACGCCGTGATCTATAAACTTATCCCCCACACGCCTTTCAACGAGTGCGCATTAGCCTAGTGGTTAGAGTCAATCCCGTGGGGGAGAGGGTAGTGGGTTCAAGTCCCGGATCCGAGAAAGTGGGAATCTTTTGCATTCCGTAGGCAATCCAACGGTCACGATCAACTGGTGATCGTGAGCCATTGATCCCACCTCCAAATGGAGGTGTCAATTAGTGACGAGGCCCCCCCACCCCAATCTCTCGCTCTGTGTGGCTATCCAGGGCCAACAGCTTTAAGCTACGTCGTAACAGTCCTAACAAAGTGTAAAATGACAATGACATAAAAATAACGCACATCGAAACCTTTTTAGCCTTCCAAACTCTCAGTAAAAACCTTCTCTCTTTATTATTGAGCACAATGTTCATATTTACAGTGAAATTAAAATAACTAGCGCTAGAGATCCCTATCGGCCAGTTTAGGGCAAAGTCTACAGTGTTCTGAAAAAATCATTTTTCTAAATCTACAAAATTCCTTTTCTTGAATTTAGCAAGAGGAAAGTTTAAAAAATTAAACTTCTTTTTCAAGTTTTTACACTATTTTTCTCTATTTTGGGACAAAATTTCTCCTTTTCCCCTTGCTCTCAATGGGCATTTTTGAAATTGAAAACAACACGATATTAAGCTTAGACATATTTTTTCCGAACACTCGACAAAGACGACATCTCAAAAATGTATCACCTTTCAAGGACTGATTTAACATGCTCAAAGATAGTAAGTTCAAGGGGCATTCATCCTGTGAACAACTCCAACATGTCGAGAGCTCCCCTCTTAGGGTTGAGCGGGTTTGTATCTCGCTTGAGTAATGAGGCTCCACTACGGGCGTTGCGGGCACTCAACCGTCTTGGGAGCTGCTAATGGCGGGGGTGTAGGAGGCTGTGTCGTGGAGACAGGGGTTTGTCCTGGGGAGGGACTCCTCGCCGCTCCCCCTTCTCTCCTCAGAGCGGCCTTGCTCGACCTTCAGAGGGAATCGGTGGATGGTCTCTCATTGGGCGACGGCCTATTGTGGCGATCAGCGGTGGATATGTGGCCTCCGGCATGTTGGGTAGAAGTGACAGGGCTACTCGTCTTGATGGCACTGGTGGTTGTTTTATTGCGAAGTGGGCTTCCCCTTAAAGCCCAATGTCGTCGATATGGTTCGGCCTGGATTATCTGGTGCTTATGCGGGTTGTGTGTGGTGGGACTCTCTTCGAGGTGATGGAGCAAATGGGCTCTCCCTTATGCAAAGCTGCTATCTAGTCATTTTGGCCAAGTATCGGAGGGCTTGAGTGTGTGGTGTGCTAGGCCATCTTGCATGGTGGCCCTCCTCTGTTCTGTTTGATGTGGCTTGCTTTTTTTTGGGATTATGGACTGGTGCGGATCTGCTTCGTGGTCGCTCGGGACATGGTGTTTATTGGTGTGGTAGAGGTACATCATGGTGGCATCCCCTGTGATTGGTTTGTGTTCCTTGTTCCTGATGTTTAGCGGGGTTGGCCTCCCCTATTTTGGCCGAACTTTTTGTATTTGATATGGTAATCTTTGGTTTGTTGTGGGACTGACAATTTGATGCCCTGGCTCGTGCTGAGCAAGGCTTATGATTGTAAATTTTTTGGACATTTTTAATATAATTCCACTCACATCTGTGAGTTTTGCACAAAAAAAAACATGCTCAAAGATATTTGTCCAAAGGAGATAGCTTGATTGATTATGTTGGGATTCAGGCCAACTGGCCGGACATCCCACTTACTACTAACCCATCTACTAACATAACCATTATACACTTATTCTTTAATACAACAGAATAAGGAGCTGCAATAGGATAACTTTGCTATGAGCTCCACCCAAAGCAGGTCTCTCTCTCTCTCTCTCTCTCTCTCTCTCTGCTCTCGCACTTACACTCACACACGCTTCCCTTGGCACCTGCAACTGGTATCAGAGTAGGGTTTCTGCTTGCCGTTTTCGCGTCCACGCGTGAACGCAGTTTCAAAAGTGCAAACAAGTTTTCAATTTCGGCACCGATAAATTCAGCGTTCTGAGAGCGTTTCCACCAAGTGTCCTGAATTTACCCCCCTTTCGAAGCTGTTCGTGCAGTCGAAAGCTTCATTAGAGCTACGCTTCAGCAGTTGTATTTTTCAACTCCACTTTTGCTACAGATACAGGTACACGTACAGGACACAGGTGCAGGTTGTTCAGAGACTATTTTGGGATGGTATATAGCCGCTTTATGGCTATTATGTGCTATTGAGATGGTGTTTATGGGCTGATTAGGAGCACTTTTCGCATCGACATTGTCTCGGGTTTTTCAGGTATCCATCTCCTCACAGGTTCTTGCATACATACAGGACATCCAGGTTTCTTACAAGTTGCAATGTTTAGCATCAGCACAGATTTCAGTAAGAGTATTTGATGCGGATATGCATTGTTTTGGCACTTTTGATAGTGCTTGAGCTCTTTTGAGAGCGGTTTTACTCCCCGCAGGGATTTGTTTACTGCTTGCACATTTTGTTTGGCGCCTGTTTGAGCGCGTATACTGCACCTTGTAGTATTGTTGACAGTGGATGTACGTTGAGTGCGTAAACTGCCATATGTACCTTTTGTGGAGCCGATTTGGCTTGTTTCTGGCAGTCCCGACCGTTTCTGAGACTCGGTTCGGAGGCCCTTTCTGAGACTGGGCTGGTTTCTTGTCTGCATAACCTTTTGTGAGGGTCGATAGCGTGAGGTTTTCTTGAGCTGGGGGATTCTCGAATGTTGAGATCCTTTCGGTGATACAGGTTGTTGGAGTACCCCTTTTTTGTGGCCTCACCATAGGACATGTATAGAGAGGGCTAGGTGGATTTGACGCCGTGTTGGCAGTCTTGGGTCAGCTTTTGACTTTTTATGCACAGTTAGTGGTTGATGCGCCTGTTTTATGCTCTGAGAGCATTACTTTTTATGCGTTACTGATCTTTATGACAGTTTTGGATTGAGATTCTATCAGTTTTTCTTGGGAAACTCTGCCGAATTTTTTCCAGAATTACCAGTGTTTATCGCCATATTATCTTTAGCTTGCAACCATGTCATCTAGTGGTGAAAAGGATATTTATAATATCCGATAATTTGATGGGACAAATTTTGCTATCTGGAAAGAGCAGATTCAAGATGTTCTTATACAAAAAGGCCAGTTGGATCCTATCATGGAGCGCCCAGAGGGCGAGTATACAGATGTTGAGTGGGAGAAACTTCATGCTAAGGCCAAATCTACCCTCCGTTTGCATTTGGCCGAATCTGTTACTTTACTATAGTTAGAGAAAGGACTGCTAGAGATGTATGGGATAAGTTGTGTTCCAGTTATGAAAACAAAAGTGAAACTAATAAGGTTTTCTTGATGAAGAATCTGTTTGACCTTCGTATGAAGGAAGAGGGCACCATTTCTACTCACATTAATGAGTTCAATATCATTTTCACTCAGTTGACCACTCAGGGTTTGGTCTTCAATGAGGAAATAAAATGTATATTCTTGCTATGCATTTTACCCTCGTCTTGGGATACGTTCTGTACTGCGATTAGCAACTCAGCACCTGGTACCGGTCTAGTGTACAATGACGTCCTTGGGAGTCTGTTTACCGCATGGTACCTTGTATTCCATGCATGTGTCAGATGTTGGTCATGATTACATATCTATAGCCGAGTTGTCGTCTACTGAGTTGTGGCATTGCCAGCTAGGTCATATTAGCCAAAAAGGAATGAGAGCTCTGACTCGTTTTGGCTACTTACATGTCTTGTCTTATGTTGACTTTCCTGTGTGTGAGCACTGTATCTATGGAAAACAGACTAGGTCCATGTACTTACCATTGGGTCAAAAGCAAGCTGAACCTCTAGATTTAGTGCATGGTGATGTTTGTCGTCCTATGTCAACCAAATCTCTAGCGGGGGGCAGCTATTTTGTGGCATTCATAGATGACTCTACTTGAAAGGTGTGACCATATTCTTTGAAACATAAGGATCAAGTTCTTCCTGTGTTCCAAAATTTTTTAGCACTCGATGAGAATTAGTCTGGCAAGAAACTCAAGAGGTTGCGGACTGACAACGGTGGAGAGTATGTCTCCAAGGAGTTTGACAATTTCTGTGCTAAAAGGGGGATTAAAAGGCAGTTTATTGCACCATACACACCAGCTCAGAATGGAGTTGTTGAGCGCATGAATCGTACGATTCAGGAAAGAGTCACAACCATGCTTTCTAGGGAAAATCTCACACAAGGCTTTTGGGCAGAAGCCGTCTTGACCGCAGTGCACATTATAAATCGTTCGCCTAGTACGCCATTGAATTATGAGATTCCAAAAGAATTATGGTCTAAACGTAAGTCCCACTATGACCATCTACGTGTTTTTGGTTGTGAAGCTTATGCTCACGTGCCTAAACAACTTCGCCAAAAGTTAGAGCCGAAGTCACACAAACGTATTTTCATTGGATATGGTGCAGATGGAGAGATGGGATATCGTCTCTGGCACCCGGAATCTCGTCGAGTCATCCATAGTTTAGATGTGATCTTCAATGGGTCGAAGATGCATAAACAACCTATCAAGGAAATAGAGATTCGGAGAGTCACTTTTGAGGATGTTGCCTCAGAGACAGTGAAATCAACTCAGTGGGCTAGTGATGTACCTTCCACTAGCAATGCTCTAGAGGGAGCAGATATCCATGGTTAAGGAGTGAGACAGTCTAGTAGAGTCTCTCGTCCACCTGAGCGTTTTGAGCCAGGTCTTGATTACATCATGTTGACCGATTGCGGTGAGCCAAGCTTCTACCAAGAAGCCATGATGGCGGATGATGTGGTGAAGTGGGAGCAGGCTATGCAATCTGAGTATAGCTCGATTCTGGCTAATGACACTTGGGACTTGGTAGAACTGCCAAATGATGCGAAAGCTTTACCTTGCAAATGGGTTTACAAGAAGAAATTTACCTCAGGTGATCCAAATCCAAAGTACAAGGCTAGACTTGTGGCCAAAGGGTTCAAACAACAAAAGGGAGTCGATTTTGATGAAATCTTGTCGCCTGTGGTCAAGATGACAACGCTTAGAACCGTACTTGGTCTTGTAGCGATTGAGGACATGGAACTTGTCCAAATAGATATGAAGACATCATTTCTTCACGGGGATCTCGATGAGGATGTTTACATGAAGCAACCTGAAGGGTTTGTTCAGGAGAACGCATCTCGTGAGGAGCTAGTATGTAAGCTCAAAAAGGCACTTTATGGCTTAAAGCAAGGTTCATGACAGTGGTATCATAATTTTGATGCATGTATGAGGTCTCAAGGATATAAAAGGAGCGAAGAGGATAACTGCTTGTACACCAGAAAGCTAGATGATGGCTCGATGATCATTCTAGTTTTGTATGTTGATGACATGCTTATAGCTGGGACATGCATTGCGGAAATTGCCAACTTGAAGAAAACACTTAGAAATAATTTTGCAATGAAAGATTTAGGGGATGCTACACACTTTCTTGGCATGCGAATCAGAAGAGATCACAAACGATGTATTCTTGAGTTATCTCAGGAAACATACATTGAGAAAGTTTTGCAGCGTTTCAATATGCAAGGGGGGAAAGCATTGAGTACCCCAATGCAGACATTCTTGAAACTCGGCAAGGAAGATGCACCCAAATCTGATGCTGAGCGAGCTGAAATGGCTAAGGTACCATATTCTTTGGCAGTGGGTAGTCTCATGTATGCTATGGTGGCCACAAGACCAGACATTGCTTTTGCAGTGGGAGTGGTGAGCCGATATATGGAAAATCCTGATAGCAAGCATTGGGAAGCAGTGAAGCACATTCTTAGGTACCTCAAAGGTACGGTCAGCTGGTGTGTATGCTTTGGGAACAGTGATGCATCCATCGTGGGTTATGCGGATGCAGACTATGCGGGTTGTGTCGACAATAGGAGATCGACATCTGGTTATGTCTTCACATTTGTTGGAGCAGCAGTATCTTGGAGGTCATGTCTTCAAGATTGTACGTCGTCTTCCACTAAGGAAGCAAAGTACGTTGCATTGTCGGATGCAAGTAAAGAGGCTGTATGGTTATCTCGCTTGGTCAAAAATCTTGGCATTGATGAGACTCCAGTGATATATTGTGATAGTCAGAGTGCTCTTGCATTGGCAAGGAATCCCGTGTTTCACTCCAAATCGAAACACATTGAAGTCAGGTATCATCTCTTGAGAGATTTCTTGGCCAAAGAGCTCATTGATTTGGTCAAGGTACACACTGACGACAACCCAGCAGATGCTTTGATGAAAGGCTTAGCTTTGGAACGGTTTACACATTGTAATGAGTTGATGGGTATAGGTTGAAGCCACTAGATTGCTTGACGGTTGTACATACCAGCTCACTTGGGCTGCGTTGGAGTTTGTTGGGATTTAGGCCAAGTGGCCGGACATCCCATAACCCATCTACTAACATAACCATTTTAGACTTATTCTTTAATACAACAGAATAAGGAGCTGCACAACAGGATAATGTTGCTGTGAGCTCCACCCAAGGTAGGTCTCTCTCTCTCTCTCTCTCTCTCTCTCTCTCTCTCTCTCTCTCTGTCTCTCTCTCTCTCTCTCTCTCTCTCTCTCTCTCTCACACTTGCACTCGCACACACTTCCCTTGGCACCTTCATATTGATCCCTCAAGTGCGGCCAAGGGACCCTAGCAGTGCTCACGGACGTGTTTGTCGTTTCGCACGGGATTTGTGCAATCTATCAAAAAAAACATGCTCAAAGATATCAATGAGAAGATTGATTGACAACAAATATAGTTAATCTATAAACTAGCGTTAGAGACCAACCTCGCGAACCCCATTCGATCTGTTACACATTTTTGCGTTTTAATATATAATTATATTATATTATACATAAATAATCACAAATGGTTTATATATTAGGAAAGATTCCACTTAAATAATAAGGTGAAAGCTACAGATTGCATATTGTCATTTGAAAACAAAATAAAATGGAAAGAAAATAAAATGAAAACAATAAAATAACAAGTGAAAGGGTCATGGTGGCTTTCTAAAGCAATAAGAAAGTGTTAAAATCATAATTTCATAAATGAATTCAACCTCCTTTAGCTTTTCAATCTCTTCTTTGATCTTCCTAGCAAATGTTTCATTGCATGTGTATGGTCTTTGTCTACTTGATTTTGCATCATCTCTCATGGGTATGGTATGTTGATAGATTTCTGGATCAACACCCTTGAGATCCTTGTAAGACCAAGCAAAGATATCTCGATATTCTTTTAGTAAGCTTAACAAAATCCCTTCTTCTTCTTCCGTAAGGTCATTTGCAATGTAGGCTGGTCTAGGCTCTTCTCTTGGTTCGGCCATATCAATCTTTTTTGCGTTTTCGGGTCCTTCATAGGGCTCGCCCTGTTTTCCTAGTTCTCTAACAAGTTGTTTGACTATGATTTTTTGGTCCTAGAGAGTATATTTCTTGTAATGGGATGGAACACTCATTACATCTTTACCATCTTCTCCAGTGGTTTCGATTTCAGTCGTATATATCTCCTTTAGAGCTTTTTTTAACTCTTGATATTTCTTTTTCTGCTCAACTTGTGTCATGGTTGAGCCCTTGTCCTGGTTTTTAGGTTTCACTTGAGTTTCGTTTCTCGTTCTTCTCGATGTTTTTGACATTTCTAGATTTTCGTTTGAAGGATATCTGCCAGTGATTTTGTCCTTGACACAATCATGTGCATCTATATGCATCAAGAACTGTGTTCTACTAGAGACTGATGGCATAGGTCTAGCTTTCACATTTCTAGTGTCTGTTTTTCATCTAAACGATTTCTGTCTTCTCGGTTTCTGGTTAGGAAAGTAAAAAAACTTTTCCACCCCTCCTTTCATGAGTAGCTTAGCTCTGACATGTTCTTTTTCCGACCCCGAATCATCTAAGGTAGCTGAATGTTCTTCTAACTCATCTGTTGCATCATAGTAGAGGTCTGAAAAGACTTCTTGAGCTTTCATCAAGTCCACGATGCGTGAATTTCATCTTCAATGTGAAGGGTTGAAATTGTTTGTATGGGAATCATGTCATAGTTGTTCTCATTGAAAAATTGAGTAGGCATAGACATATTTACACATACATCCATTGTTGCTAAAATTTTAGTCCACTCAAATGGCTCAAACAAATGCTCTGGAAAGGGTTCAGGTACATAAGCTTCGTCTGTGCAATCTCTTTCTAAGATACATCTTCTTGTTTTAAGCTCCCGTTTTCTGAAGCACCACACATCCAAATAGGAGTGTCTTTGTTCAACCAAGATGGAAGCTTAGTTTCAGCCGAAGAGACTGAATCAAATTCTTGTATGGGTGTTTTCATGACATCTCTATAAGTGTGATCCTTTAGATTAACCATGGTTATTGATCCCACTTGCTTCAAGTACAGATAATTGTTTCCCCAATCTTGAATGAATTGTACTTGTCGCATGAAAGGTCTTCCCAATATGATTTCTTAATTGAGTTTCTTTTCAAAGTCTACTATGGCAAAAGTGTGTTGATATTCAATCTCACATAATTAACTATCACTTTTTCAAGCAGTCCTAATGGTCTTTCAATGTGTCCATCAGCCAATTGCAATTTCATTCGAGTTTGTCTGATGGCTGGTTGTCCCTAGGATTCCCATACTACTTTTGTGGCTACGGCTATTCCTGCCCCACTATCCAGTATTTCCATGGTTTCTATGTCATTATATTTCACTGGAAGGGTTGTGTTTCCTTCTTCCCCTTCGTAGTATTCTCCAACTTTGTTCATTGGAATAGATCAAATCTCTTTGTTGTCCATTTCATGTTTCAAATTTTTCAAATATTTTGTGATTAGTCCCATTATTCCCACCTTCTCTAGAGTAATCTGTAGATCATTCCATAGATATGGCCTAATTTTCAATAGTTCTCTCAAAATAAGAGTGCATTGGATGGGTGTAGACATGATTGAATGAATGTTGTCTACTTCTAGGGTTTGTTTTGCTCTTTTTACTTGCGTGCTTTTACACACTATGGATTCATCTTCGTAATCTCCCAAGTAAGAGGGTAGTGTTTTCAACGTCAATGGTTTAGACATCCGTGAAGCTTCAGATCCGCAATCCCCATACAAGAATTGTACATCCATGTCCATATCAGGAGGTAGATTGTGTAACCATACTTCCTCTATAGGAGCTGACTTCAGAGTTAGGCTCCCATCATTGATCTCTCTAACTTTTTTCCATAAGTGTCCTGGCCAGTCTTCTTCTACGAATGGAATTCCATTTAAGGCATCTTCACTATCCGGCACTATAAGTTTTGGCTCTTTTGTTTCAAGGTGGGGTTCTACCACCACTTTGGATTTTTCTTTATTGTCTCTTATCACAAGCTCCTCAGGTTTTGCCATACTTTCGAGCTTGGGTTTTTGTTTTTCCAGCAACTCTTGCGTGATTCTTACCAAATTTTGATAAGCTTCAAGTTTAGCTGCTAGCACTTCCATGTCGGGAGAAGGATAGTTTTTCCATTTGTTTTCCATGTTTTGGCCTGCTTTAAGTCTCGCTTGGTAGGCTTCCAAGGCTGCATTAATAGGCTCAAAAATTTTGTCAACCAAAATTGATTCTCCAGATTTCACGGTGGTCTCCTTGATTTTGCTTCCAGTTTCTTTCACCTTTTCTTGGAATAGCTTCTTTGCTTTCTCCTCGATTTCAGTCCGTTGTTTCTGTTTTCTCATCTCATACCTTTTGTTCCTGCTTCTTTTGCTCTTTTGAGAATAATTTTTTGTATTTTTTGAATCATCAGAGGAGTTATGTTTCTTTTTCTTAGTCTGGGCTCTAGTGATTACCTTGATAAGAACAATCGGTTCACTCTCAGATGAGCTACTAGGTATCACTTGGACTACGTTCACTACTGTTTTACCCTTGTTTAAAGGATTTTTTGGAAAATCTTCCGGGAAGTGTCCTCCCTTTTTGCAACATTGTATGTAATAAGCTTCAATTGGCTTGAGGTTCTTGTCAGGCTCTGGGCATTCATGTTTTCAATGATCATTTGCACCACAATTATGACATTTTCTAGTTCTTCGCTTAATCATGGGTCTTACCATAGGAGGTCTGACACCTTGATTAACCACATAGTACATTGGTGCAAGCTCTCGTGTAGTATAAGTCACTGGTTCTTCCATTGGTGGTGGATGTGAATTATACCAATCTCCTTCTACCATTACTGTAGATGGACTAGACTCAACATAGGGTGTAACAGGCACTAGTGCTTATTCATCTATGACTCCCTCTGGATGCATGTACTTTACAAGCATTGCATTATGTCCCAGATATGGAGGTTGTTGACCCAACACGGGTTGAGGTCTTTCCATACCCATTGATGGTCTTTGAGCTGGGGCCATGTTAGGTTGATATCTGTACATGGGTTGTCCTTGTGGTCTCATAGGCACGTATTAAACATTCCCATCATACTTTGGTCGGTAATAGCACTCATTGGTCTCATGGTTGGTACATTTAACCTCAATTGCACACCATTTGTGCGTCCTAATTGGTTGTCCCTGTTGAGGTATCCCTTGTCCTGGTCCTCTCATAGGTGCTTTTTGCATGTTATTCATCATGTCATTCATCCTTTTGAGCATGTCTTCTATGGCTGAAAGCGGTGCTGTAGCAGCCATTCGCACTTGAGCTAGATTAGTGGATGCTGTTTCCTCGCGTTGGTTATCTTTAGGGACATCTTCTTCATTGAAGATATCACAATTGTCTGCTAAATCAATAGAATCTGACACACACTCTTCTAGGGTTGTATGCTTCTTGATATACAGTATAGCATGATGTTCTTTGTTTAGCAGTCCCTCCAGAAACAATGATACTAGTCATTCTTCTGTAGGTATTTCTAGCTCTAGGCATCTGGCAATGTATTGTTTCATTCGAGTTGCATAATCCCTAACAGACTCACCTTGTTTCTATTTAAAGCTGTAGATTTGAGCTACGGAATTGTGTTTGATCCCCGTTTTAAAACAAGCAGCTACAAATCCTTGAGCTAATGTATTTAAATCCATGATCGACCTTGGTGGAATGTTTTGGAACCATGTGAATGCTTTTCCTTCTAATGTCATTATGTAATCATATAAGTCATTTCAGTTATTTTGCAAAGAAATTGAGATTCTCAATTTTGTGAGTCATCATGAGTTTATCAGAGCAATCGGATTGAAAATCAGGTTCAGAATCCAATTATTCTTTATGTGGAACAATAGATTTATGTGGGAACCTAATCTATGTGTGAAGAAAAAGCTTAGAGATAGTATTTTTAGGAAAGAAAGCGAGGTGAGTCAAAATTAGGACACTTCTTTCTTTCTCTCTTTCAAAATAGAATGGGAACTTGTAAGTATAGAGCTTTTTAAAATCGTGCATAAGATTCGCGTACCAAAACAAAACAAAAAAAAAGTCGCGATGACACGCGAGCTTTTTCCTTCTCCTATTCTTGAAACCTCTCAGTATTCTTAGCACCCCCTAAGGCCTATATAAAGGACCCTTCTCCTCTTACTTTTAACACACACATCTACGAAAGCGGAAGCTCTCTCGCAACGACGCGTCGGAGGAAGCCTCTCTCCCTTAATCTCTCACCTTCAAGCCATCTCCATCTCCAATCTTCGACGTGCCTTCACCCGATTTGTGGACACACTCTCTCTCTCTCTCTCTCTCCAACAATGCGCTTTTCCTTTCTCTATTCTGAAGCTATGGCTTCGAAGCGTGTAACGCAAAGTTCTAACGACGCCCATGTCGTTGCACCACCAAGGAAGGTGGGAAGAAAGGTGTCAACTCCGAACGTATCTCATGCAGAAGCATCAACCGAAGAAGAAGTCGAAGCCGTCCAACCTCCAGCACGGGAGTTAGCTGCACGCGCTCCAAATCTGGTAAGATAAATTTATAATTTTGCATCGCTATTCATGTTGACTTGGGAAGCTAAGCATAGGGAACCCTTAAACCGTCCGAGAAACGTGATTCTATCACATGAAACAAGCATATGTTTTCATAGATTAGTGAAAGAACTATTCTGATAAATTATCACTGTTTATTGAATTGTTATGACTTAATAAACTGTTGTTGTTTGATAAGCGGTTTTCGATTGATATGAAGAATTGGTTGATCATGTTTGATGAATCATTAATGAGAAGAATTGTTGAAAGAATATATTTTGTTCTCGCAGGTAGAGAGATGATTCCGCGGATAGCGGAGATTAAGCTGAGGTTATCGTCTCTCCTTTGTTCCTCACGGTTAGCGAGATGCCTCGTGGGTAGCGGGATGCCTTGCGGTTAGCAAGATGCCTCGCAGGTAGCGGGATGGCTGGTGGTTAGCAAGATGCCTCGCGGTTAGCGAGATGGGAAGGTTGCGCAATTCGCGGTTAGCGAATAAATCCTTTGCAAAGGCTCTGTTGGTTAGAAAGAGAAAGTCCGTGCATAGCGGCAAAAATGATGAGAAATTGGAAAAGTTGTTTTTGTTGAATAATAGGGTTGCCTTCATTAGCATTGTTTGAATTGTTTTGGTATTTTTTGAAGGGCTGTATAAAAGAACCTGTGTTTGGAATTAATTAAGGAACACTATTTGTATATGTAAAACAGTGTGGAAAAAAGTGTGCGTGTGGGGTGGAAAGTGAGGATTGGCTCAGGTTGCCAGTCAAGGATGGGTGGACTGGATTAGTCCAGTACTTTTCACTTTGTCTCAGTTAGTTAGAGATTTATCTCTTGTCATATTCCGGATTTAACGATGACGGCCGTGCCTCTTAAACGCGGGGAAAAAGGCGTTGTTTTTGGATCCTTAATATGTGAAAGGGATTTCTTCTCTTATAATGTAAGATCTAGAGTCCATAGAACCTTTAACCTCATCGACCTGGCTTGTGGCGTAGGGTCTTGAAACTACGAACACAATAGGTGGAAGTCTTCTTCTCTTTCGTTGCTCGTATCCTTGCTTCACATTATTGAAGTAGGGTGTCGTCAACGGATTTAGAGAATAAAGAAGGCTATCTTCCAAGTCGCCCCGATCTTTTAGGACGGGGACCTTACAGTTGGTATCAGAACCTAAGTTAAAAATATTTAGTTGGCTACTTCAAGCTTCTTCATGTGTATGGTTTTCTATTCCCATTATGAGACTCGCAAGGATATTACAATATGCCGATTGATGTATATCATAGTTATGGTTGAAACCTCTATTATGGTTGCTTTTGGAGAGATCTTTTGTAGACTCCTATATGACATTTTGATGATTTGTGATTAAAAGATTGAGTTATTTTCTACAAAGACATTGTTTGACGGGTTAAGTCATGTAAGTGAGCTTTTGTGTAGATTGAATGAGTCATGACTGGTTAAGTCAAGATTGGTTAGGTCATGTGATTGGGTTTTAATAAATCGGATAAGTAAGGATTGATTAAGTCATACGATTGAGCTTTTAGTGGACTGGATAAGTCCAAGTTTCGAAAGTACCCTATTGATTTGAGTTATTACAAACATTGATGTACACTCAGGGGAATCCTCAAATCACTTCTACGTTGGAAAACCCTCAGAACGATGCTCTCTATACAGAGATTCAGGAGAAGAAGTTGTTGCTCAAACAAATGCAACCACCTTCTTTTAAAGGAGAGGGTGATGATATTGAGAAAGAAGCAGAAGTATGGATTGAAGCTATGGATGATTACTTCTCTGCTGCAAGGACCACACCTGCAAATCAAGCGATGTTAGGGATGTTTCGCCTCTCAGGGAAAGCGAAATTATGGTGGAAACAACATTGTCGTGACATGGGAGTGTTGGTGAACTCTCAGAGTTGGTGGGAGATCAAACAAGCGGTGAAGGAAAGATACTTACCTCCTGCCCATGAAGCGATAAAAATGAATGAGTTTCTTTAGCTTGAAACAATGCGGTTTATCTTTAGAAGAGTACTACTCAAAGTTTGTAAGGCTTAGACGTTACGCACCATCAATGACCATAGAGCAGCAGGTAGCTTGCTTTTTTCAAGGATTAAGAGAACCAATTAGCTCGCGATTGAAAGCTTTGAAACCTACCACTGTACAAGATGCTTTACTACGAGCCAAACATTTAATGAAGGAACAAGGGCTTGCAAAAAGAATTGAACAGAATCAAAGTTTCAACGATAGACAACCACAAAGGGTTTATGCTGCTAATGCGACAGATTCTCGACGCTTAAATGTTCGATGCTTTGAATGTAGAGAGTTGGGACATTATCGAAACTCTTGCCCACGACGGAATAACGGAGCAGCAATAGTAAGTGAAGCAGACTAAGAATATTACCCTTTTAGAGATAATGATGGTCATCCTCACTTTTTCTCGAGATGAGGACATCTCGAATCCCTAAGTTGGGGAGATTGTAATGTACCCAACATTTATCCATATAAGTCATTTCAGTTATTTTGCAAAGAAATTGAGATTCTCAATTTTGTGAGTCATCATGAGTTTATCAGAGCAATCGGATTGAAAATCAGGTTCAGAATCCAATTATTCTTTATGTGGAACAATAGATTTATGTGGGAACCTAATCTATGTGTGAAGAAAAAGCTTAGAGATAGTATTTTTAGGAAAGAAAGAGAGGTGAGTCAAAATTAGGACACTTCTTTCTTTCTCTCTTTCAAAATAGAATGGGAACTTGTAAGTATAGAGCTTTTTAAAATCGCGCATAAGATTCGCGTACCCAAAAAAAAAAAGAGCTGCGATGACGCGCGAGCTTTTTCCTTCTCCTTTTCTTGAAACCTCTCAATATTCTTAGCAACCCCTAAGGCCTATATAAAGGACCCTTCTCCTCTCACTTTTAACACACACATCTACGAAAGAGGAAGCTCTCTCGCAACGATGCGCCGGAGGAAGCCTCTCTCCCTTAACCTCTCACCTTCAAGCCATCTCCATCTCCAATCTTCGACGTGCCTTCACCCGATTTGTGGACACGCTCTCTCTCTCTCTCCAACAACGTGCTTTTCCTTTCTCCATTCTGAAGCTATGGCTCAGAAGCGTGTAACGCGAAGTTCTAAGGACGCCCATGCCATTGCACCACCAAGCAATGTGGGAGAAAGGTGTCAACTCCGAACGTATCTCATGCGGAAGCATCAACCGAAGAAGAAGTCGAAGCCATCCAACCTCCAACACAGGAGTTAGCTGCACGCGCTCCAAATCCGGTAAGATAAATTTATAATTCTGCATCGCTATTCATGTTGACTTGGGAAGCTAATCATAGGGAACCCTTAAACCGTCCGAGAAACGTGATTCTATCACATGAAACAAGCATATGTTTTCATAGATTAGTGAAAGAACTGTTTTGATAAATTATCACTGTTTGTTGAATTGTTATGACTTAATAAACTGTTGCTGTTTGATAAGCGGTTTCCGATTGATATGAAGAATTGGTTGATCATGTTTGATGAATCATTAATGAGAAGAATTGTTGAAAGAATATATTTTGTTCTCGCGGGTAGAGAGATGATTTCGCGAATAGCGGAGATTAAGCTGAGGTTATTGGCTCTCCTTTGTTCCTCGCGGTTAGCGAGATGCCTCACGGGTAGCGGGATGCCTCGCGGTTAGCAAGATGCCTCGCGGTTAGCGAGATGGGAAGGTTGCGCAATTCGCGGTTAGCGAATAAATCCTTTGCAAAGGCTCTGTTGGTTAGACAGAGAAAGTCCGCTGGTAGCAGCAAAAATGATGAGAAATTGGACAAGTTGTTTTTGTTGAATAATAGGGTTGCCTTCATTAGCATTGTTTGAATTGTTTTGGTATTGTTTGAAGGGCTGTATAAAAGAACCTGTGTTTGGAATTAATTAAGGAACACTATTTATATATGTAAAACAGTGTGGAAAAAAGTGTGCGTGTGGGGTGGAAAGTGAGGATTGGCTCAGGTTGCCAGTCAAGGATGGGTGGACTGGATTAGTCCAGTACTTTTCACTTTGTCTCAGTTAGTTAGAGATTTATCTCTTGTCATATTCCGGATTTAACGATGGTGGCCATGCCTCTTAAACGCGGAAAAAAAGGCGTTGTTTTTGGATCCTTAATATGTGAAAGGGATTTCTTCTCTTATAATGTAAGATCTAGAGTCCATATAATCTTTAACCTCGTCGACCTGGCTTGTGGCGTAGGGTCTTGCAACTACAAACACAATAGGTGGAAGTCTTCTTCTCTTTCGTTGCTCGTATCCTTGCTTCGCATTATTGGAGTAGGGTGTCGTCAACGGATTTAGAGAATAAAGAAGGCTACCTTCCAAGTCGCCCCGATCTTTTAGGACAGGGACCTTACACATTCCAAACCCCTCAAATTGAGTATGAAAATCGAATATGCGTTCTGCTGTTAGCACTTGCTTAAAGATCTCTAAGTGGTCATAGGGATCCCCAGATCCACTGTATTTTTTGACCCATTTTTGAAATCAGATGGTCTGACAACACGTCTATTTGGTTCAACTCTTGGTCTCCTAGTTCTTGGTCCCGTTCCAAGTTCTTCAAACCAGGCTCTTGGAAATAGTGACTCATGTAGCCCTAGACTGGCTTTAGTGTCACCCGGTTTTCTTCGTGATGAGGTGATTTCTAATTTCTTAACATTACTCTCAGAAGATCTTTCACGGTGTTCATCTCTTGGAATAGTTTCTGGTCCTTGGCCCAATATCCAATCCCTTATGGAATACCCTTGATATTTGGTTTGTTCTACCTCCTCATGAGACTCCTCAAGAGTCATCATAACGAAGTTATTATTATAACAATCCCTAAACAGGTAGGTTGGTATATCTACTGATCCCTTATCTTTGATTATGAAGATATAGATAATCTTCATGGGTGTTAATTGTCCTGATTTGGCATGCAAAGTCCATAGAAGATCTTTGAAGTTTCTATCCTCCCAGCAATAGACTCCGATCCTAGGATTATCCGTACTGAGCCGTTTGACAGGCTTCAAATCAACTTGAACATATCCCTTGAAGTTTGAAGTTGGTGGTCCTTCTTTAGCTGCCATATCTAGAATTATGGTATTTACGTCTAACCCCCATTTGTCTATTACGTCAGGGTTTTCAACTTGTAAATACTGAGTTCCGTTTCTATCCATGTACATTTTTCCTTGTTTGTTTGTCCTGATCTCCTCTTGAAAATCGATATCATGGCCATATACTCTTTGATAGGATCCAGGTCAACATGATCTCCATGGCGATTAGTCTTATAAATTGAGAGTATATGCTTATAGCGCACTGTCGTTCCGGTTTTTGAGTGAGTCAAATAGGAAGACATTTCAGATGTTGAATCTAAAAAAGTGTCGGAGACTTCTTCAAGGATAATGTGCAAGGAATTTCCTTGATTCACACTCTCTTCGGTGGATACTCTACTGGAGGTTTCTCCAAATATGCTTGGTTTCCTAGTAGACGACCAGATCTAAGGTTCATATAGACTTGTGAAGCCTTGGATAGAGTACTTATCGTCGGATTGACTTTTTATCAACTTTTTCCACTTGACTCGATTGCAACTTCTGTCAAGCTGCCAATTCCTTGTCTGCAACCTGATTCTTGTATCAATTTTGATCAAGTTAGCTATTCTTTCACAAAGACTGTGTAGTTTTTGCTAACTATTGTGATTGGTCTATGTGGATCTCTTCAAATCGAGCTAAGTGAGTTTATAGTTGAGGCTTTCTGATTCCACTTTTGCAAAAAGCCAAAGGCCTAATCTGCAACCTAGAAACTGAGTGAACATGTACCAATTTGGATCCGATTGAACCCAAATTATCTCGGTGGCCTTGTATTATGTTGGTCTAACACTGTACAAGTTCAAAAGTCAAAATTGGTGTCTCCGTGTAGCAGTAGTAAATAATCGCGATTATTTACTTTTCTCAGTTTTTTGCACTTTTTGGCTTGATTTGCCAAGTGTACACCCTTTAAGGTCCTTGAACAAGTTTCACTAAATTTGGACAAAATTTGTTTAAGTTTATCAACTGTTTCGTGTTCGCAGACTCTGATTCCAAGAATCTGGCTTAAGTCTCACTTTTGTGATCCAAATTTCACCAAAATTGATTTGTAGTCGACTTGATATGCTTGACCTTGTGGTATACTCAAATATGCAAAATTATCAATTTTTGAAGCAAATGTAAATAATCGCGATTATTTACTCTAGCTAAGTTTTTGCAAGTTTATGTCCCAACCTTGACACAGATCTGTTAAGCATCTCAACTTAAGGTCTCTAGCCAAGTTTCATAAAGTTTGGACAAATTTTGTTCAAATGGTCATCAGTTTGGTGTCCGCAAACTGACTTTGCAAATTTGGTCACAATTTTCAATCCAATGATCAAATCTTACCAAATTTGGTTTGTGGGCTTATTACAATATGGTAAAGCTATTGGTATGCTAACTTGGTAAAAAAAAGTTGAAAAATGAGATAAATATAAATAATTGTGATTATTTACTTTTGGTAAATGTTTGCATCTTTTTGGTCAACTGAGCATGTACACATGTCTATCACATCAATTTAAGCTTATAAAACTCAGTTTCATTGAGTTTGAACAAAATGTTCCCCAATTTACACTCAAGTTTCCAAAAGTCATTACAGACTTTAATTTTTACCCAGTTTTTGGTCAATTTGGTGATCCAAATTCTAAGTTCCTTTATAAAAGTTGTTTGTACACATGCAATGAGTCACTGGTATCCACCTTGTTTAGTTTTGAGCTGAAAGTAAATAATCGTGATTATTTACTTTAGGTCCAAAATGAATACTTTTTTGCACTTTTTCAATGGACAGTCTTTTCATGAGCTATTTTAAGCATGTAAATCAAGTCAAAACTTAATTTGGCCTAAAATGTTAAGAAAAAATAAATAATCTGAGTTTTTGCAAACTCTTGAAATTTTTACCTCAATGTGTCCTTCAGCTTACCCATTGGTTCATACAACTCTTAGGCATACTCTCCAGCCGGATTGAGTGATTGGCAGTCTTTTCATGCTATTTCTAGCCGTAGACCAGAAATTTTGCAACTTCAAATAACAACCCACGTTGATTCGGATTCTACTTACCCTACTCCTAGGTTCTACTGCAATGGGGTTGTGAAAAGTGTCCACAAACACTCGTTTTCTTGTTTTTTTGGTTTTTTGAGCTTTGATCTTAAGACTTGTCTCATCCATCAATCATTCTCAAAATCCTAATCTAGTTCTACCATCCTAAAGGCACTCAGCAAGTACGATTACTTCCAAGCTACCTCTACACAGCAAAAGACGACAATCTTAAGCTATGCAGTTTCTAAAAAAGAAAGTTTCTACTCTAGGAGATCCTAGAGAAAGTTAAAGGATAACTTCACAAGACACTCGTGTTTTTCTCCAGTCTAGGTCTCTTCGATCCCTGTCAACGGTGCCAAATGTGGGACGGGTGTCTAACCTCACTCCTATCTTATTGCAGATTTAGCAAGAACCACGATTAAATTGTCAATCCATGGGACGAAGCTGACTCGCTAGTGCATAGAGTCTACAAGAGATTGCCAATCTCTCGAAAAACAACAAACAACTCATATCTAACTCAAGCTACACTCAAGTGACCGAAATCACCAAAATCCAATCGCTCATCGGCAAACAAATCACATCCGTTACAGCATCAAATGACATCCAAATGTAACGAAACTTCTAGGACAAGTTTATAAGACCTAAGCACACATGCTTATGGTCTCAAATCCCACTTTAGGTTAAGTGCAAAAATCACGATTATTAACAATAGTGGATTTTTGACCTAGTCATTTTTTACCCAGAATGCATCTAAATGCTTAGCAATGATGCCCCAATACCCCGCATATACTTAGTTTTTTATTTTGAAGTATAAATTACTACTTATAATGAAATTAGGCCGTGGATCGACGACGCCAAAAGCTACGAAATACCATGAAATGCTTATGTCAATGTGTAGAGCTCTTACCTGCAGTTGCAACGCAACAGGCGTGATGCAATATGACAACCGGGGAGACAGTAGGAAGCGCGAGAAGAAAAGAAGTGAGCGCTATTAGCTCACGCTGTGTATTTCATTATTTAAAATTTAAACTTGAAAATAACTTACAAAAATTGGCTTTTATACCTTAGCCAAGCTTTTTGGTGGTCAGAACTAATAGTCTGGGAGCTCTAGCTAAAGATGGGTAAAGATAAGTTGATACAATCTGGAACCTTGTAGCCCCGGCTCATCAATTACAAGGTTTATCCAAAAAATAAGTTACAATATTCTCGATTTATCAAAATAATAAGTGTTTTTACAATGAGAGCTCCAAAAAATGGT
This sequence comes from Adiantum capillus-veneris, assembly GCF_014529385.1. Taxonomy (NCBI): domain Eukaryota; kingdom Viridiplantae; phylum Streptophyta; class Polypodiopsida; order Polypodiales; family Pteridaceae; genus Adiantum; species Adiantum capillus-veneris. The sequence continues at coordinate 54,850,362 of NC_140937.1, forward strand.
ATCCGAGTTAGCTTGCTACTAACACCTATCTACTCAAAGTCCATGGCTACTCAAAGTGTGGGAATCAAGAAATCTATGGGCAATATAGCATTAAGTTCAAACACCAGGTTGAAAGGTGTTGTTCCAATCAATGTTTTGTAAGCTACACAATATGCCTCATAAAGCTGATAGAGCTTTTGGTCCCAAACCGCTCTTGATTCATTTACTATCTTTTTGAGAACCGTGCATAAGATTTTGTTTGTGCTCTCAAATTGCCCATTTGCTCGAGGATGATATGGTGTTGATTTGGGATGAATTGCCATGAATTCTTCTAGCAAGAATTCTATTACTTCATTTAGGAAGCTATAAAGATATTCTTATACAAGAATTGCACTATCATTTTAGCATTGTTCTTTTGTGTAGCTTTTTCTTTGACCCATTTGGTCTGATAGTCTCTAGCCACTATGATGTAATGAGCATGTGTACAATACATGGGAGGTGCTATGTGCCCAATAAAATCTATGTTCCATTTGGAAAATGCTCTTGTCTCTATCATTGGTCGTAAAGGCATTTCCTCTCTCCGATAGGTACCTTTGTTTGTTGACATTTGTCACATCTTTTCACATATGCTTCAACATCCATGAACAAAATAGGCCAACAAATTCCTACAAGGAGAATTGCTTTTGCAGTTTTGTCAGCAGAAAAATGTCTGTTTGCCTGTCTAGCATGAACTTTCTCAAGAATTGGAACGTATTCATTTTTTGCGGTATACATTAGCAATTAATCATCTTGTCCTTTCCTGTATAGGTAATCCTCAATCAATACGTGACTCTCCACTTTAGTCTTGATCGATTTGATCCCCACTTTGCTCAACCCCTCAGGTAAGGTTCCTTTTGTCAAGTAATCCACAATGGATGAGCTCCACTTTGGTACTACCATGACTGCGAACAATGGCGCATGTTCTACAGTTGCCTTAGTTGCACAAATGCTGCATGAAAAAATGTAGTCATGAACACTTTTTTGCATTCTAGGCCAGTATACTCTTGGTCTCATTAATCCTTGTGAATCCCGTGTTTTGCACATGATCCTGGCTCAATTACATGTTTCTCTCATTTGGCTCTATACATAGCCTCAATATACCGTTATTTCCTTGCTTGTATAACCTTCCAACTATTCACACAAGTGTTCGGGTGTCCTCAATGATGATTGGTTGTCTTTTAGTATGTAATGATCCAATGGTGAGCAAATATATAACATGTTCACTCCACCTTGGTACCAAAAAAGGTAGGAATCTGGCAAGTCATCATCAACCCCGGTGGGTGCTTCTCCATGAGTCAATCTCGACAAACGGTCATCTCTTTGATGTATAGTTCCTTTTTGCACCACCACTATGAAATAAAACTCACGCAATATAACAATACGCCCTATATTGCAAGGTTTTCTCACCAAGTATAACATTGCTTGATTTGATGATCCACAAAAAACACAAACTTGTTTGCAAGAAGGTAGTGTCTAAACTTTTTCACCGCAGAGACCATTCCTAACCCTTCTCTCTCTGTGGTTATGTAATTCTTTTTTCACTATTCAATTGTCTACTGAAGTAATCGATAGGAAAATTTATGTTGTTCTCTCCACGCTACTCTAAAATGCATCCTATAGCATAAACTGCTTCATTGATGTGGACATGGAATATTTTGTTCAATCAGAAGCCTTCAAAATTGGAACATAAATCAATTTCTGCTTCAATGTTTGGAATGCTTCTTCACATTTGTTCGTCCACTCAAATTTCATGATAAGAGAGTAGAAAGGTTTGGCATGATTGCATACATATAGATGAATCTTTTGTAGTATTCAAAACGGCCCATAAACGCTTGTACCTCCTTAACTTTCATAGGTTGTGGTAGAGCTACAATGCCTTGAATATTCTCAAGATTTGTGAAAATGCATTTCGTGGACACAATATGCCCTATAATTTTTCCTTGTTTTACCTCAAGAGAGAATGAACGCACAAGTCGTCTATGTAGATCTCTAAGAATTGTCTTAGATATCCTTTAAATGCATGACTCATCAGCCTTTAGAATGTGGCTGAAAGTAAGACTTCAAAGTAATGGAAGACAAAATTGGAACTAGAAATGAATTGACACTGGAAACAATGATTAGAACTAAAACTCCATTACTCAGAAGCCGAAAAGAGTATAACTAGAAGCAGCAATGAAAGACCTTCAGCTTAATGAGATTACAAAGTACATCAACCAATGGCTCTAGATACAATTACAAGGCTTGAGGTCTGATCTAGATTATAGAATATCAGGGTCACAAGAGATCTAGAGATTGAGAGGATCTAGTTTGAGAGAGCTCAAAATGAATTAGTGGGTCCTATTTATAGTCCCTCGATAGACTGACCGTGTCCTATCAATTACCGTGGTAGCTCTCTGGTTATTGCTTCTGGGAGCCTCTGGTGCAGTCACCTACCAGCTGCTTGCTAAGGGTTGTTCCCATCTTGTACAGTGGCAAGTGCATTGGTTAAGACAAATGGCATCACTCTGTAAGCGAATATAACCCATTCTATAGCAAAGGCTATCTTATGCTGATCCTCTGGCTTTGTAGCAATCTAGTTGTAGCTCGAAAATCCATCAAGAAATCTATAAGCTTCCTTTTCTGTAACTCGCTCTATCACATGATCAATAATTAGCAGGGGATAATTTACTTTGATAATAGCTATGTTTACCTGTTTGAGATTCACACATACCTGTCATTTTTTGTTTTGCTTGGACACTACCACAATCCGTGCAATCCAATCCACATGCTCAATCTCGTAGATATACCTTGCTTTTTTAAGCTTATCTATCTCCTCCTTGATCTTCTTTGCAAAGGTTTCATTATATGCATAGAGATGTTGTCTGAGGTTTTGCATCACTCTTAAGGGGTATCATATATCGATAGATGTCTAGATCCACACCCTTAAGGGGTATTGTGTATTGATAGATGTCTAGATCCACACCCTTAAGGTCTTTGTATGACTAGAAAAACACACCTCTATACTCTTTGAGTGTAGCTATCAATAGCTACTCTTCTTCCTCCGTGAGGTTAGTGGCAACATATGCCAGCTTTGGTTCCCTCTCCTAGTTTATGCACTTGGCTTTCTCAATTCCATCATAAGATATCCCTGGTTCTTTAAGTTCTCGCATCGATCATTGAACTACGATCTTTTGATCTTGTATTTGTCAAATCAATCCGTGTCTAAGCCTCTTCACGCTCCATCTCGGTCATCCAAACTTCTTTCAAAGTTTGCTTCAATTTTTGATATTCCCATTTGCGCGCTCAGTTTTTGTCAGTCTCGATGGCGTCTCAATTGTGTCTTTGGTTTTCACCTTGATTTGTTTCTTAGGATTTCTCTTTATTGAAGCAGGGTTCATATATCCTCGTGTAACTTTGTCTTTGACACAATCGGCTTCTCCTACAAGCATCAAATATTGTGTTTGGTTCTTCACAAGAGTCATAGGATTTTCTCTCATTTTCTTTTGTTTTCTTGGTCATTTTTCATGATATCTTTCTTATCTTCTCGATTTTTGGTTAAGGAAGTAGTAAAAGAGGGCCTTGTTTTTTTATCAATTTTGTTTCATTTTTAGAGCTACTTGACAGCCATCCTTTGTATCTAACTCTAGAAGAATATTATCATAGCACTCTTTGTCACAAAATCTTGTTGGGGTTACTTTGTTCACACATACATCTAAAGTAGCCAGTATATGATTCTAGCCAAAGGGTTCAAACAATTCTGAAAATGGCCTTGCAATATAATCTTTGTCTTCCACTAGTCTCTCTAGGATGTAATCTTCTCTTGCCATTCTCTGGCACTTGGAGGCTCCACATCCAATTATGTGCTTTAATATGCAACTATGCAGGTAACTCTTTGCTCGTTGACCTTTGTTGAGTCAAATTCCTCTACAGGAGTTCAACTAGCATCTCTATAGCTATGTTCCTTGATGCTGATCCTCGTTGTAATCTCTTTGTGCCGCAAGTAGATAATTTCATAGCCCCAATCTTGTACCATTTTAAGTTGGCGCATAATTGGTCTCCCTAAAATGACATCAAAGTTGTTGCTCTTGTCAAAATACACTATTGTAAAGGTATGCTCATACTCAATCCCACAAGTGGTTACCATAATTTGTTCCAACATACCCAATGGTCTCTCAAGGTAGTCATCTACAAAATATAGTTGCATTCTAGCTAGTCTCCCCCATTTCTCCTATATATCCTTAGTGGAAATGGCCACTCCGGAACCACTATTAAGTATAGCAATTGGTTTTACTCTTTTGTGTTTAATTGGCAAGGTGGTTTTTCCTTCTTCTCCTTCATAGTAATCACCCATGTTGTTCACGGGTACTGGTTTTGCCTTTGGTTTATCTTGTGTCAGTTTACCCACTTGTTCAGCTTGTAAAGTGTGAGCTTTGTCCTAAATTGCGACTCAAGGAGAGAAGAGTGGATTTATCTCACATGCAGTGGTGCAAGGCTATAGAGCTACTTAAAGATCATTTTATGAATGAATAAACACAAGTCTATTTTGCATTACATCTCTCTCTTGTTTATAGTGAGCTTGTGATGACTTAGCAACAACTCAAGAGTCCAAGTTAATTGATCTTGGAACCTAATTTTCTTGAGTGATAATCTAGCCAACACATACACATTGTGTGCATGATGTTTCTCCTTCATCCAACTTGTTTGAAAAGTGAAATTATCAAGTATGGAGCCCGATTCACCCCTTCTAATTTTTATTCTAAAAACCGCACATTTGTAAGGCCCTCGTTACGAGGAGAAGCCATCGTGCGTGAGAAAAAAACACTCGTCGCCAAAAAACCAAAAATTCATATTCTTTTTCACCAAAATATCTTAGCCTGACAACGATCAAAAAGTGATAAAAAATGGCCAATCGTTGGCCGGTAGTCAATGACTAGTTGGCTGATAGTCAATGGTCGGTTGGTCGTGGTCAATAGTCAATGGCCGATGATCAATGGTTAATGGCTGATGGCCAAAAGTCTGTGGCCGGTGGCCAAGTTCTACTGGGGCTTTTCTACACAAAGGTGGCTACACATGGGCACATGGGAGAGTTCTACTTGGACTTGTATACGCAAAGGTGGCTATAGATGTACCCATGGGAGAGTTCAACTTGGACTTGTCTGCACAAAGGTGGCTACAAATGAGCGCATGGAAAAGTTCAACTTGGACTTGTCTTCACAAGGGCGGCTACACACGGTCGTCTCTCATGAGAGAGGGCTGCCTATTTTGGCCTATAAAAGGAGGCCTCTTTTACACACAAAATGGCATTGAAGCATTGTGGAGTTGGTAAAGCAAGGTGTGTGTGTGAGTTGGTGAAAGAGAGTGAAGCAAGGTGAGAGTCCCATTAAGGGTTTTTAATCCCTTTTTAACCTACTTCTAGTTTGAAATGCAAAGCCATTGAGTAGCTGCTTTTCCATGGTCATAGGCCACATTGGGTGAATCACACATATTGTGTGTGCTCTCTCTCTCTTTCTCTCTCTCTCTCTCTCTCTCTCTCTCTCTCTCTCTCTCTCTCTCTCTCTCTCTCTCTCTCTCTCCCTCTCTCTCTCTCTCTAAATTTATCTCTCTTGTGTGTGAAAATTATCTATCTTCATTAAGTAAACCACTCTAACTCTACTTAGCTATGCCTTTATTCCTAGCAACTGGTATCAAAGTGGGGTTTGCTCCTAGCTAAAATATCTTAAGGAAAGGATTTTTTGAATTGAGTGGGAGTGATGGCAAAGGAAGGTAAGCTCAAGATCGAGAAGTCATGACTTTGTTAGCTTGTATTATCTGCTATTTGGATGCTATTCCCAAAATCTTGTTGGATTTAGATCACAAAAAGTTGAAAAACCTCAAATTTTGATCAAATAGACTAGCTTTATGTGATTTTTGACAATTTTCTTGATTTGAGTGTGATTTTGATCTCAATTTGTCCCCAAACTTTGGTTTTAGTTGATTGAATTTATGAGGTAATTGTTGGTCTCAATTTTTCTTTAATTTGCCTCTGGGAGACATGGATCGTGATCCATGTTCCACCACACAATTTGTTGAAACTTATCAATTCACTCATGTTGAGTTTGCTAAGGCCCTTGACACCAACTTTTTGACTTTGGATCAGCTTTTAGGTCTCCACCATTGAATTTCCAAAATTTTAGAGTCCGGGACTTTTTGCCCAATTACACGGTTTTTAGCTCCTTTTTTCTCTGATCTTTTCAGGCCAATTTGATGGTGTTGGTTTCTACTTACCCAACTCCTATGTGTTGGAAAGAAACTTGAAACAAAAAGGAACAAAACAATGCAAATTAAAGTCATAACAAAAAAAAAAAGCAATACTCTCAAATCATAGAGAAAATTTGAAAAATAAAATGCTTCTGGTATCTCACTTAGAACTCTCTTTGCCCCTCAAGGACAAATCTACGGGGTCCCTCGACTCTAGAATCTCTCAAGCACTAAACCCACGTCTAGCTGCTTCAATGCTAATGTGTATGGGATAGATGATGACTCTTTTAAGAAGAATGCTCAAAATATGCACTAGGTCACTTGTCACCTAAGAATCATTCCTTGGCAATGATGTCAATGTTAGCGGGTCGCTGCGATGGACGTCTATAGCATAACTATCTAGCACTAACATATTCATGTCAATACTTAGGGAAGTGACTTGGATGGAGCACGGAGACTCTTTAAGGGTGTCAATCTTCAAGAAGTGAACCTAACAAGAAAACGCATTGTCTCAATAGGTAATTCACCAACTCCTAGATCAAAAAATATGCCTGTGTCCTATCTCACTGCTCTCGGTCGTGCCATTTCAATGACTAAATAGACTCAGATAGCCACAAAACTTTAAGGGAAGCTATATTAGGTTTAGGAGAGCAAGCCTACAAAGTTTGGTTGCGATATGACAAGGTACTAAAATCATTATCTATCATATACCAGGTCAAAAAAATTGCAACATAACTACATAAATAGGTCACCCTAAGGTCTAATAATACTCTTTTATTGTCAAAATGTCAAAAAACAATGATTTAAACACTCAATATACTCATGTAGACCAAATCTTGTAGCTCCAAAACGATTTGAAGATCACGAAAAGGAAAAAATCACGGAATGCTACACAACCGTTCCACAGCTAGTTTGGGTACCAAAGAAAGAATGATTTGTTCCATCTAGCTCAGGAACAAGGCAGTCAAATGAAGCTTCCAGCTCTTCATGTAGTTCATCTACGGAAATACAAGCTTTGACACAATCTCTACCTACCATTGTACAAATCCACACAAACAAAAAGGACTCCGTACCTCCAATTATGATTTCATGACTTGAAGCAACTTCTCAAATAAGATCATGGGAAAGTACCTTACCACCCTTATAGCTTGATGAATCACCTAAGGTGGAAAAATCCCATTGGTCAAAATCTTTGCCCATTACAATTTGGAACAGATGGTTTCAAAAGGTGACGACAACTTTCCAAAAGGTATGATCTACCCAAGGAAGGGGGGTGTACTTACTAACGATCATTATTTGATTTCTTCCCTCTTAACCTTTCTCCCAAATCCCTTAACTTCCAAATCTTAGGGACTATATATATAGTCTCATACTAAACCAAACCAAATTCAAAAAACAAGAAAGAGGATGAAAACAGTAAATGACCAAGAGCGACTAGCAATGAGAGTGCACCCTATCGGACCCAACACATAGTCCAAATGCACCATGCTACATCGAGAAGCACAAGAAACAACCCTCATGTTTTAGAGACCTAGCCAAATCTATTTGTGTTCCCAGAGATGGCTAGTTATTGTTAAGTATGGAGCCTGATTTACCGTTGTAATTTTCTATGGTAAAAGCGCACATTTGTAAGGCCCCCATTATGAGGAGAAGCCATCGTGCGTGAAGGAAAATCACTCACCGGAAACCAAAATTTTCACGGACAAGAATCACGGGCAACTTTAGAGGCCTCGGGGGCGGAGGCCCTCGAGACTTTTTTTTTCCGCCGGAATATTCCTTTTCGCCGGAATATTATGGCCGGAAGGCGGCCGGAAAGTGGTCGGAAAACAACCGGTCAGTTGGTCGGTGGTCGGTAGTCAATGGCCGATGGCTGGTGGTCGGAAGTCAATGGCCGGTGGCCGGTGGTCGGTTGTCTTCTCAAGGGCGGCCACACATGGACGGATTGGAGGGTCCGATTTGAACTTATTCGCACAAGGGCGGCTACACATGGCTGTCTCTCATAAGAGAGGGCAGTCCTTTTGGCCTATAAAAGGAGGCCATTTCTACATACATTTCATAGTGTGAAGTTGATGCAACAAGGTGAGTGTGAGGTGGTGAGAGTGAAGCAAGGCGGGAGCTCCATTAAGGGTATAATCCCTTTGTAAACTACTTCTTGTTTTGAAGTACTAAAGCCATTGAGTGGCTGCTTTCCCGTGGACGTAGCCCACATTGGGTGAACCACGTATATCATGTGTACTCTCTCTCTCTCTCTCTCTCTCTCTCTCTCTCTCTCTCTCTCTCTCTCTCTCTCTCTCTCTCTACTCTATAATCTCGTGTATGTAAATCTGTCTCTCTCCATTAAGTAATCTACTTAATTATCTATTTAGCTACATCTTATTTCCTAACAACCGATATCAGAGCAAGGTTTGCTCGTAGCTAAATTATCTCAAGGAAAGGATTCCTTGAATTGAGTGGGAGTTATGGCGAAGGAAGGGAAGCTCAAGATTGAGAAGTTCAACGGCAAAAACTACCAACATTGGAAGATGCAAATTGAAGACTATCTCTACCAGAAGGACCTCTATTTGCCACTAGGCGGTCTTGCGAAGAAGCCCGCAACAATGGCAGATGAAGCATGGATTGTCCTTGATCGAAAGGCACTGGGAACAATCCGGTTAAGCTTGGCATCAACGGTGGCCTTCAATGTTTCGGAGATGAAGACCACGGAGGACTTGATGAAGTCACTTGATGACTTCTACGAGAAACCATCGGCATCCAATAAGGTATTTCTTATGAAGCGCTTGTTCAATCTAAAGATGGCAGAGAATGGTTCAGTTGTAGAACACCTAAATGACTTTAACACAAACATAAGTCAACTTCGATCAGTGAAAATCAATTTCGATGACGAAGTGCAAGCTCTCCTTATACTATCATCTCTACCGGATAGTTGGGACAGCCTTGTGATGGCTGTAAGTAATTCTATCTCTGGCACAAATACTCTTAAGTTTGATGATGTTGTGGGTGTTCTCCTAAGCGAGGAAATGTGAAGGAGAAGCACAGGAGAATCATCAAGTGCTGCACTATCAGTCGAAACAAGAGGAAGGCCTAAGGAGAGGTTCAAAAACCAAAAGGGTCGTGATCGCTCAAGGCGGAGCAAGTCACGCACAAAGTCAGTTCTTGAACGTTGGAACTGCGGCAAGAAGGGCCACGTCAAGAAGGATTGCTGGTCCAAGAAGAAGAAGGAGACAAAGTCTCAAGACAACAAGCCAGCATCGGAGGCCAATGTGGCAGGTAAAGTGAGCAAGATGCTCTAATTCTCTCATTAGACAATGTGTCTAATTCCTGGATAGTAGATTCCGGGGCGTCATTCCACGCGACACCACACAAGCAACATTTCCAAGACTACACCAAAGGGAATTTTGGGTATGTATACTTGGGAGATGATGAAGCTTGTGAGATTGTCGGCAAAGGTACAGTTTCTGTCAAAACTGCTAACGGAAATGAATGGAAGCTTAAAGATGTTAGGCATGTTCCTTCTCTTCGCAAAAATTTGATCTATACAGGACAATTGGACGATGAAGGTCACAACATTGCATTCGGAAACAAACGGTGGAAGATCTCAAAGGGATCTTTGGTGGTTGCCAAGGGTGAAAAAGTCGGTACACTTTACTTGTGTACTGTTAGCACGCAACCTTCAGCTTGTACAGCAACTACAGAAGTTGACAGTGCGGTGTGGCACTACCGACTTGGGCATATGAGTGCCAAAGGAATGCAAATCCTTCAAACAAAGAAGCTTCTACCAGGTTTGAAAGAAGTGGACTTATAGTTCTGTGAAGATTGTGTTTATGGTAAACAAAAGAGGGTAAAATTTCAAAAATCAGGAAATGAAAGAAAAAAAAAAAACTTGAGTTGGTTCATTCTAATGTTTGGGGTCTTGCAAGTACACCATCACTTGGTGGCTCATTGTACTATGTAACATTCATAGACGATGCGACTAGAAAAACATGGGTTTATGTCATGAAGAATAAATCCGATGTATTTTCCATATTTCAAAGGTGGAAAGCCTTTGTGGAGAATGAAACAGGTACCAAGGTTAAATGCCTCAGATCCGACAATGGAGGCGAATATTGCACCCTAGCAATGGCATTCGGAGGCAAAGGACAACCCCAAGGACACCTCAACAAAATGGGATTTCGGAAAGGATGAACAGGACAATCATGGAACGAGCACGAAGCATGCGGCTACATGCAGGCCTACCGCTTGAGCTTTGGGCGGAAGCTGTAAGTACGTCTGTGTACTTAATCAATCGGTCACCCTCAACGGCATTGGATGGGGGAGTTCCAGAAGAGGCATGGACAGGTAAACCGGTGAATTATGCATTTCTCAAAGTGTTTGGGTGTGAGGCTTTCATGCACATAGATAGAAGCCTAAGATCAAAGCTAGATGCAAAGTCCAAAAAGTGTTTCTTCATTGGCTATGGAGAAGGAGACTTTGGGTATCGCCTATGGAATCCTGAAGATGGTAAAATCTTAAGGAGTAGGGATGTAATTTTTAACGAACAAAATATGTACAAAGATTACTTGGAAAGAAAACAAACAAAAGAAACAGGTGATGAGTACATGGAGCTTGAGGACGGTGAAGACTCAAGGACTGCAAACGATGACAATGTGCAACAACGTCAACCAAATGAGGAGCCTCAACCTATTCCCCTAAGATCTACAAGAGCAAGTAGACCTCCAGAAAGTTTTGTTCCTTCCTTCAACCATCTCTTGATCTGAGATTCTGGAGAGCCGGAATCATACGAAGAAGCTATGCAACATGAATCCAAAGAAGAATGGACGAAGAGCATGCAAGTGGAGATGGACTCACTACATCGCAACCAAACATGGGAGTTGGTTGAGTTGCCTAAAGGTAAGTGGGCACTTCAAAACAAATGGGTGTACAAGCTAAAGGAAGAAGAAGGTGGGAAGAAAAGGTACAAGTCTAGGCTTGTGGTAAAAGGTTTTTCTCAAAAGAAAGGTATTGACTTCAATGAAATATTTTCTCCTGTTGTAAAAATGAACTCAATTAGGCTTGTCTTAAGCCTTGTGGCTGCTCATGATCTAAATCTTGAGCAAATGGATGTAAATACGGCATTCCCTCACGGTGACTTAGAGGAGGAAATCTACATGCTTCAACCAAAGGGGTATGAAGTAAAAGGTAAGGAGAAAATGGTTTGCAGATTAAAGAAGAGCTTGTATGGTTTAAAGCAAGCATCAAGACAATGGTACTTGAAGTTTGATCGATGGATGTTGGATCATGGATTCACAAGATGCAACTCGAATCACTGCGTCTACACGAAGAATTTGGGAGATGGGAAATTCATCATCCTAATGTTGTATGTTGATGACATGTTGATTACAAGTGCTAACATGCAGGACATCAAAGACCTAAAAGAGGAGCTGTCCAAATCTTTTTCAATGAAATATTTAGGTGCTACAAAGAGGATACTTGGTATAAAAATATCAAGGGACAGGACGAAGAAGACAATAAAGCTATCTCAAGAAGATTACATCAAGAAGTTACTAGAAAGGTTTGCAATGCAAAATGCAAAACCAATTTCTACACCTTTGGCTGGTCATTTTAAACTAACGAAGGATATGTGTCCAAAGACACAAGAGGAGATAGCCTATATGTCTAAAGTTCCATATGCTGCAGCGGTAGGTTCTCTAATGTATGCTATGGTCTGGACAAGGCCAGACATTGCACATGCAGTGGGAGTTGTGAGTAGGTTCATGGACAACCCAGGTAAAGAGCATTGGCAAGCTGTGAAGTGGATACTTAGGTATCTAAAAGGGACAACAACAAATGCTTTGTATTTTGGAGGAACCGATATTTTTCTAGAAGGGTATGTTGATGCAGATATGGCAGGTGACAAAGATACTCGAAGGAGCACTATTGGCTATGTGTTCACGGTTGGAGGCACAGCAGTAAGCTGGGCTTCAAAGCTGCAGAAAGTGGTTTCACTTTCTACCACGGAAGCAGAGTATGTAGCAATGACGGAGGCAAGCAAAGAAATTCTGTGGCTTCACAGATTCTTAGAAGAGCTTGGATTCAAACAAGACAATTGTGTTTTGTACAATGATAGCCAAAGCGCTATCCATCTTGCGAAGAACTCAGCCTTTCATTCAAGGAAAAAGCACATTGAGGTGAGATATCACTTCATACGCACTCTTTTGGAAGAGGGATAGCTAAAGCTAGGAAAGGTGCATACAAGTGAAAATCCTGCAGACATGTTTACAAAGGTGGTCAACAAGGAGAAGTTGAGCTTTTGCTCATCTTCAATCGGCATTCAAGGATAAGAAGCCAGAATGGAAAGCAGTCACAGGTTTGGTTTGGAGATCAGTCTCCAAGTGGGAGATTGTTAAGTATGGAGCCTAATTTACCCTTGTAATTTTCTGTGGTAAAAGCGCACATTTGTAAGGCCCCCATTATGTGGAGAAGCCATCATGTGTGAAGGAAAATCACTCACCGGAAACCAAAATTTTCACGGACAAGAATCAGGGGCAACTTTAGAGGCCTCGGGGACGGAGGCCCCCGAGACTTTTTTTTCCGCCGGAATATTCCTTTTCGTCGGAATATTATGGCCGGACGGCGGCCAGAAAGTGGTCGGAAAACAACCGGTCAGTTGGCCGGTGGCCGGTAGTCAATTGCCGATGGCTAGTGGTCGGAAGTCAATGGCCGGTGGCCGGTGGTCGGAAGTCAATGGCCGGTGGCCGGTGGCCGAATTCAATGGCCGGTGGCCGAATTCAAAAGCGGACTTGTCTTCTCAAGGGCGGCCACACATGGACGGATTGGAGGGTCCGATTTGGACTTATTCGCACAAGGGCGGCTACACATGGCTGTCTCTCATAAGAGAGGGCAGCCCTTTTGGCCTATAAAAGGAGGCCATTTCTACACACATTTCATAGTGTGAAGTTGATGCAACAAGGTGAGTGTGAGGTGGTGAGAGTGAAGCAAGGCGGGAGCTCCATTAAGGGTATAATCCCTTTGTAAACTACTTCTTGTTTTGAAGTACTAAAGCCATTGAGTGGCTGCTTTCCCGTGGACGTAGCCCACATTGGGTGAACCACGTATATCGTGTGTACTCTCTCTCTCTCTCTCTACTCTATAATCTCGTGTATGTAAATTTGTCTCTCTCCATTAAGTAATCTAATTAATTATCTATTTAGCTACGTCTTATTTCCTAACACTCCAGAGGCATGCACTTCTATTTTTTTATGAAAGGTACCCTTTTTATTTTTTTCAAGTGTTTCACATATGCTACCTTGTACTTTCTTGCGAATGGAATTTGTGTAGAGAGACTTGCGTGTGAGAAAAATTTTGAGGAGTTAGAATGGCTAATACGTCTATGAACTACTAGTGACCCGTACGCCCAGTAACGAATGTTTCTCCAGTGGCACATGCCTATTCTTTTGCACAAGATGAGTATCCACACATAACGAGGTTCTTGATTAACATATGTGCACATGAAGATGATGAAGAATCTGAGGAAGACTATGGTCTCATTGAAAATGATTTTGTTTATGTAGATAATGAGGATAGAGGCCTAGCCTTAGGGATGCCACCCGGTCTATATAATATCCTCTTCCCTTGATTCCATAAGTGATAACAGATAGGTCGGTTAGGGGTCTAGATTTTGTTTCAGCTTGTTTTCTAGGAGTTTTGGTCTTTTCACACTAACATGCCTCCTCAAGGTATAGTGCCTTGTTGCTTGATATTGTTGTGTAGAGCTTATATGTATCTCCATCGACATGGTTGAGGACATCTGCTTCAACAAATTGAGTAACTCCATACCTCCAGGTGTACTACTTTCCATGATTCATGATGGTGGATATTTATACTTGTTGATTGTGGTTTTCCATGGTTTGATTAAGTGCCATTTAGTTATGTTTTGTTCTTTTCCATTATAGCTATATAAATTTGTCTTTGCTTAGGTTGATGAACCAGAGTTTAGTCTTATGGATGAGCCTTGAGATTAGGAGGCCATGACTTTAGGTTAACTCATTTACTTGACCACTAGTCCTAGTTGGTAAAATTATCTGGTTGTTTGAGACGTTAGGAGTGTTTTAGGCATAGAGAAGCTTGCTCACTCCAACAATGAAAGACACTAGTAAGATACAAAGGACTTGGAAGCAAAAAGAAAAAGTACCACAAAGATAAAACCTTAAGCTGGAAGAGAAATCCCCGCTTGATTTGGTACCTCACTCACATGTATTGTCTATGGTATTAGAGGCCTCGAGGTTCCTAGTGTGGGTGCTTTTATTTGAAAAGCAAAAAGCCCAGGACATACAAAATAAGCACACAAGGCAAATAATTTTGAATTAAAAAAAAGAAAAAAAATGATGACATGAAAAAGACTTCCATTAAGCTTAAAGTGAAAAATTCAAGCTCTTGTTTGGAGTTGTGAGAGTGAGTTGGCTAATCAAAGCTAAAAGGCACAATTGTGGAATCTCACATTTAGATAATCTTCCTAACTTTGCTACTACTAGAGTAGTTGTTTTAACCTTAGCCATACCTATTTAATTGATAGATTCATCCATAAGCCCAAAACTCTTGATTGATTAATTTCATCAAAATGTAATTTATCTATCCTTAATGTGGCAGTGAAGCATTTCATAATTCTTTGCAATTACTCATGTCGTCATGTACTTCATATATTTCCTCATGCTTTATTGCCATATAGTTCCGCTTGCATACTCTCATGGTGAATTTGTTGTGTAGACAATCTATCCCACATGCTCTACCACCTTGACAACGAACGAGCTTCACCTCACTAGCTTCCGAGGAAGGAATCTACATCAGGAAGGGGGGCATGTTAACCCATGATGCTGCCATTATTCTTTAGTGCATATATTTAGTCATGGCCTGGGCTTGTTGGTCCAAGAGGTTTATAGTAAAAGGTTGGTGATCGCCGATGAAAGACACACCAGACCCATTTAGCCCCATCCAAAAAGCTATAAAATTCCTTTCCTGCGACTCTCTCAAGCACATGTTCCGAATATGACAATGGGTAATGGTCCCTTCCAGTGGCATCATTAACCTTCTTGAGATCGACACACACTCTAAGTTTCCCATTCTTTTTTGACACAATTTGGAGACCCATTCTTAGTGCTCAATAGGGTATATGAATCCACGTTTGATAAGATTTTTGAGTTCTTCCTGAATAATCTTGCATACTTAGGATTCATTGGGTAGGGTCTTTGTTGGATTGGTTCAGCAGTGCTAATACTTGGAATTGTATGTTGAACTACGGAAGGTGGAACGCTCTTTATGTCATGATATTTCAAGCAAATATGTCCTTGAATTACTTGAGGAGCTCCTTAAGTACACATTCCTTAGTCTCTGTCAAGTCTTGGGCAATGAAAACGGGTTTGGAGTTTTCACCTAGGTCCGCTAACTCTATTTCTTTAACTACAACTAGACTATCATAGACTCCATTACTTCCATTAGTAGGTATTCTTTGGGCCTTTGTATACACAACCTTAGGCTCCTCCGTGGTGTAGGATTTGAAATGATCAGGTGCAGGGTGTAAGTCTGTGTGATCTTGTTGTGTTGTAGACTGCAATTTTGATTCCACTTCCCTTAGCTGTTCAACTAACTCTCGGTTTTGGCGTCTCCTTACAGTACGGCTCAATTTTGGCTTCTCTGAAGCCTCTAATTGTGCAATGTCAATGGCTTGTGGGCTGTACCACATGAAACTTTGAAGGTATTCACCCCAATTATCTACCAAATTTCAATCAGCATCACATGCCCCCATATAACTGAGACATTCTTGTATTTCATTTATCCTAGCACGTATATTCACTCGATTCATCACCTCTTATATTGCTTATTTCTCTTGTCTATTTTTTTATTATGGCCCGGTCTCTAATGTAGATTCGCTAGATGAATCGCTACTCATGTCCACTCCTCTCCATGATAGATTTTCATCTAGGGTACCATTGGGCCTTGAATGGTTTGTCCCCTTATTTGCACCAATATTTGACTCAGATTCTTTGTCTACAGAGTCAATTTCAACTGATGATTCCAACTCCAAATTGTGTGGGCTATAGTCTTCTAAGACTCTATTGGTTTCACTGTCAGTCAAGCCTTCATTTTGTAGGTCATCATAAGCTATATGCATTGCTTCTATCATATTGAAAGGTACGAGTTGTGGCACTTCGTTCCCCTTGGGTGTTACCCAAGTTGTCCCTGTATTTCCCAAGTGTCTATGGTTGCCGCTACCTGGACCCAATCCACGTTGTCAGACTCAGCCATTCCAGGTAGAACATCCATATAAGGGGAATCTTCCCCAACATCGGTGTCCTTTTTACATGTGTAACAATACTACAATGGGGCCAAGTGAATTGTGGTGTCAGATCGATGGTCAATTATAAATCTATTTCCTAGAGGATGTGCTTGACCAGTCACAAGATCAACACGAATGATAAAGTATTGGAACTATAAGTAGACATGGTTTTTAGACCAGTCATGCTAAGCCTAGTGGTTAGAGATATATCCATATCTAAATAGGTGGCCTATCATTATAGGTTCTTAATCTTTGCTCTTGTATTTTTCAAGCTTAGCTCTACCCACACTAGAATAGGACAACTAGTTAGAGTGAGATTCATCTCTCCTACCCTCCATCATCATTATACGTCCTCAATATCATTTGTATCAATATACATCATCCATTATTTGTCTACTTTCTTTCAAGAAGCTGAATCTCAATTAATAGTAGAGCTTTTTCTTGCCCATAGAGAAGATGGAATAGAGCGATGTCTTTTGAGGCCTTAAATGATGTATGGTAAGTAGAAAATGGTGGTAAATGTTAATCTTACTAGTTTGGTTTTAATGTACCTACTTTGAATTTATTTCCATTAATACTCCATTTACCTCCTTGACAAGCCTATATTGCAGAGAGGGTAGGATATTGAGTGCCAATGGTTAATGTCAAGTTGCTACATCAAATCTTTACAAACGCCAAGCTCTCTATCTAAAATTACTTCAAGAAAAATGGCAAACCTACAAAATATGTTCTTAATATAAGCTTTCCAACCTCTTCCATCATGAATTATGTTATTCCAATTGCCTCAGCCCATCTCATCATGTAATCTATGTAAATAAGCAATAGGTTGTTGTGGCTCACACTTAGCCTTGATACACTTTGAGCTTCACATTATTTGCATTGTTAATACCAATGCTTAGAGTCTTTTTTCATGCTTGCCAATAAAACCCACAAGCAACCACCCATAGCAACACTTCCCTATATGGGGTGTCTTGTGCAAAAACACCCCACAAGAATCCTAAATTTTCAATGCTCAATAATTTTGTGAAATTTCCTCATTGGTGGACCCTGGAAGTATGACTAACTCAGTGCCTTTTTGTGAGAAAGAAGGTTACCAAGGAATTAATATCCAATCGTCCTTGCTATCAACCACCCTCTTTATCTAATATTGAGATGTTCATGTGTCTCTTGTGATGAAAATATGAGCAAAAATTATGAAAATTCTTTGCATATTGCAAGAGAGGATCCTTCAATTCAATGGTATTGACTACATTTCCCATTTTCTCCATGTTGCCAAATCATCTACTTCACAGTGGCAAAATTGAACTTGGTTTTAGTTCAATGGTTATGTTGCCTTTGCCAACAACGTGGGGATTTATTAAAATTTTACATTGGCTAGCTACCTTTCTAGGATGGAATGCATGCTTCATGGTGTAGGGAATGGTCTATTGGTGACCATTCCCTGCAATGCATGCGACTGCATGGCGACCCGGGAGCCGTGCGGGAGCATGCATTGCAAGGGCATGGTCACCAACAGACCATTCCCGACCGTCAAGGTCGTGGGGAAGGGGGCCAATGGATTGCTGCCATATGGCAGTGTTGACGAAATTGCAGAGCCTGTCCATGCACAGTGCATACCTGACTACAGCCGCCAAATTACGCTTGCTAATGTGGCAGTTGTAGCGTGAATCATGCACTGGGTTGATTCCGGCTACTGAGTTGTCAACTCCAGGCTGCATTCCGGCTGCTGCCATATGGCACTGTTGAGGAAATTGCAGAGCCTGTCCATGCACAGTGCAGACCTGACTACAGCCGCCAAATTACGCTTGCTGATGTGGCAGCTGTAGCGTGAATCATGCACTGGGTTGATTCCGGCTACTGAGCTGTCAACTCCAGGCTGCATTCCGACTGCTGATTGGGGTGCCAACCATTGGTTGATGGTCTTTGGATTCCGTCTGCTGACGTGGGAGCCATCTCACGGCCGCCGCTGATGTAGTTTCTGCTGTAGAAAGTACAGTAGATGGAAGGTTGGGATCTGCTACCCTCCGACCCACGACCTTGACGGTTGAGGAAAATGAGTTAATTTATGTTCCCTTACTCAACAACAACATTTCATCTAGTTGATTATGTTCCTTTAAGGTTGTTATTTCAGTCATCCTTTGCCAAGTTTTAAAATAACTTCCATAGTTAAGTTAAGACTCACATTTTTTACTATCATTCCAGTACCACCCTTTGAGCTTCCACATAATGCTCTTTTTACATCCATATCTAGAAATCAAATGCTCAATTAGATCTCCCCATGACCAATTCTAGGATGTATGATGATCTCACTTTTTGTGCTGGCTTCATTTTTCTTTGGTTGTTCTAGTGCTCTTTGCCATTCTAACAACTTTGGCATAATACATAGATCCTTGAATTCCTTTTTAATAACTTTACCATCATAACTAGATCATTAAACTCCATTTTTGTGTAGACGACATGTAAATGTAACATCCTTCAAAAAAACAAAGACACTTACAAACTTCAAAAACTCTAAAAATTCTCGCCTACATGCTTCAAATCTACTTAGTGCTCGTTGATATCTTTGTCTTCTTCATGATGAAGCTTGTTTAACTCTAATTGTTGTCTTGCAAAATATTTCCTTTCAAGGCTTGATACATGATAATTCAATTGCCTCTTTGCATTTCTATAAATGATTGTTCCAATTATTCACGTTATTGTCCTTCTTATCATCTTTAAGGCCTCATCATCCATGTTATTTTCGAGTGCTCTCATCTCAATCTATATATCAAATGTCATAAAATCTAATATCTAACCAACCCAAATGATTTCTTCATATTAAATTGATCATTTAATGTGGCAAAATAAACGAAAACAAGGGTTAGAATATAGACATGTGCTTATGGATCTATCTCAACACGGGGCCAAGGTTGAAAGGGTCCAAATGAGAAAGGGCTTGTCAAAGAGCAAGGCTACCTAATGGAGCTTAAATATCTTAGGGCTAGCTTCATTAAATACCTGCAAAGGTTAGTGTTAAAAGTCCTTTGACCTTAGGCAAGCTAGGGCTGTACTTGAGGTGGGAACCCAGCCCAAGCTTGAGGTGCTTGTCGTACTTGCGGACTAAGGTGCTAGGACTAAGCTTGAGGTGAGAACCTTCCCCAAGCTTGAAGGGTTCAAGGTGTTCCCATAAGTCAACATGATCCCTACTCAAGGGGGGGTGAGCCCTCATTGTAGGAGCTAGAGAGAGAACACACACACCCTCACACAAGTCAAGCATTGTCTAAAGAAGTAACAAGGACACTTGTCAACTTCCTCTTCATGTTGCCCTCATGATGTACCTAAAGCCTATTAGTTGGCCTCTCAAGGGGTCCAATGATAATTTAGCTAATTTAATTAATTGTGTATGCATTTATCAAGTCCTCTCTCTCAAAGGGGAAAGAAGGACACTTGTCCCAAGGCTAGCATGCTTGCTCGATATGCACTCTGCATGTGATTGGCCAGGCTTGAAGGGGTCCAATGAGCTTCCACCATGAGCTAGAAGAGGGGGTCGACCAAAGCAAGGAGGGGGCTAGCTTGGGGGGTATACTCTCCCACTCTCTCTCTCTCTCTCTCTCTCTCTCTCTCTCTCATTGTGTGAAGTGCAAAGTGCAAGAGCTCCATCTCCTTCTCCAAGATTGTTGAGAAGTTGAGAGCCTACACCAACACTCTTGGCTATGGAATGCAAATCCAACCAAGAGACATGTTTCAATGCTTAGGCTTGCCATCTTCTTCATCTTCATTACTATGCTATTATGCTATGCTAAGCAAGAAGAGTGATAATAAGTGAGGAACTATTTCTTTCTCCTATGAATGTTTCTTCTTCCTCTTCCCTACCCTCATTCCCCGCTAGTTCTCTCCACCTTTGAAGGTGTTTGAGGCCTTCAGACTGAGGTCGGATATGGTTAATGCTTTTACAAAGATTATATTATGCTCGTGATGCATAAAATTCCATCTTCATTGCATCACCTAGGTCACAAGGAGCACAAAGATTGTATTGTACCAAGTCTCTCTTGATGAGAGAATCTATAATACAAAAGCCTATTGGAGGGGGGACCGGAGTTGTAGGGGTAAAGGCGCTACGCCTTTTGCCCAGGGCCGGACATCCGGTGTCTGCACGCCCACCCACGTGTGTACATACCCTTATTCTTCATTACATATGAGAATAAGGAGCTCCTCATCATTAGTTCTTCAGGCAGCTCCATCCACACACAGTCACGTGCTCTTCCCCTTCCCCACATGCACTGCATGCATCCATGCACATGCACACTCATAAGTTGCGTAGCCATCTTGACCACTAGAGAATAGATTTCATTGAAATCCATGCCTTTCATTTTCTTGAGCCTTTAGCAACCAATCTGGCCTTATACTTAGGCTCGGGATCATCTGTGATATACTTTTTCTTGTACACCTATTTGCATGGCAATTCCTGTTTACCCGTAGGTAACTCTGTCAATTCCCAAGTTTCATTGGCTAAAATCAAGTTATACTCAGATTGCATAGCTTCTTCCCACTTCATGTTATCGTCCATTTTAATGGCCTCTTTGTAGCAAGTAGGTTCACCACAATCAGTGACTAACAAGTAGTTCAATCTTGGCTCAAAACACTCAGGTGTACGAGATGTACGGGTAGATCTCCACTGCTAGATTTTGCTCTCTCTAGAGCAACATGTGTGTGTGTACTAGTGGAAGGCACATCACTAGCACGTCCAACATTCTGTGTAACTGGTCGTGAGGAGACATCCTCAAACCGTACTTTGCAATACTCAATGTCTTTCACTGGCTTTTTATGCACCTTAGACTCGTTGAATATCACCTAGGAGCTACGTATAACCTGATGTGTGTGAATACACTAGGACCACCAGGGCATTGTTTCCCTCTTTAGAAGGTTTTTGCCCCCGTGCATTACATATACGCCCATCACTCTAGGGCTATCTATCTTTCCATTGCACACTAAGTAACACACTGTCAGTTGTGTGCCTTAAGCTTCCTTTGTCTTCTCCAAGCTGTGTGCATTTCTCTGCAACCTTAATTCCAACAATTGGTATCAGAGCAGGTTGTGTCCTCCCGGGCTTAGTCGCCAGCAGCTCCAACACACGCTTGCTCACTTTCTCCGATGTTTGTGAGCTTTGGCGAGCGTTTGCAGGTTGACAAAAATTTTGGGCAAGCTCGTAGAGTTTAGTATGCTCAGATTTTTGATTCGGGCTCATTTCGACCTCCGTTTTCACTACAACCAGGTCTGCACAGGCAATTTCGTCGTTTTATGCAGGATTTCTATCAGCGCCAATTACTGCATAACAGTACCCATACAGTCTGCTACGGGTTGTGCTATATAGCACATGATGGTCTCACTCAGCTTCTCCTCATTTTGGGCAGTTTTCACATCAAGTGCAGGCATTTTCCATGGCTGACAACAACACAGATGTGTTCAAGATGTTTGCTGCCGAGGACAGATTGCATGGGGACAATTACCCTATGTGGGCTTACATGATGCAACATGTTCTTGTGTCAAAGGGCGTCTGGAATATTGTGCAGGGCATTAATGTACGTCCTGGTTCTGAGGATGTAGGCGATATTGAGGATGTTGCAGGTCTTGCTGCAAGGATTTCTACTATTAGAGTTGATTTGCCTACGGTAGAACAAGCTCCTTGGGATGTAAAGGATGTGCAGACTCATGCATTGATTGTGTTGTGTGTGAAGCACACCATTACTCCTCACATTGTTCAACAAAATCTACAAAACAGGCTTGAGATATTCTAGCAGGTCTTTATGCAAGCCGCAATGAGGCTAAAATTGCTTTGCTGCGTAAAGAGCTGGAATCAAAGATTATGCATGAGGAAGATGATATGGACACTTTCCTTGCTGGTGTCAAGGATATTAATGAGCAACTTATTTCTGCAGGTGGAGTCATTTCAGATAGTTTCCTGGGCAGACTGTTCTTGATGCCTTACTAGATTCTTACCAGACTTTTGCTAGTACTTGGAGACTTATGACCCAAGGAAATCCTGAAGTTGTCAAGTTTGATGCATTATACACATTGCTGTCGCAAGAGTCACTTTCCAAAAAAAATAGGACTAGGCAGCATGCAGTTGAACATGCTTTTATTGCTTCTCAAAGAAAGGGTGGTAACAGCAATGCAGCCACTTCCTATGGTTCTGCTGCAAGTGACAAAACTTCTGTTCCTAATGCTGCTGCTGGCAGCAATTTTTCTGGAAATTCTGGTGGTAAGGGAAAAAATAAGATGCGTTGCCATTATTGTAAAGCTAATGATCACTTGATCAAGCAGTGTCCTAAGTTGAAGGTCAAAGAGGCTAAGAAGAAAGAGGGTGACTCCACTGCAAATGTTGGTTCCACTACAAATGCAACCATTGTTGATTCTTCTATGAAAGGAGATTGTGATGTTGATGTTGATGCAAAATGGGATTTTAGTGCAGAGTGCACTTACAAGCCTGTTGTCCATGATGCATGCATGTCAATTGCTGCAGATTCACATGTGTGGTATTTCAACAGTAGTGCTATAAATCACATTACCTCACATCGTGAATTGTTCACCTCTCTTGAGTCTGTCCCTCATGGGAATTCAGTGCTTCTTATCAGAAAGAGGGTGACTCCACTGCAAATGTTGGTTCCACTACAAATGCAACCATTGTTGAGTCTTCTGTGAAATGAGATTGTGATGTTGATGTTGATGCAGAATGGGATTTTAGTGCAGAGTGCACTTACAAACCTGTTGTCCATGATGCATGCATGTCAGTTGCTGCAGATTCACATGTGTGGTATTTCAACAGTGGTGCTATAAATCACATTACCTCACATCGTGAATTGTTCACTTCTCTTGAGTATGTCCCTCATGGGAATTCAGTCATTTGTGCCAACAATGCTTCTTATCCGGTTCAGGGGGTTGGGAAGATTGTGCTTACTGCTGCAAATGGCAGTTCTTTCACACTTGTTGATTCACTTTATGTACCTGGGATCAAGAAGAATCTTTAGTCTGTATTTGCACTTGCTAGACTTGGACTTGTAGTCAAATTTGTGGATAATAGATGTACAGTTCATGATCTCAATTTTGGTGATGAAATTGTTGCATCTAGCCTTTTGTGCCATGGGCTGTATAAGCTCACTTTGTATGACAAGTGTGGACAAAGTTTTGAAAATGCAGTTGCAGATTCAAGGGTTGTTTCAGATGCAAAAATGTGGCATGCACGTTTTGGGGGCCCGTGCAAACTCCGCCTTGGGCAATTATCTTTACTTCATGACTTTCATTGATGATTACTCCAGGCATGCATGGGTATCTCCGCGTAAAGAAAAGTCCAAAGTTTTTATGTGCTTCAAACAATTTCTGGCTATGGCTAAAAATGTATCGAAATGTACTATGGGCACCCTCCGTTCCGATCGCGGGGGAGAGTATATGTCTCATGAATTTAATGCATTTCTGGCTAGTCGTGGGATAAAACACCAATGTACATTGCCTTATACACCTCAGCAAAATGGTGTTGTTGAGAGGAATAATAGGTCACTTATGGAAATGGCATGATGTATGGTCAAAAGTCACGCTTTGCCGCATTCTTTTTGGCTTGAGGCCATCATGTGTACCACTTATGTAGTTAACAAGTGTCCTACAAAATCTTTGCAATGTATTACTCCATATGAAGCATGGCATGATAGAAAGCCTTCTATTGAGCACATGTGTGTTTTTGGCTGTTTGGCATATGCTTTGGTGCCACAAACACAGCGCAGAAAATTGGATGATAAAGCTTTCAAATGTATTTTTGTTGGTTATAGTGTTGAAAGCAAAGGTTACAGGTTGTATCATCCGCAAACAAAGCGTATTTGGTTTCATGAGATGTAGTGTTTGTGGAAGATTTTGTTCAGCCCTTGCTGTCATGTCATGTACTAGAGACAATAATGTAAGCTCACTGGACATTTATGACACTTTGTTGCCTCTTTTCAGTGGTGGAAGTTTGAATGTAAATTCCAATAAGATATATGTACAGCCTATGGGGGTTTCCAAAAATGTTACGGATCAGCCTATTATACTGATGCAGATGTACATTATGTACTTGATGAGGAAATGACTGAAAATGAGCAGGCTCGAGGTATGCCAAAATGGCTGGTGCATACATTGTGTGTCAGTAAATTGGATGCACCTTTGTTTAGTCGTACTCGTTCAGGCTCTGGCCATGCATCTTATGCATGAGATTGTTATGCTTTGGTTGTGTCTAACTTACATGATGTTGAGGAACCTCTGTCTTTTGATGAAGCACATAATTCAAAAAATTGAATGGCTGCCATGCAATCAAAATATGATGCACTTATAGAAAATGACACATGGACTTTATGTGATTTTCCTCCTGGCACAAAGGCCGTGGGTTTACAAGTTGAAACACAAGCCGGATGGTGAGATCAATCGCCATAAGGCTCGACTTGTTGCAAAGGGTTATGCACAGCAAAAAGGCATAGATTATGAAGAGACTTTTGCTCCCACTTGTTGTATGACTGCTGTGCGTTTTCTATGTGCATTGGCAACTCGTTTTGGTTGGGATGTACATCAATCAGACATTGTTACTGCTTTCTTGAATGGTGACATATTTGAGGAAGTTTATGTAACGTAGCCTAGCGGTTTTGTCAAGAAATGACAAGAGGACAAAGTGTGCAGATGTAAGAAGGCTTTGTACGGGTTGAAGCAATCTCCTCGTGCTTGATACGAGAAAGCTGACACTCATTTGGTCAAACGAGGCTTTTGTAATAGTCGAATAGAAAAAACACATTGTATGTAAAGTGTGAGGGTGATGTACTTCTCATTGTGGTTCTTTATGTAGAAGATTTGCTGATCACTGGACCAAATGAGAGACATATTGCTGAATGTAAGGCTGATTTGAATGTTATGCTACATTGTATGTTAAGCGTGAGGGTGATGTACTTCTCATTGTGGTTCTTTATGTAGAAGATTTGTTGATCACTGGACCAAATGAGAGACATATTGTTGAATTTAAGGCTGATTTGAATGCTACTTTCAAGATGAAAGATTTGGGGCTGTTGCTGTTAAGCACCGGCGTCCACTTCTAGTAGTCATGGGCCGGGCTTGTTGGTACAATAGGAAAAGGGTAAGAGTGATCACCAATAAGAGGCACACTCTAACTGAAACATTCAAGGGTTAGTTGGCTAAGCATGGGCACCCAAGTGTGAATGAGCGAGCTCATATAAAAGTCACCTAAACTGAAGATTGCTCTTGCTCCATCTCCATCTTCTTCTTCATCTCCTTGTGTGTGTGTGTGTATGTGTGTGTGTGTGTGTGTGTGTGTGTGTGTGTGTGTGTGTGAGAGAGAGAGAGAGAGAGAGAGAGAGTAATCGAGCATTGCAACGGCATGGCGGTGGCGAGCCGGTTGAGCATGGCACGACGGTAGCTCCCTCTTGTTTGCGGAAGGAATCCTCCACGAAGGCGAGCGTAGGGCGGTGAGTGACACACCCTTGCTCTCTTGAGCTTGCTAAATTAGTCTGTTTGTGTGCTTGCAATCATTTGTGGCTCGCACACAGTGTACGACAAGTCCCTTGCTTTGATACGTGCGATAGATGCGCACATTTTTGGCGCCATTGCCGGGGAAATGCCTTACACTAAGCTCGAATAGCACTCTGTGCTTCTTTGTGGTGCATTATGAAATGTAGGAAAGATATAGAAAGAAGGTGTGTGGCTTGTTGAGAAGGATTTGTGACCTTTGTTTTGCTGCAGTGTACTGTTTTTGTTAATAAGGTGTTAGCTTTAAGGTATTAGATCTATAGTGTTAATTTTGTAAGGTATAATAAGTAGATCTGTTCGTTAATTAGTTGTTGTAGTATTGTGTTAGTGTGTAATAGTAGCTCTGTTAGTTGCAAGTAGGTAGGTTAGGGGTGTGTGTGTGCTCGCGCGCGGCGCGATCGCGGCGACCTTATCCCCAAAAAAAATAAAAAAATAATTAAAGGTAGGACCGGAATCGAGAATATTCCCTAGGCCCAAGCCCAAGCCCATGCTCACGCTCACGCTCACGCCTCAGTCACCCTTTAGAATTACTTATTTTAGCCTCACGCCGCCTAAGTAAAAACCGACCCTTTTGAGGACCAACGGAGCTTTGGGTAACCGAACGCTTAGCTGTAAAGCACACCATGACCCCCTGAGCGATACGCTTGTTTCGAGCTATCACACATTCTTGCATTTTATGTTGATCGACTTAAGTGGTATAAGTGACAAGATCACTAATCTTTAGACCACGAGGAGCATTCCTACGGTTAACTACTCTTTAGTCGACATTTTTTAAATAATGTTGGTCAATCTAGTACCTACTTCAACCTTAGCTCTTGTGAAATTCATTTAGAGTCAACCTAATAGACCTTAACTCAATTGCATTTCATTCAAGTACTACGATTGTTCTAGTTGGCAATGTTACAATTTATGATTTTTTTTGCATTTCCTACAATATCATGTATGCAACTCACTTATTGCACGCCTGCACATGCTGCCTTTGAGCTTTCACAATGTTGTTTTTCATGTGCTATAGATACTCCTACCGTGGATCTTGATGATGCACTGTTATATTTCAAGGGCGAAATCTACATCAAGAAGGGGGGCATCGGCGTCCACTTCTATTAGTCATGGGCCGGGCTTGTCGGTCCAATAGGAAAAGGGTAAGAGTGATTGCTGATGAGAGGCGCATGCTAACTGGAACATTCAAGGGTTAGTTGGCTAAGCATGGGTGCCCAAGTGTGAATGGGCGAGCTCATATAAAAGTCACCTAAACCTAAAAATCACTCATTCTCTCATTTGTCAATTGAAGAGTGCTCTTGCTCCATCTCCATCTTCTTCCTTGTGTATGTGTGTGTGTGTGTGTGTGTGCGCGCGCGCGCGCGAGAGAGAGAGAGAGAGAGAGAGAGAGAGAGAGAGAGAGAGAGAGAGAGAGAGAGAGTGATCGAGCATTGCAATGGCATGGCGGCGGCGAGGTGGTTGCGTGCGGCACGGCGGTAGCTCCCTCTTCTTCGCGGTGAGGAATCCTCCATGAAGACGAGCATAGGGCGGTGAGTGACACACCCTTGCTTTCTTGAGCTTGCTAGATTAGTCTGATTGTGTACTTGCAGCCATTTGTGTTTTACACACAGTGTACGGAAAGTCCCTTGCTTTGACAGATGCGCATAGACGTGTGACAGATGCGCACAGTTGCATCATTACTTGGGCATACAGTTTAAGAAGTGTGATGGTGGTATTTCCTTGTGTCAGAAAAGTTACATAGACACTTTGCTATGTAAGTTTGGACTGAGGATTGCAAACCTATTGCCACTCCCATGGAAACAAGTTTAAAATTGAGTCTTCATGATGCTGGTGATCTTGTAGATGTCACTTTTACCAAATTGTTGTTGAATGCCTCATTTATGTATGCAACACAAGGTCGGATATTCAATTTGCAGTCTCACAGGTCAGCAGATTTATGCATAGCCCAAGGTCTAAGCATCGGCAGACTGTCAAGAGGATTTTCCACTATCTTAGTGGCACTTTAGAACTTGGCTTGTTTTATCCCAAGGGGATCCATTGCCGCCAGACTTACATGCTTTTTTGGACTCAGATTGGGCTGGTTGTTTTGACACGCGAGTGTCCACGAGTGGTTTTTGTTTCATGCTTGGCAGCTCATGTATATCATGGTTGAGCAAGAAGCAATCTATTGAGGCTACTTCTAGTTGTGAGACCGAGTACAGGGAAGTCTTCATAGCTACGGTTGAGTGTGTATGGCTCAGACGCCTTATGACTGATTTGGGTGTTGGACAGGACATTGCCAACACTATCTACACTGATAGTCAGAGCGCATTGGCAATTGCGAGGAACCCAGTTTTTCATGCTCGCACGATGCACATTGAGGTGCATTACCACTATGTCAAGGAGAGGCTCTAAGCAGGAGAGATCAGCTTGGATTATGTGCCAACACAGGACAACCTTGTAGATCTTTTCACAAAGGCATTGTCTCGTGAGAAGCTCGAAGATTTCCACAAAGCTTTGGGCTTACTCCCCTTTGTGGACTGATCATGTCTCCAAGGCATGGCACTTCCCTTTACTCATGTGCCAGTTCTCGTTCACCACAACACTCCAGGGGGGATTTGTTACCATATACATGTGGTAGTGATGTATGTGAACACACTAGGACCACCAGAGCATTTTTTTCCCTCTTTAGGAGGTTTTTCCCCCTGTGCATTGCATATACACCCATCACTCTAGGGCTATCTATCTTTCCATTGTACACTAAGTAACACACTATCAGTTGTGTGCCTTGAGCTTCCTTTGTCTTCTCCAAGCTGTGTGTGTTTTTCTGCAACCCTAATTTCAACAAGATTGCGGGTGCCAGAGACGATAACCCATCTCTTCGTCTACACCATATCCAATGAAGATGCACTTGTGTGTTTTGGGGTCCAATTTTTTTCTAAGCGCTTTTGGCACATGTGAGAATGCCTCACACCCAAATACATGTAATCTATCATAACTGGGCTCTTTGCCCGTCCACATCTCCTGCGGAACCTTGTACTTTAGTGGTGTACTAGGTAATCAATTGATCAAGTAAGCATCCATCGTAACAGCTTCTCCTTAAAATTCGTGAGGTAAGTTGGCCGTAGGCAACATAGAAGTGGCTCGTTCCTGAAT
Source organism: Adiantum capillus-veneris (assembly GCF_014529385.1). Classification (NCBI taxonomy): domain Eukaryota; kingdom Viridiplantae; phylum Streptophyta; class Polypodiopsida; order Polypodiales; family Pteridaceae; genus Adiantum; species Adiantum capillus-veneris. Next base: position 54,879,565 of record NC_140937.1, read on the forward strand.
GGTTCTATCCATTTTCTCAGCCACACCGTTTTGAGCGGATGTGTTAGGTATGGTAAACTATCTTCTAATGCCTCTTTTACTGCAAAAGTCGTTGAACTCGAAGGAGATGTACTCGCCTCCATTGTCACTACGCAAAGCTTTAAGCTTTCTAGCTGATTGGTTCTCGACCGAGAACTTCTGAAAGACACTAAAGATGTCGCTCTTTTGCTTCAAGAGATAAACCCACACCTTTCTAGTAGAGTTGAGGACTTGGAATTGGTCCAAATGGATGTGAAGACAACATTTCTTCATGGGGATCTTGAAGAAGATGTTTACATGAAAAAAGCCACAGCATTTCGCAATAAATCCTGAGAAGCCAACAAGGATAGAGCTGGTGTGTAGACCAAAGAAAGATTTGTATGAATTAAAGCAAGGTTTAAGGCAATGGTATATCAAGTTTGATAAGTACATTCAGTCCCAAGGTTACATATGGAGCCAAGAGGATTACTGTTTGTACACAAAGAGGTTGAACGATGGTTCCTTCATCATTTTGATTTTGTACGTAGATGATATGGTCATAGCCGGGAAGTCAAAATATGAGATTTCACTTCTCAAGGATGCCTTAAGCAAGCAGTTTTCTATAAAAGATTTAGGTGATGCATATCATTTTCTTGGTATGCGTTTCAAGAGAGATCGCAAACATGGTATACTTGAACTTTCACAACAAGGGTATGTCCATAAGGTCTTGCAACGTTTTAATATGCAAGGAGGGGAAGCATTGAGTACCCCAATGGCAGCATACAAAAAACTTAGCAAGCATGATTGTCCCAAATCGAATGTTGAAAAGGCAGAGATGGCAAAGGTGCCGTAGTCTTCGGTTGTTGGTAGTTTCATGTTCGCCATGGTTAGCACACGGCTAGACATTGCATATGCAGTGGGAGTGGTCAGTAGGTTTATGGAAAATCCATGCAAAAAGCATTGAGAAGTAGTGAAGCACATCTTTGAGATATGTCAAGGGCTCAGCTGGCAAGTGCTTACGCTTTGGGAAAAGTGATGCATCCATAGTTGGATACATGATTCGGATTATGCAGGTTATGTGGACACTAGGCGATCCACCTCTGGCTACATTTTCTTGTTCGCTGGAGCTGCAACTTCTTGGAGGTCATGTATCCAAAATTTCACTTCGTCTTCCACCGTTGAGACAAAGTATGTTGCAGTTTCTAGTTCCAGTAAGGATGCTGTGTGGTTATCTCGTCTAGTGGGACATTTTGGTATACACCATACTCCAGTGCTACATTGTGGCAGTCAAAGTGCAATTGTGTTAGCAAAGAACCCCATGTTTCACTCCAAGTTGAAACGCATAGATGTCAGATATCATGTGATATGGGATATTTTGGTTAGCAAACGCATTGAGTTAGTCAAAGTTTACACGGATGAAAACCCATTGGATGCTCTAACAAAGAGCCTAGCCTCCAAACGGTTCGCACATTGCATAGAGATGATGGGCGTAGGGTGAAGCTACAATCATGCTTCATGATTTTGTACATTTGTACATAGTAGCCCTTACATTCTTTAGCCACTTGGGCCACGTTGGCCTTGAAGTGGGAGATTGTTGGGTCTCAAGCCTATGGTCGGTTATGGCCGGGCCGACGATCATCCACTTATTATTAGGTTCATAAAGATAATAAGGAGTGTGAGAGCCATTCTCTCACAAGCACCACCAAACCTGCTCTTGCATCCCCTTCCCCCTTCTCCTTCCTCTCTCTTCCGCACTAGCTCCATCAATTGGTATCAGAGCAATTGATGGAGCTCATAAAAGTGTTCACTCTACTTCTCTTATTTCCGTTATTCTCAAAGTTCATAGGCCATTTCCATTACATCAAATAATCCGAATCTTCACCTATACATTCTTTGAATGCTTAATATCTCTCATGTTCCATACATTTTGAGCGGAGCTTAATTAACTCATTGTCAGGACAAGCAAAAGACGATGAAAGTCCCTTACAGAAAGCAATTTGTCCTCACTAGAAAACCTCTAGCAAAAACACTCACATTTGACTAGGTGCAACTAGTTGCCTACACAAGTGCAATTATTGTGATACCTTGCATAACTAAAAATGCCCAAAAACCTCATTCATCCGAGAAAAAAACTAGAGCAAGGTTCATGAATTACTAAGCACAATGCACGATGTCTCATGGGCACACTTGCAACATTATATCAAGAGAAGGTTCAAAAGCACTCACAATCATGATGCATGGATCTAGGGGAAGTAGAGCCCAATCCAAAAACCAACTTAGTTAGAAAGTGACCATGAGAAAAACCTCAATAAAAGAGGTTCAAAAAATGCAAAAAACTAAACATTAAAGTATGTGCAAATTTCTTCTCGAGCACAAGCACTGTGGAGAGGTCTATGTACACCTTAGCATCCATGAACCAAACCACAAATTATGAGAATCTTGCATAGATAACACCAACTTTCAAGGGTCTTTTGACAAAGACAACACCTTCAAGTCTTTGGGAAAATTTTAATGGAGGCACAAATAACTTTACTTCACTACTAGTTATGGTTGCCAATACCATCTTCTATATAGTAGAATCTACCTTGTAGATAGCTCAACTTCACTCACCTTTTCAAGTCCTAAAATTCCCTTTTTTTCATGTTTTTAACTCCCCTTGATCATTTTAGAAGCCACACCCTTGAATGTATAGAAACGATAGAATATTAGCACTAATGCATTCGTCACCCATGCATACATTGTACACCATACATAGAGCTTTACATACATGAGATACATAACATGACTTTGACTGAAAATCCATACATCTCAATAAATTTTGGAACAATATTTGTACCAAATTTCAAGAGAATGGGCTTGACTAATAAGAGGGTACAATCTCTGCAAATCTATGTAGACCCTAAAGTGAGGGGTTGACAAATTTGGGTAACTTTGGCATTTTTGCTTTAATTGCTTATAAAGATCATAATTGTGGCAGTATCTTATTGAGAAACTTTGCACAATCTAGTCATTGAGCTTTTATTAAATTCTTAGTGCTTCAATCATCAACTTCATGCTCCAAATAATGATACTCTCTCTACTACAAATAACAATTACGTCCCTAATCATTTTACCGATTGGTATGGCAGAGGAAGTGCTATCATTTGAACATTAAGCCAATATGAACTAAGGCTTCAAACCCTAGCTTCCTAGAAATCTGCAATAGAGGAACAGCAGGGCAAATTAAGATTGAATAAGAAGTTTGCTAAAGCTCCAGTTATGCTCAATGTCTACTCTGCCGGTAGTTTTATCAGTATTCTACAGGCCGCATTCATTGAGGTTGTGCTCACACCCATAGAGTATTTGGTTCAGCCCTCCTAGGCAGGAGCTCAGTCTTATGCTCCATCTAGTCCTTCAAGATGGAGGGATTTTAGGGTTACCATATTAGGAATGAATGCATGGGGTGTGCAAATGACTTCCCCTGGAGTACATTCATCGGAGCACAAACATGGTCGAGCCATCTAGCTCACGGCCACAATTGCACATGCAAGCATGTGCACGAAACACCCCTCTTAGAAAACATTTGCAATTATATGTAAATGGTCCTCCCACATTACAACTTACATTTCATGGAGATGGCACTGTCATAACATCTATTACTGCACTTTCCTCAAGCCAATGTACCATGACACGAGATGAAAAGAGTATGCCCCTCCTAACCCCATGTACACCAATCATCGTTTTTACTGAATTCTATCCACATACTTATACTGAAGTCTACAACATTGGATTTGCTTCCAAACAGATCAATCGAGGAACAATCTCTATCACCTTGATAAAAATTGGACAATTGAGTAAATTTGATGAGAAAAAACAAGAAAGAAGCCACCATAACAAACGATGTGCTTGTCCAATTTGTGCAACCAATGACTCCATCTAGATCTTTGGCACTCAAATTTGAGGTCCCATACAAATGGTAGAAACAAAAATCCTCAAGCTCCAATGCAGGCTACAACACAGCATACACCACATGGCAGTCCCTATGCTTTAAGATGACATACTTCAGTATATCCTTCCAGCTTGAAATAGAAAGTTAAAACGAGGAAATGATATTGAGCCTGCTTCATGCCACCCATGCTGCCGTAGCTGCAATAATACTCTTAATGAAAAATGGGAACTGTGGCAAATTCCACAAACTCTGCACATCATGTAGTAATTACACCAAACTAGCAGCAAACGAAAAATGGGGAGCTGTGGCAAATTCCACAAACTCTGCACATCATGTAGTAATTACACCAAACTAGCAGCAAACGAAAAATGGGAGCTGTGGAAAATTCCACAAACTCTGCACATCATGGTCCTACTTACACCAGACTAGCAGCAAAGAGGCACACGATATGCCCATGGCACAGACATTCAGCTCTTTCTTGATTGACAAGCGATCCTCCCTGCATTGCACCAAATCCGCTCTCAAGCATCTTCCAACCAACTGAGGTGCAGAAGGATCACAGTCTATTCTTGACACCGTTGTAACACTTGCAGTATAAAACCAGGTTTGACATAAATGAGGCGCTTGAATATATATTTACTGAAAACTTAATCATTACATTTCAAGAAAATCTGCATCAGAACCTGGAGGGGCAGGCAACCCCTCATCTTGTAGGTGTCAGGCCAAATAGCGGTAAAGCTTCCTATCACTCTTGTCTCTTTCTAAAAACTCACGCTCAATAAGAGATTCTATGCGCTTCTTTATAACAGAAGGATTAGGCAGAAAGCGGGACTGCAACTGTTTTGTCACTTCACTGATGATGTTATTGTGGTCTAAAACACGCCTAGACTTCATGATCCTCACAATTGCAGCCTCAATCTGGGGTTTTCTGTCCTCTTCAACCTTCTGACGCGTTTCCTGCTTTTCTGGCTCACTCTCTTTCTGGGCAGTGACAGTACCAATCTTTACTTTATAAAACTTGCTGCTGAACTTGTCATTGAATACAAAAACATCATCTTCACTGATATCCTTGCTCATTGGCTCCTTCCGAAGCACATTCTTTCCTTTGACACAAGCTAAAGACTGTAAGCTTCTCTTCAGATCAAGAGCTGGAATGTCCGTGGCCTGTTCAATCTCTTTATAAGTCATGCTGTCAACATTGTTGAAGAACATTAAGATGCACATATTGTAGGTAGAAACATTCAGCTCATGCCTTTGTCCTTTGCCAAAAGTTGCTTTAAGATCTGCTGTGCCCATATTTGTTTGCCAGGTCAATCGACGCCCAGTATGAGTAGACAAATAGTACGTCTTAAATTTGTCACATACTGCTAAGATCTCCGTGGGAAGGTTGCAACCAGCCCCTGATTGAGTAGGCCAATAACCAGTGGTGAGAACTTGCACTGACAGTGTAGGGCTTTCACTAGTATCATTATTGGATACGACTGCATTGAAGCCTTGCATAGTATCCTTTGAAGTTTTCATATCCGTAAACATGCCCTCCAACTTTGAGGTAAACTGGTAGCCACACTCCGTCTTTAGCTTCACAATAAGGCTTCTTTCTGCATCATCTGAAACACTCTTACCAGATAACAGTCGCTTAGCGAGGTGCTGTTTGTAGTATTTCTCAAAAACATCCTTCTCCTGAAGATATCGAAACAACATCATTACTTTATCCAGAATGCTTTCCACATCTTCCTCACTGACCCCTTTTAGGCCCTTCCTCAATTTATCATCCACAAACAAAGAGATAAATTCTGGAGATCTGGGATTAAGATTGATGAAATACTCGAACGAAGAATTCAAAGCATTCTGAAATGTCTTGTCATTGACAAAAGCAGTCGTGATTATTTTATCATACTTGTCTTTCTCGTCCAGTAGACGCTGTACAAACTCAACTGGATCCTTCAACTTTTCAGGGTCTGTGACAAGCTGCCTGCCAGTGTCCCGCAAGTGAGTGGTCATAACATCTCGAACAAGCCCCAATCCACCTGACACTCGTTTAAATAAACTGTACATCCGACCTAGATCCTCATATCGATCATCTATCAGCATAAACACAAGCCCTGAATTTTCCATCTCCACAAGACGATTCATATGGCTTGCAATCATCTCCTTCTCCACAACAGCTGTGATCTTCAGCTCCGACTTTGCATCAAGGTAATGTGAAACTCTTTCTATCTCTTCGTTAAGCCTTCTCTCTGCTTTTTTCAAGTAGTCACCACAATGGCAACATTCGATGAATTCCTGAGATTCTAACTTGTAAAAACCTGAAGCAGCCTCCAAAAAAGGCTTCTCAAAATCCTCTTGATAAACATCACTTCCAAGATCCATCAACATCTTTGTGATATTGCGCATGAGGCCCCGGTTAATCACCTCACCACCTCGCTCCCTGTGTATAAGATCCAAGACAGTATCCAATAACCTTGCCTTAATCTTAGGAGATCTTACCACATGGTCCCTCCACAAATTCAGACCCAGCTCATGGACAGGAGTCTTATTGTAGTTGGGTACAAAGGTCCTGTCCATATACATCAAGATATCTCTGATCATTTGCAAAGCTTTATTGTGTTCCAACCAGTTCCTATTCAACTCCTCAAGGAAAAGGCCACCCTGTGCAGCTTCAATAATACCTGCCATATCTTTGAGATGCTGTGTCAAAGTGTTCACCAATCCAGCATAAAGCTTATCACCGTACTTGTGAAGTACCATGTTGTAAGCATTCCTAAAGAATCAACAACTTGTCTCATAGCTTACTCTTGGATAAACAAAAGGAAACTATTTATGAAAAAAGAACTGACAACAATGAATTAACTGTAGCCCTAGCCAGTATTTGAAATATCTCAAAGATCAGTTTCTTATAGAAGTTCTGGTGAGATTAACAGATTTCAAGATAAGAAAAACCTCAAAGTACTGTCCACCCTGATAAGCCTAACTCAACCAGCTTAACCCAGCTATGAATCTAAAAAGCCAGAAAACGTCAATTCAACAAGGCCCATAAAGAACGAACTGTAGTATCAACAATTTTTTTACTGAAGTAGTCCACATATCACCTGTCATCATGTTATACGTTGTCCCAAATGTTCTTGATCCTAGGCTGCAATTTAAGATTACTCCAAACCCACACAACCCGTGGCAGGCGTATTGGATGATAAATATGGCACATAGATCAAATATCACACTAATCCAAACACCCCTTCTTTCCTGGTTGTGCTACTAATTAGTTCTTTCATTCTTTGCTTGAGGAATGTACCTTGACCTTTAGAGAGAAGAAGAAGAAGAAGAAGAGAAGTTTTAATGTCGTCGGAATAATCCCAAGAGAACCTCAAAGATCTATCCACGGAGAGTGTGTAACATTCATCGACCTGCTCTGCAAGTCCATGTTAGACCTTCGCCAGCCATCCCCAGCCTCCTTTGTAGCTTTCACCCTTTGCCTTAGCGCCACCTTCATCCTTGCTTTCGCCCTGTGCCCCGCTAGCTTTACTTTCCCTTCCTCTTCGCATTTGCCCATTGCCTTTTTACGAGCCTTGATGCCCATCCTCCTTTGCTACCCCATCCCTCGGTTCCTCAATAGCGAAAAGGGACCAGCATTTTAGGGGCTTAGAATGCAAATCGGCGGTTTCTAGGAAACATTGGGACGTTTTGAAACGGGTTGGAGAGCAAATTTAGTAAATTAGCAAAATTGCCACGTTGCTTTAGTCTACAAAGTTGTGGGAAACAGAAATGCGGAAACGGAAACGCAAACAGACGAAAATAGAAACGGAAACACCAAAGCTGTTGAGGGTTGAAACGGGGAAACACCATGTCAGCAAGGGTGCGCTACTATCAAATGTTTCAAGTAACTACTCATTCATCTAGGCAAACCATACAATTGTACACCACGTACAAACATAAAACAAAATTTGAATTATTCAACACAATATCAAGGGACCAAGGTTGGATTTCAATTTCTCTCGCTCAATTGCATCGTAACAAGAGATAGGACTCGAGAGTTGTCATGGGGACGGACGGGCACCACGTGCCAACGCAAAAGAACAGACTTAAAAACTTTAAGCACTTCCAATAACAATTTAACTGAAAGAGATGCACGACACACGAGACGGGGAGTGGCAGAATTCCACCCCAAGAGAGCATTGGCCCCAAACCTTGGCGCCCTTTCAGTATTTCTTTATATTGCTTGAACTCAATACAATGCCAGTACTCTAGAGTCTGCACCTCCACGTGGGAGCATACCTAAGAATGAGCCCTTGGCTCATATTTAAAGGCCATGAAAAGCAGTTACATGAAAAGCTTTAAAGTCAAAAGCATCTTGCCTCAAAAACTGGCGCTAAAAGCTGCCTAGCAAAAATCACGAAAATCCGTACAGGTGCCATATCAACACAGTCAGTGAGAAATCCAAAAATCCGTATAAGCTACCACGTCAGCATGTCGGCGCAAAATTTGGGGCGTCCGTATTGGCCTGCCATGTCATCAACTACTACGCACTAGTGTGTGTGTGTGGTCCTGCTTTATTGAATCCCTTGAGATCACTTGGGCCTCATTGGACGAGGTCCTGCAAGTTGGTAAAACTTCTTCTGCTGCTTCTTCTAGGGTTTGAGCTCCTTGGCCAAAATTTGAAGGTTGGCTCCGTTCTTCACTTGCTTGACACCTCAGCAGTTTGTGACATCCCCCGTTCTTGAAAGAAAGTAATCATCTGCGATTACCGTATATCTGCAAAACAACTCAAGTTAGCTCAAATATTCCCGAGGGTCATTTCCAGGGACATTTGGAGGGACAATCAGTTTCCTCGTTCCAAATTGGAGCTCACAATTTCTTGGGTCATTGGCTTCCTAGAAGAATCTCATCCAATAAGGAGTCTCATTCCAGATTGGAGCTCTTGTGTCACGTGCACATCTAACCTATGTGCATGTGGACAAGCTATCTCAGGTCTAGGGTTCAGGTTAGCCTAGGAAGTGTTCTGGAACCCTTGTGAACCTATGAGAAGGCCGTGCATGTCCAAGCACTAGTAGTTGCATATCCTCTAATTGCACACCCAGTACCACCCAGCATATGCATTGTCTACGCAAAAGGTCCAAATTCCGGCCATTTTTTGGGCAGAACATTTTACAGCGAATTTGGCATTTTATTATTTAACTGCACCAATTTCCAAGGTTGTGGGGCTGTAGGGGAGCTTGCTCAACCCAGCATGAGATTGCTATATAAGGGAAGAGGGGGTGCTCACTACAGGCAGAAGAGGCAGCAGAAGAAGTTCCAGCAACTTGCAATGCACCTTCTCAGCAAGACCGGCAGAGAACCCTAGCGTTTTCAGCCAGCAAGATCAGCCTGAAGTTTTTTGTAGCAGATCGGCCCCAACGTTTTCCTGGCGTTTTTAGTTGCACATCAAGCCTAGAGTTTTGCAATTTCCCGGCGCCAGACCAGCCAAGTTAATTAGTGTTTTCAGTTTTCAGCCCTTAGCCATTGTAGATTCAGCCCTAGCTTTGCAGATCTCACCTACCCGCAGCAAATCCTCACCGCACCGCCGAGTCAGCCAACGTTTACAGTTTCAGCCTTCTGTTTTCAGATTTCAGCACCTGCGTTTTCAGCGCATCGTTGTCGAGTCGTCGTCATCACCATCCTCGCCAACACAATGTTAGTGTTCAGCAGAAAGTTGACGTTTTTCAGATTTTAGCATTTCAGCCCGTCCTTGTCGTCGTCATCATTGTCCTAAAAGCATCAAATATGAAAAGCTGACCCCAAAAAAACACTTCCCTAAAATTTTGGGATTTTCCTAGAAATCCGCCGCCAATTGCGGAACGTCCGTACAGGTGCCATGTCATCATATTTTGCTGTGCAAAATCTTTTGAGTGTGTTCTGCTTTATTTTCAATGCCTTTATGTCACTTGGGCCCCATAGGACGGGATCCCGTAAGTTGGTGGGAACTCTTCTTTAAAAATAGGCCACTCGTCAAGACTTTGTAAGTCTGTCAAACTTCTTCTTCTTCTTCTGCTACTTCTTAGGGTTTTGGCCCCTTGGCCGGGGTCTGAAGGTTGGCTCCATTCTTCAATGGCTTGACACGTCAGCAGTTTGTGACACCATGTACAAAGGCCGCCTCAAAAAAACAATACCTTGTTCACTCGTGACTCAAGTCTCACATCTAGATTTTGGTATTTCATATGCCTTGACACGTGAATTTGTATGTATATTCAATGTATAATTATAGGTACATGCATGCAAAACGAAACTTGTGTTTCGCTTTCTTTGAGCTCCAAAACCAAACGTTTCAAAAACCTCGAAACCCCAAAACGCACGAAACCCTGAAACGTTTCATGTCACACTGGATAGAATGCATACCCTATGATTGCACATGAATGTGTGCCAGTGTCTACTAGGTGTAGACACTAGGGAGTGTTCGCATTTAGGACTCTAGTCATTAAAAATGACTATAACCTGCCTAGGTAATTAGAAGCATAAGAAGCACCTCTTATTAGTAATAATCACTTTTATTAAAAAGTGACCTGCATATCAGAAGTCGTGGGGGCTGAATCTTGCATTGCTCGAACTCCCTACAGAAACCTATATAAGAGAGCTTGGGGCTCTCCCTTAGCCATCAGTTTAGTACCCCTCATGGGTAGCCAGCGCCCATGGCACCCTCAAGCGTTTTTTACCTTCATCAACGCTTTCCTCCATTTACGATTTCAGCGTTTTCATCTTCACCACCCATATCAACCCTCAGCTTAGCATTTTTGAAGCAGATCAGCACCAACGTTTTTCAACCATAAGCCACAACGTTTTCAGCCCATTAGCCATCAGCATCAGCCTCAACATCTAGTGTTAGCATATCAGCCCGGAGATTGCAGATCTATGCTAGGCTCCCTAGTGTTTTCAATTTTCAACCCTTATCCTCTCAAGCACCGTCAGTACCAAGCAACCAATGCATGATCCCATCAGCATCTCAACATATAGAACCATTGTATCAGCATTTGTGCAATCTAAAGCAAATACCACTCTAGCAATAGAGTGGGGGGCCCTTGAAAGGGGTTTGGGACCCCATCTGGTGTTAGTCTTCTGTCAGAGGCAACGGAATTGAAATGTTGAGCTTTACACTTCCACAAATTTTTACTTCTTTGCTTGCTTGAATGTGTGCTACTTAGCACAAACGATGGTTCCTTTATTTCCTTGTAGAGAGAGAGAGAGAGAGACACACTCGATGGAGTCCAAACCAACCCTCTCAAGGGCCCCCCACACCGTTGCCAATGTGGTATTTGCTTTTGATTGCGTAAATGAATGTACACATGTGCAATACCTCAAATGCAGACTCTACAGACTCGAATGGGGAATGTCGCCGCGGTAACTCTTCAAAATGAAGCACCTCCGGGGCTGATTTGATGCACCTTTGGATCCGTCTCAATGAGGGGTTGCTAATGGCCACCAAAGGTGTAGATCTGGGGCTGATTTGTGCTCCCGATGTGAAAGTTGGCTGCTAAAACGCAGATCTGACTGCAAAAACTCAGCCGATCCATCACGTAAGGCAAGGCTGAAAACGCAGATCTTGATGATGCCGATGATGGGCAACAATGGGAGCACTCAATGTGGCGAGGGAATTGCCAAGAAGAGGCTCAATGGGCACCGGGCTGCAACGGGGAAGCTAGCCGTGACAAGTCCGGGCTGGTTCCAAAACCAAAAACCTAATCTAATGGACTCGTTTGCGAAAATGCCCACAAAATTGCCGGTACTAATCCTCCTAGGATTCTAGACACTCCTACCTAGGGATAGGTGCAAAATTGGCTCTAGAAGTCGATGAAGCATGTCCACGTGGCACACAGAGTCATGTGCACTTGTCACGTGACACATCCAACCCTATGTGTCCGTGGACAAGCTACAACATAACAGGGTTCAGCCGTGCATGCCCAGTCACTTAGCATAGATGCATATCCTCTGGTTGCACACAGCATGATCATCAGTATTCCCTTCAGAATCCATCAGATTCAGTTAGGGAAATTTTCCAGTGCATTTAGCCTATTTTCCCTATTTTTGGTATTTTTCACTTATTATTTTTAAGTGACTTTCCAACAAAAGTAGGTAGGGCAATTTTGCTAAGTTAATATATAAGCAAACCCAAGTTAGCACTTTCTGGCAAAAGAGGCAGCAGGAGCACATGCTCAGCAGGCACCTTCTCGGCAGAACCCAGCAAGAACCTTGGCGTTTTCCATTGCCGTCATCGCCAACACCCTCAAGCACCTAGCGTTTTCTGTCTTGACAGTTTCCGCATCAGCAGCAGTACCCAGATCCCTGGCATTTCCATCCCTTGCATGATCGACATCATCTCCCAGTCCCCTAGCGGTTGCAGATCCACCCAATCGCCAGCAGAAGCATCAGTTTGCTAGCGTTTTCCAATCTCAGCCATCAGCATTTTTGGAGTTCATCAAGGCCAACGTTTTTGCTAGCTCAGCAAGCAGATCAGCGTTAGTGGTTTTCAGCCATTGCCGCGTCAGAAAGGCAGCGTTTTAAGCCCTATTGGACAGCAGTAGAATCAGCTCAAGTTGGTTGTAAAAGATCCCCCATTTTCAGCCTCGAAAACGCAGCCAAAACAGTCATTTTCAGCCACCGAAACAGTCCCAAAATTCAACAGTTAGAAGACCACAGATTTCGGCCATTAAGTCGTCGTCGTCATCGGTATAGTCCAAGTTGCATCAGTCCATTGCATACACATTGTACCACTTTGTGCAATCAAAAGTAGACCACTCTCGTCGACGAGAGTGGGGCCTTCAGAGGAGGGTTTTATAACCTCTCGGGTGTCGTATCTCTCTTATTTCTCTATCTCTCAGACTCATTCACTTGCACGCACAGGGTCCATTCACTTTGTTTGTGATCATAGCACTTTCCATTAAGAACGGGAGGCTTTCCCTTCCATAAGAACTAAAAGGAACCTTGAGCACAGTTCGGAGCACTCATCTTGAGCAAAGCGCAAACAATCATTCCGCAGCACCTAACATTGGTATCAGAGCTTTGGCAGTGTTCTGTATCACTCAAGGAAAGAACCACAAGAATTTTTTTTGCTTGTTGAGGTCGCACGAACCCAAGTTCGCTTGGTCGTGTCGATTCCTAATCGTGTTTTGTTAAAGAGTGACAGGAATCCCAAGAAAGAAGGGCTTGTCCAACCTCCCCTTGTGTCTCTTTTCACTCATTGAGAGCGGACCGTGCACTTAGCGACCGGCCAATCGACGTGAGGTGGGAAAAAACAACCTTGGTGTGAGCGCAAGGCCGCCAAGAGGTGCGCCCGTAGAAAGGAGTAGAACTCGGGTGAAGAGAAGATCCTTCTCCAACGCGATTTGCAAGCGAAAGAACACCTCGAGAACCTCAAGAACCTCAAGATCCTCAAGAACCCAAGAACCCAAGAACCAAGACCCTCAAGAACCCAAGTTCCTCGTGAACTTAAGAACCAAAGATCATAGTGCATGGTCGTCACCCAAAGCGGAATGGATACTTCGCATACAGGTGATGAGCATGAGAGAGGCGACGAAGATTTTCCCCACTAGGAGACTTTTTCGACCCTCCCCCTTCGCCATCTACACCACGAGTTGTACTAACTCCTATGGAGATGATGGTTAAGTCGATGTTAGACATGATGGCACAACAACAAAAAACGAATCGAGTTGCATTGGCACAACTCGCAAGCAAAGCAAAAGAACAAGAAGCTAGGGACTGTGAGCGCGACGAAAGAATTGCAAGACTTGCCGAAGATTCGAAGAACAAGCAGCTAAGGACCGTGAACAAGTAGCTAAGGACCGTGAGCAAGTAGCCAAGGACCGCGAGCACGACGAAAGAAACGCCAGACTTGCCGCACAACAAGAAGACAAGCGCCTTGCTTTCGAACGCGAGCGCGACGCAAGAAAAGAAAGAAAAGAACTAAGAAAGGAGGAAGCGGCAGCACGAAGCGCGGCCTTGGAGGCCGAGCGTGAAGCTCAAAGGAAGCTATGCACTCAAGAATTGCTTGCCCAAGTACTAGCCTCGAAGACCGAACCATCCAAAGATCGTGGGAGTTCCTCAAGTGGTACAAGCCACGATGCGGATTCCAACAACCCAATCACCGAAAAGTTGACTTTCAATAAGTATGATGGTAAGATGGATGCTACGGTGATTCACTCTTGGTTGCATCAATTTAATGCTTATTTTGCGACAACTAAGAAAACAAGAAATAGCAAAGTTTTGACGGCAGCTATATACCTTGTCGGTGATGCCATCAATTGGTACCACGCATGGCAAGAGGCACAGCTAGCCGCGCACCTAGAGGAAGCCGACGAATTCACGCCCCTCTCGTTTAGTTGGGCTGATTTCCAAGACAAGCTCAAGGCGCGGTTTATGCCACCTCAGTACCTCGCAGGATTGAAGGACGATTAGCAAAATGGTATGCCAGTCATGTCTTTTTCTAATCGTGTTTTACAACTAGGCACTCAATTACGAAAATCGGATGATGAGCGCAAAGAGGCTTTTCTCTTTGGGTTAGACGAACACATCAAGTTTGATGTCGAAGTCTTTGACCCGCGGATCTCAACAAGGCGGTAGCAATCGCTCTCTCCCAAGAGATGAAGCACAACAAGGGAAAGCCCAAGGAGAACAAAACTTCCACAAGTACCTCGCAGACTTCTCAGAACGGTAAGAACGGTAAGAATGGTAAGAATGATAACTCTTCTAACCAATTTTCCAACAGTCTCTCATCAAAGAATTCTTCCAATGAATCTAAGGGTAAAGCGCTAACACAATTGCTAAACCTAAGCTTACTCCAGATGAAAAGGTAGCACAAGGAATTGTAGGAGGATACATCACGTCGGAAGAGCAAAGCACTTATTCTAAGGAAGGTCATTGTTTTCATTGTCACATTAAGGGTCACATAAAAAGAACATGTCTTAAGCTTGAATCAAATGAATCTAAAGAACCCACAGCACCCACTTCCTCTGTCAATGCAATGAATGATAACACGAGTGTGCCCCAAGTTTCTCAGGACCCTCCCATTGATGATTCTCTCATTAAATGTTATGGTCGTACGTTGGGGCACCGTTTTGTCATATTGTTTGACCCAAGTAGTATGCATGATGTGATCAGTTCCTCTCTTGTTGAGAGAGCCCGCCTTGAAGTTAGTCCGAGATCTCCTATCGAGGTCTCTGGTTTTCATCCCGGTATGGACGCTCTCATCACGGAGGAGTGCCTTGATGTGTTGTTTGCAATTCAATAGACTGCCTTCACTAGAAGATTTGTTGTTTCCCCTATCTCAGGATGTGATATGATTTTGGGCATTCGATGGTTTCGTGATAACGACGCTCTCATGGATTTTCTGACTAACACTATAACTCTCAATGCCAAAAGTGATTCTCCTATTGTCATTCATGGAGAGGACATTGCTCATTCTCCATCTCTCATTGCTAATGTGCAGGACAAGATTGAAAGGATTCAGGAGAAGGAGACTCTCTCGGTCTCTTTTTCTCCACAACATGATACACAGAATTTGCACGATTGTGTGAAGCATGATGATGATTTGATTGACAATGATTTGCATGATGATCTGGATGACAAAGACAAGCATGATGATTTGCATGATCAAGATGTGATTTCTCACAAGCATGATGAGTTGCATGAAGAAGATGTGATTGTTCACCAGGATGAGGTGTTAGTGGATGCTTTTTCTAGCGAAGCTAACCTCGTTGCAGATTCGATCAATCACGAAGAAGCGATCTTGGCTCTCGAGCCTAGGTCCAAAGAACCCCCTCAAGAAGAAGCGATCTTGGCTCTCGCACCTAGGTCCAACGAACCCTCACAGGAAGTATTATGTGTTCGCATGATTGATACGCACGCATTGTTCGAGTGTTTCATTCGTGACCGTTTCCTGTATTTTAGTCACAATTGTTATGTGATCCCTTTCCTAGGCATGACATATTGTATGTTGAGCACGTTTTTCTCATGGATGAGCACGAATGTATGCGGATTTTTCATGAAAAGCTGAAAAGTATACATTCAAGGAAGTCACATTCCATGTCTCTTCCTTGGCATGACACAGTTTCCGAACGAGCACATGAAAGTATGAGCACCAAGCATGGGCATTTCCATTGTGTTTTGCCACAATCGATTCCTCTAGATCATAAGAGAAAGATTCGATCTCATTGTTTGCATGTGTTTGATGAACGGTTAGGCACTCCGTCTCTTTGTTCATCTACATTGCATACACAGTCTTTAGAGAAAACAAGATTTTTTTCCTTCACTTTACATGGAATGGGTATGTTTATGTTTTTGTGTTGGAAGTGGTTTCAGGAATTTTCAGCCATGGAGATTCTTGAAGACGAAAGAAGCACGATACTCGACAAAGTTGAAGCAAGGAAGAAGCCACAAAAGACTTTGTGTCGCTTTCGGCGCGGCCCAAAGAAGCAAGCGTTGCAGACCTTTATGAAGTTCAAGTACCGCACGACCCACATGTCAGAGTGGGCCGACGACGAGTCCCTTCCAGGATTCCGGATGCTATTGGCAATCTCCCTCGACGCCATACAGTTACCTCACTTTGAAAAGGAGGGGATGTCACGTGACACATCCAACCCTATGTGTCCGTGGACAAGCTACAACATAGCAGGGTTCAGCCGTGCATGCCCAGTCACTTAGCATAGATGCATGTCCTCTGGTTGCACACAGCATGATCATCAGTATTCCCTTCAGAATCCATCAGATTCAGTTAGGGAAATTTTCCAGTGCATTTAGCCTATTTTCCCTATTTTTTGTATTTTCACTTATTATTTTTAAGTGACTTTCCAACAAAAGTAGGTAGGGGAATTTTGCTAAGTTAATATATAAGCAAACCCAAGTTAGCACTTTCTAGCAGAAGAGGCAGCAGGAGCACATGCTCAACAGGCACCTTCTCAGCAGAACCCAGCAAGAACCTTAGCGTTTTCCATGGCCGTCATCGCCAACACCCTCAAGCACCTAGCGTTTTCTGTCTTGACAGTTTCCGCATCAGCAACAGTACCCAAATCCCTGGCATTTCCATCCCTTGCATGATCGCCATCATCTCCCAGTCCCCTAGCGGTTGCAGATCCACCCAATCGCCAGCAGAAGCATCAGTTTGCTAGCGTTTTCCAACCTCAGCCATCAGCGTTTTTGGAGTTCATCAAGGCCAGCGTTTTTGCTAGCTCAGCTAGCAGATCAGCGTTAGTGGTTTTCAGCCATTGCCGCGTCAAAAAGGCAGCGTTTTCAGCCCTATTAGACAGCAGTAGAATCAGCCCAAGTTGGTTGCAAAAGATCCCCCATTTTCAGCCTCGAAAACGCAGCCAAACCAGTCATTTTCAGCCACCGAAACAGTCCCGAAATTCAGCAATTAGAAGACCACAGATTTCAGCATTAAATCGTCGTCGTCATCACCGTCGTCGTCATCGGCATAGTCCAAGTTGCATCAGTCCATTGCATACACATTGTACTACTTTGTGCAATCAAAAGTAGACCACTCTCGCCGACGAGAGTGTGGCCTTCGAAGGAGGGTTTTACAACCTCTCAGGTGTCGTATCTCTCTATCTCTCAGACTCATTCACTTGCACGCACAGGGTCCATTCACTTTGTTTGTGATCATAGCACTTTCCATTAAGAACGGAAGGCTCTCCCTTCCATAAGAACTAAAAGGAACCTTGAGCACAGTTCGGAGAACTCATCTTGAGCAAAGCGCAAACAATCATTCCGCTGCATCTAATAGCACGTGACATCTCCTCCTGCTTAAGGTGAGGTACGGGTACTGCACTCCGCGCATGCCATAAGATGATCTCGAACGAATGATAATGTCCTCCACAGCAACTTTTGAGAGAGGATCCCTTGGGTGATGTGGAAATGTCCAAAAGACAGGGATGGTGATGATACATCTACTCGCAAACACTGGACTGCCTCCTGGATCAATGATTCCCCTCTTGGCTATTGGCCAGCCTTTGCTACCCCAACTCGGATGGTGTGAATCAAACTGCAGACCGGATGGATGCTCGTCGAGCGAATGGTTGGATATGCAAACACTGATGTCGACGAAGGTTACCGGCCAGCCTATGCTGCCCAGAGTTACCGGGGAACGGCCATTTTCATGCTTGGAACGCCGGCGTTCCGACCGGCTGGAAGTTGAAGGAACGCCCAGGAACGGGCTACCATTCCGAAAGGTTGCTTGAAACCGGAACGGACGGGGAACGGACCCAGAACGGCCTGCAACGGACAGAAACGGGAAAAAACGGACAACGGTAAAAAATGGGCAGAAGTGAAAAAAGTTCAAAAAATGCCTCATATAGTTTCCTATATATTGTGCCACCCCCTCACCCTTTCCTCTCAAGCTCTCTCGAGTCTCTTGCTCTCAAGTTCAATCAACTTCTCAAGGCTCTCTCTCCTCTTGCTCTCAAGTTTCAAGCTTCAACCTCCCCTCGGCGCTACGATCTACTCATTGCTCAAGCTCTTAAGCCTCAAGCCTTCAAGGCTCTCAAGCTCTCTCTTGCTCTCAAGCCTTCAAGGCTCTCAAGCTCTCTCTTGCTCTCAAGGCTTCAAGGCTCAAGCTCTCTCCCCCTTGGGCTCGACTCTCAACTTCTCAAGAAGTGAAGCCTCTCTCAAGCTCTCTATTGCGAGTCTCAAGCTTCTTCATCCATCATTCCATGGCCTCTTCCTCTCGTACAACCCCCTCTGTTCATGCGGGCAACACTCAAAAGGAGAAGGAATGGTCGTGGTGGGATGAAGTGACATCGGAAGGCACCTTGTCGGCGGCGGGAGGTTCTCGTGCATGGGCATGCAAGTTATGCTCTTACATGCGGAAAGGGGGGCATGACAAAGTGAGGGCACACTTTCTTCGAGTGCCGGGACATGAGGTGAAATTTTGCACCAACGTAACCATCAAGAAGAGGAAGGAGCTTGAGGAAAAGGATCAGCAATTCAACCATAAAGCCAAGCCCGCACGCAAAGGTATCGACCCAAAGACCCTCCTTTTCCCTTCTTCCTCTCTACCCGGTTTAGGTGCCGGTGGATCTTCATCGGATCCGATTCGTTACCAAAGGACCCTTGCCACCTCTTGGGACCCAAAGAAGAAGGAAGAGGTCGTGGCCCAATTCTTCTATCACGACCATCTCCCATTTGTCGCGACGAGGTATGTTTTATGATTTATCAATCTTCTCTCTCATTTCTTCCGTTATCGTCGTTTCCGCCTTTTTGATACTAACCTCTTCTATGTTTGATCGAAATAGGTCGGAGTATTGGAAAGTTATGGTGCAACGGATAGGAGAGTATGGCACCGGCTATGTGCCGCCATCTTTAGAAGCTCTCCGAACCACTTTGCTCGATCGAGAGAAGGCTATCATGGAGCAAGCAACACTCAATATTCAGCGTCTTTGGGCAAAACATAGTGTTTCCCTCATTGCCGATAGGTGGAGCGATACAAGGAAGAGATCTATCCATGGTCTCGTCGCATACTCGAGTGGAGAGATGTACTTTGTGCACTCTCATGATGCCACCGAGAGTGGCAAGTCCGTCAATGTCCTCTCTGCAGAGTGGATAGTGTGAGCAACACGTGGTGGCCTTTGTCACAGATGGGGAGGCATCAAACAAGGCAGCAGCAGCTATTATAGAGGGCCACTATCCGCATGTGACAGTGTGCTTTTGCATGGCACACTGCTTAAACAACCTTCTAAAAGACATCGGCAAGCTAGACTGGATCGCTCCAATCATTGTTGATGCAGTGAAGATTGTTACTTTCATCAACAATCACAACTTGGTTCGGAGTGAGTACCTCAAGAGGTCGGGCGGCAAAGTGCTTCTAAAGTATTCAGACACCCGCTTCGCATTCAACTTTCTTCTTGTGCGCAGGCTGTCTGTCACAAACGGGAGCGCATAACAATATAAAATATACTCGGATAAATAGAATTTATCACTTAATACTGAAGCCAAAGGATATAGAGAGAAATAGATAGAGAGAGAGATAGAGAGTGAGAAGATCGACACAGTACTGGGGACCAGAAGAAGGGTTGGTCCCCCCCCTTAAAGAGAATTCTTTATTAGGGAGAATCTTTTTACAAGCACAAGAACCGGAGAAAACCCCTCCATTCTAAATCTCTGACTCGATGGTCGTTCCTTCCCGTAAGGGAAATCCGAGAGACGAACTCTCAATCCTTTTTCCGTCTGTACTCGGAGTCGAGACTCCGCAGACAATGTCCAAATTCCGTTCCCGGAATTCCCAAGCGTAGGCCGAAGCCTTCTCGCTTCTCCTTCACGATGAAGTACCTGCAAACACACATGCAAACACACGACAACAATTCGTATGGCGAATCCACAATAGATACCTGTCGCTCTTGCGCGGGAATAGCGACTTCCGTGCTTCGTAGTCTCGCGATCTCTCGCGTCTTCTGGCGGCAAAGTCTTCTCTTGCTGACGCTAGCAACTCCTTTCAGTGAGGGCATGTGGTGCTTTTATAGCTTCTTCGCCACGGCACGAATAGCTGCTCGCGTAGAGATCGCGGCCGATTTTTTTTATTTTTTATTTTTTATTTTTTTTTCTGTTCTACTCGAAATAGGGAGAGACTGATCTGCTGCCTTATTTATCAGATGGCTGCCCACTTATTAAATGGGCGGCCGGCGTATTTTAAAAATAGTCTGAATCTGCCAAAAACTCAATAAAACCTTATAAGTTAAAAACAATGCTTTCACAGCACTTCCCAGGCGTCCCTGGATGCAATCACATGCACGAATGCAATGCAAACATAGATTCCTCGCGGCAAAGCGTTTGCTCTTCCCGGAAAACTCGTTAAAATTTTCCGCTTTTTAAGGAAAGCTTCTCAGAACCCATCTTTATTCTTGTGCTTGCGTCTTTACGCGTATTCCTCTTTTCCAGTTCGGATTTCCTCTCGACTATGGATATCCCCTTTCCGATGCACCCGTCACCCACCTTGTGACGCATCAAGAATACCCATCACCTAGTCCTTTCCTACCGAACTCACGGTACAATCCCCTTCACGATGCTCTATGTCACCCATCCTATCGCATCAGAGATGTCCGTTCCCGGATGGTCGGATACTTCTTCGATGCTCCCTGTCACCCATCCAACGTGACGCATCAGAAGTACCCGTTCCTGGTGGCCTTACAGATATTCCCGTTCACAGTGCTCCCGTCATTACTTTGAATGACGCATTAGGAATACTCTGTACTCGGATGTCTCTAGTGAGAAAAACCCTCACTTAAAATTCCAATAATTCATTTAGAATTATTTTCTTGGTGTTCCAAGCGAGAAAACCCTCTCACTTATAAATCCCATAATTCATTTAGAATTATTT
This sequence comes from Adiantum capillus-veneris, assembly GCF_014529385.1. Classification (NCBI taxonomy): domain Eukaryota; kingdom Viridiplantae; phylum Streptophyta; class Polypodiopsida; order Polypodiales; family Pteridaceae; genus Adiantum; species Adiantum capillus-veneris. Next base: position 54,900,810 of record NC_140937.1, read on the forward strand.
TTCTATCAGATAAAGCCAATTTAGCAACACTGTCTGAATGTCAAAATGCGGTCCGACAGGTCTTCATCAGTGATGAGTTCACCACCTCCCCCTATGCAAAGACAGTTGCAGGGATTTTGTGCGAGGATAATGCAGAGGATCTTGAGTTGTGGAAGGAGCTCAAAAGTCTAGGCGCACAGGTAAAACCAGTGGTTCATTTGCTTCGAGTTTTGGATGGCATGGATCCTTGCATTGGCAAGATTTATGAGGCAATGGACCGCATGATCGAGCAGCTTGCACAGCTTGAGCCGAAAGTAGAGCGATATGAGGAGATTCAAGCGCTTTGCAGCTCGAGGTGGAATTCATATGCCTCTCCTTTACACGAGGCAACGTACATGGTGGATCCAGAGTTCCATGGTGCAGGGCAAGAGACAGACAGAGAAGTAATGAACCAATTTACAAAGATCTTAAACAAGATGGTTCTAGACAGAGATGGGCGACGCATTGTCAGAGATCAGTTGAGACTGTACAAAGAGATGCGGGGGTCATTTGGTAGTCCAGATACTCAAATTGATCGCAAGAAGATAGGTTCAGTGCTATGGTGGGAGGACTATGGCTATGATGGCCCTGAGCTTCAGAGATTGGCGATCTGTATTCTCAGCCAGTAAACTAGTACCTCATGCTTGGAGCAATTGTGGAGTACCTTTAGCCATATTGCTTCCAAGAAGAGGAATCGGCTTGGAGTGGAGAAGGCTAATGATCTTGTCTTTGTCAACGCAAATTTGAAAATACTTTGTTAGAATATAGACACACAGACAGATCCTTTTACACAGTGGAAGATGGAGCAAGAGGCTCCTCACGCAAGTGGAGATGCACATCCACCAACACCAGGTACTTCATCTGTGGCTGAGATCGAGCCAGGCCTAGAGCTAAATGATGAGGAATGGGAGGATGTGCATGATTTACAGCCGGCTACTAAGAATTCTCAGGCTAGTGGCTCTTGAGTCTTGAGTCTTGAGGCTCGAGAGTTGCGACTTTAGAATTCCGGTATCCTTACCTTTTTGTATGGTTGCTTGAGCCTTGCCCTCTTTGACATTTGTAGCTACTAGCATCTTTATGGTATTTGTCACCTTCAGTCTTTTGGTATTGTGGTCACTGGTTTGGCCCCCTTGTAGTCTCGACTCTCATTATGGTATATGTCACCTTTGGTTTTTTTGTAGCGACTTGGCGGGCCTTCTTAGCCAGAATTAAGCAAAAAGCGTTATCTCTGACTTCTACTCTTGCAATTATTTGAGAGCTCTAATCTGTAATTACATATGTTATTGACATGTATATGGGCATTGTGTTTGTTCAACGTTGTGTATGTACTATGTACTATGGGCACCACACGTCCCAATCAAGTCATAATAAGGTTGAATGGTCTTCGAATCGTGTTTTTTGTGGGTATTAGAGTCAAAGGACTCTAAGACTACTTGTATTCAACCACATAACGCTAAAAATAACATTATTTGGGTGTTCTTTTAGCCTCCCGTTCCGCGCCCTTCCCGTTCCGCAAGGATGCCCATCGCCGTTCCCGTTCCGCGTTTCGGGTAACTCTGATGCTGCCCGTACGCAGGAAGATTGGCGAGAGCAACGCCGAATGACAGATGAAGATGGATATGTCCTTTGGAATGCCCACGAACCATGGCAAGTCCTCTGTGTGATGTTTCATGAAACTGCCAAATAATAACTCCTCAAAGATAGAGGCTCCTCTTGGGGCTTCGACTAGATTGCCGTATGATGGAAGCTCTAGATGAATCCTTGTCTCTGCAACGGATTGTGAGAGGGCGCGTGTGCAGAAGCGAGAGAGAGAGAGAGAGAGAGAGAGAGAGAGAGAGAGAGAGAGAGAGAGAGAGAGAGAGAGAGACCGTAGACACAAACGCCACAGATGGTGAAGAGGGGGCGATCAACCCCCCATGACTACCATGAGCAGAAGACCTTGTCTATACAATCTGATGTTGGAAGTGGGTACCCCCCTAGCCCCATAAATAGGTGTCCAAGGGGAGGTAGGGCAAAGCCTGGAAAAATCCCCCACAACCCAACAGAAAAATGATATATGGAAATATATGAGGGCGCCTAGACAAGGGCGGGCGGCCGGCCCCAAACTCGAGCGGCCGGACCAGGAGCAACCTAGACTATGGGTGGCCAACCCGGAGACATACTAGCCGTACAAGTATGCCCTAGACCTGTGAAGCAGCAAAGTGGTGTAAATCTAATACGGATGTGGCCACAAATGTAGGCTCACGATGCCTGCGAACTCTGGCGCTCGTTGCCTCGGATTGGAATCCTTTGGCTCCGGATTGATGGCTACTGATTGCTAAGAAGATGCCCATGGTGTGGACCCAATACGTTGCCAAAGATGTGTACAGATCAATGACGATGCATTCCCTATTCTCAAATGATGGAATTCTCCAAGCAAATGGAAAAGCTGGTTGTTCAAACAATGCCATGGGAGAGATTCACAAAGTGATGAAGTGGCATGCCCAATTGGAAGAGAAATGGCCAAGTGAACAAGAGGAATTGAACCAACCAACTTAAAGAACTTCTAAGCACTGAACAGGGCTTAACCCTAAAAATCCCAAAGCTTGAAGATTGGAGCTGATTCCTGTAACTATATCAGACTTTGTAAATAATTAATTTATTTACGAGAAAAGAATTATCTAACTAGTTGTGTGCACATCAGAATAGATTTAGCAGTTCTGGGGCCTCAGGTGCGCCCATGTTTGGGCCAGTGCACCTCAGGGAGACCCTAGCAGAAAATACCCTGAAGCCCTAGCGATTGGGAAATCGGGTCTTCACTGAAGGGGTAGATAGTAGCCTCAGATTTCAGGCTCAGAAAATTATACGCGCTAGTGCAAGCACAGGAATGAGATGGGGTCCTTAGAATAATAACCCTAAGGCCTGATTATTTTACGGCCTTAAGATAAGTTAGTTAAAAGTATTCTTAAATGATTTTGCACTGGACCAAATGGCCGGACAAGTGCGAACAAGTAATGCCAGAGCATTGTTGGTACGGCAATGCACTAGGGAGCAGATAAAGTTTTCATTTGTTGCATCTATGTGTGCAGTTGTGCACTTAATTGCACATTTCATTAACTAGCATAGGATTTTTAAAGTCAAAAGTTGAATGGTTTTTAAATTTTAAAGTAAGTGTGCCACTTGGCACACTTTCCCATGCAATCTCTCTCTCTCTGTCTCTCTCACTCCCTCTCTTCATGCTAGCGCCTCCTCTTCTAGGAGGCTATAAGAGAGCAGCCCCTCCCCCTCTGGCAGGTTGGCAGTGCACTACCCCCCCCCCCCAAGTTGACCATCCTCTACGCAGTGAAGCTCTCCATTGAAGCTTGAGAGCAGCACCTTGTGGTGTATGTGGAGCCTCTGAGCACCCATCACCTAAAACAAGGCCTCTCATGGTTGCTTGCAGCTTTGGGAGAAGTTTCATCGCGTAAAGTAGTAGAAAACTCTCTTTCTCCCTTGTCTAGCTGCTGAAAATTCCCTGTTTTCAGCCCCTAATCACTTGTATAAGGGTGAATTTCAGCAAAGTCTTAATAGAATCTCATTCCCCACTACCTACTCTACACATACACCAAGTTTGGAGCATTTCCATCGCGAAAAGGACCTCCAATTTGGCATTGGAACACGCTCAGGTAACAATTTCTGGTTATGTGCAGAAAATTACAGCAAGTGTGTGTGTGTGTGTGTTTTGCATGTTTCTGTGGTTGGTTAATTGCAGGAATGATTACATCCAAAGTGGCACAGTTAGCGGAAGATAGACCCTCATTCGTGAGAGCTTCCGATGAGTTTTGTGGAAGGTAGACTCTCCCCTACGAGAGCTTCCCAAAATCTCGCAGAAGAGGATAGATCCTCTCAGTAGTCAAAGAGCAGTTCTTCTACTCTCTCAGTCAGAAGCAGAAAAAGGCCAAGAAAGAATAGAGGACTATCTTTCGCCCCGTTCCCGTGCTTGTAAAGATTCTCCCTTAGTAATAAAGATATTCTCTTTATGAGGGGGGACTAGCCCATCTTCTGGTCCCCAATGAAGTGTCAAGCTTTCTCTCTCTCTCTAATCCTCTTGAGTATTTGAAGTGCAATTAAATGTCAGTTTACGCTTCCGTATTTTTGTGACAATTCCCACTGACATGTTGATGTGGCAGTGTTTGTACGGATTTCTTGCGTTAGGCACTAGAGTTGCCACGTGGCAGGTGGCAGGCTCTACAGATTTTCGCAAATTACGTTGACAGATTTTTGCTATTTCAGCGCTAGCTTTTGGAAGCAGATGCTCTTGGGTGAAGAGCTTTTGGGGCACTGCTTTTAGGCATCCCTTGTATTGTTTATAAGTATCCATGGGGCCTCACTCAGCAAAGCATCCGGACGCAGAGTCTGAGAGTAGAGGACCCTCACGAGTTGTACTGTTGCGACATAATAATAAAGAAATACCGGGAGGGGCGCCAATATTTGGGGCCAGTGCGTCTTGGCTCAGAACTCTGCCTCTCTCTCTCTCTCTCTCTCTCTCTCTCTCTCTCTCTCTTTTTTTTTGGAAAAATCAAGGCTGTATATTATTGAGTACAATATAATCCCCAGCGGATGCCAAAATAGCCTATCACGTGGGGTGTACAAGCTGAAGGTAAGGGTGAGAGCCACTATAGTGACAACTCAACTAGAACAATCTCATGGTGGTCTGTGTGATGAGTGGAGGAGAAACCACTGAGGGGGGGCATAATGCCATGTAATCTGGCCACCTGTAAGTGTGAAGAAGAGTGGAGAACGGGCCCAACGCTGAAGGAAGGCAAATCGTCGAGCCTCGGCTGCTCTAGATGTACCTGAGGAAGAATCCCACTGCCAAATCAGGGTGTGAATGATGTCCAGCCAAATGGCAGTGAGGGTATCCTGAAGGAGCTGTGGAGCCGCACTGAGAATGTGAAGACAACGAGCTTTCCAAACATTCCATAGTGTAATGCTAGTGATGACTGAAAAAACTTCATCACGTGTCTGAGGATCCCCCTGCCAAGCGATCTGTGGTAACATAGCCAAAGTCCCTCGCCGATAACCAGTCGAGGTAAGCATAAGAGCTGGATCTGTGTCTGAGCCCTCGTAGAAAAGATGCGGTCCGGGCATCGGTATCAACCATGAGACAGAGCCCCAAGTGAGAAATCCATGCTGAACACCGGCTCTGCTAAGTAAAAAGCAAACTGCTAGCCACACTATATGAGAAGAGGAGCATGACCAAAGACAGTGTGCAGGTGACTCATGTAGTCGCGAAGGACATCGAGTGCATAACGGATCATGACCCATAGTAGCTAGCCAAGTCCCAACTGGAAGTCCTGCATGTGCAATCATCCACATGAAAAAAGAAATACGACGAGCCGCATGTAAATCCCAGATGGCTGACCAAAACTGCCGTAGATAGGCATGGGAGAGACCTGAATGTAACCAAAAACGCATACGAGTGGGCTGCTCTGGGTGCTGTCTCATCAATGCTAATCTTCCAATTCTGACAGTGTACTCAAAGAATGATACAAGTGCACCGGTGGGGTTAGAGTGAGGCCAATGCCACTCTCCTGGGTCCCAATAAAGCTGAGATAGGGCACGACCCTCCCACACCCAAAGCCTCCAAAGGGCCGCATCAGCAGAAGCGAAACGAGGGTCAACACAACGACGCTTCCCGCGAGAGCCAACTACTCGTATGGCCTCCCATCGAGCGCCGGGGTAGACAAGGTGCGGAGAGGTGGTATCATATGTCAATCTAGCATGAATCCCCTGAGAGTAGTCTGTATCAACTGTGAACAGCATGGTGTCCAAACGAACTAATAAGAGAGTGCTCTAAGCAAAGAGACCTTCCCAGCCACTATGTGGAGGCATCTGAACCGTGCCTCGCATGACTGCGTCCCACTGTGAAGGAACGGCGGAGTCAATCTCAAGCAGTCTGTCTGTCACCCCGCGACCAATGTCATAATGTTCTACCACAAAATCTGCATCCAGTATACGCGTTTCATGAAACAACCGCATAGAGGCAGCAGGGCCAATGTCCCAAACAGCCCAATCAATGTGAGTCCTCTCTCCAAGCTGACGGGGTGGGTTCACAGAAGAATCAAGAACTGCATCATTCCAAATCAGAGGCTGGCGCTCAATCTCCTCACGACATGAGGGAGGTGAGCGTATGATAGCCTGTCGCATGGAAACCCAAATCTGAAGGAGTGATCGGATGAAGGGTGAGAGAGTGCTGGTGAACAAGGGGGCATCCGTAAAGAGAAAACGATACCCTGTATGCCAAGTATGACCATCTCTAGTGCCGAGGCGTGGAGTTGTTGTGCAAAGAGCGGCCTGAAGAAGCATCTTCCAAGGTTCTTGGCCGGGAAAAAGACCCCGAACAATAAGCTTGGTAAGAAGGGCGCGACTCTGTAATTCTGGATCAATAATGCCAAGGCCTCCCTCTGACCTAGGTCGAATAATCGTGGACCAGCGAACTCGAGCACGAGTATCAGTAGTCCCATCTGTGCCACTCCATAAAAAGTTCCGCACTAGTCTGCGGAGCTGAGCTATCACTCCAGAATGTAGCATCCAACAAGAGGCCGTATACCATACTGTAGCCAGAATGACCTGGTTGACGACCAATGCACGGCCAGCCAACGACAGATGACGTGAAGACCAATGACATAGCTTCCTGCGAATAGACTGTAGTACGGGTGCAAACTGCTGCTGTGAGGAAACGTCAAATCCAACCTGAAAGCCCAGATATTTGCATGTCTGACCCGGCTGCAGCCATGTGAAACCATCAGCTACCCCCCAAGTAGGTATGTCATCATTGCCAACCAGTAACCCATAGGATTTATGCCAGTTAATACGTGCACCACTGGCAATGCAAAAAACCTCCAGGGCCTCCCGCATGGCATCAAGAGCTGCTAGCAAATAGCGCAACATAAGCATAGTGTCATCAGCAAACTCCTGATCGATAAGGTCCGGAGCTGAAGGTACTGGCATGGTCAAGCCACGAAATGCATGACTCTGAGCACGAAAAAAATCGGACATAGTCTCTCCGACAAACAGATACAGATATGCTGCTAAAGGACATCCCTGACGGACAGATCGAGAAAGCTCAAAACTGCGACTCACACGACCACCAATAGTAATAGCACTGCTGGCAGTCCTGAAGAGAGCGGAAATGCCTGCGATCCATCTCGAGGGGAAACCCATCCTAGCTAATGATCCTTCGAGAAAGTCCCACTCAACACGATCGTATGCTTTCTCAAAGTCAAGAATGAAAAAAGCGACAGGTTCAGAAGATGATCTGGCCCACTCTACTGCCTCATAAAAAGTGAAGATATTATCCAGTATGCATCGATCCATGACAAAGCCTGTCTGAGAAGTATGAATAATATCTGGTAAGAACGGTCGCAAGCGATAGCTGATCAATAACGCTAATATCTTATAGACCGAAGGGAGTAGGGTAATAGGTCTCCACTGGCGGAGCTGAGTGGTGTCACCCCCTTTCGGAATAAGAGATATGAGACCTGAGCAAAGATCCGGATGCATATATCTTGATGCAAAGATGTCCTCACAACCGCGAAGCAGTGGTATATGCAATACATCCTAATAAGTCAAAAAGAAAGCTCTAGTGAGGCCATCCTCTCCTGGACAGGAGGATGGATCTAGACTCTCGATAGCAGCATGAAGCTCTGCAAGTGTGAAGGGTGCCATCAAGATCTCGGCCATAGTGTCTGTACAACGGCGTCGGGTGTGATGTTAGATCTGCTCACGGGCTAGTAAAACCTCAGTAGTGAATACATCAGCAGTGAACAATGCCTCAAAATAATCTGCAGACATGTCAAGAATAACATCAGGATGCATATGAAGTGTCCCCTGAGCATCGCACAAAGTCCGAAGGGTGGTGCCAGGAGGGTGCTCTTTTTGCGCAGCGAAGAAGGCTTTATTCATTCGATCAGCTTTAGCTATCCAATGAGATACTGAAGCATGATGAGTGAACTCAGACCTAGCCTCCTGTACGCGACGAATTTCCTCTGTGAGCTCTGTCTGTCTAGCAGCGAGATAAGCATCCTGAGGCCACTCCTCAAGCAAACGTTGTGTGGAACCAAGAGGAATATGAAGATCAGACTCGCGTACTCTCAACTGTCGATGAATAATAGCAGTCTGATCATGGCAGTAAATACTAGACTGAGTAATGCAATGAGCAAGGAACTCTCCAGGGGGACCACAATAAGAAGCACCCGTGGACCATAAGTCACAAATCTGTTGCTGCAAAACTTCAGTGGTGAGAACACTGTCAGGGATGCGGCAGCCTCGTCTCTGTGCAGAGGATCTAGTGAAGGAGATAAACAAAGAGATGGGTAAATGATCTGAGAGGCTGGTCCCTCTCCAAATAGTAGTAAATCCGCCTAGAGCTGCTGCCCAAGGGCCAATGTAAAAATGATCAAGTCGCTCTGATAATCTCCCCTGCTGTCTCTGAAACCCCCACGAGTAATGAAGTGTAGCAGGGTGGTGACCAAAAGAGGGGATGTGCCAAGCATCAACACCTTGAATAGCTAGAAGAAATCGATCCCAAGCTGACTGCTCATCGGGAGAAATGGATGATAGAACTCCAGGTGTGATGGATCGCCAATCAGAGTCGCTCTCGACGTTGTTGAAGTCACCTCCAACAACCCAAGAGTCTACAGCAGGTAGAACAGTAGCCAAGGAGGACCAAAAAGTAGCCCTCTCCCGAGGAATAGTGGGTGCATAGACTGACATAAAACCAATGATAGAGTCCCGAATCCGAATAGAAACATAGACTGCTCTGCCAGCGACAAGGGTGCCATGCTGCTGAACTGAGGCCAAGTAACGTGGCCCCACTGAAATGCATACACTGCAACTCTGTCCATGAATGCCCAGAGCAGGCTCCCAAAGAGTGTGAGCACCCGAGGGCATGAGATTACCAAAGGGAGTGGCAATCTTATGCTCCTGTACTAGTAATATATCCACAATGCCTACTACATGAGCATGTAAATCTCTGCGAAGTAAAAGCTTGCGGGAACCTCTTACCCGAGAAGTCTGCAAACCATTAGCATTCCAAGAAACTACATGTAAATCCATAGTCTGCATGAAAGAATTGGTAAAGCATCTGACTAACTGCACATCTTCTTGGAGGCAGCTGGGCCATCCAAGGGGTGAGCTTCGGGCGGTAGGAAAGCAACCCGCAAGCCCTCTCCAAAATATGGTGTCTCATTGCACCAACTGCGGACCTCAGCTTGTTTACATTGCATTACCGATGCTGCAGCTTTGACACCCCAAATGCGCATAGACATAGGAAGCACCACATCTGAGGATACATGAATGACCATAGGCAATGAATAGCAAGCATAACCATCACTCCATTCCATAGCACCAATACAGGAAGGGAAGTGTGGAGACAGTACATCCGGAGCGGAAGTAGACAACCATAAATGAAGCTAAGCCATAGATTGGGCATGCACAAAATGTAGAACCTGATCCTCAGACCATTCCGGAGCTGCGTGGAATGGAAGGAAAAAAGAATGGGTAGGCTGAGAGCGACTGCCTATTAAAGAGGGAACACAACCTGGCTTGTGATGCATAAGGTAGAGCTGCACCCGCAATGGTCCTTCTGAGTCACCGCACATTTCAGCCCGATGAGTGCCCCAGGAAAGAGGGCAGGAGCTGAGAAAACTGCGTGGGACGTAAGTATGAGCGGCTGAGGGAGTGGGAGGACCAGAAGGTGGATGGGGGGGAAGTAAGGGCGAGAGTGAGAGGAGGAAAAGGGAGAGGTAATAGCGGGGAATGATCCATCTGCATGGGAATAGGGACCTCGGGAAGAGGGGAAGGAGCGGGCGGGGGAACGGCAAGTGAAGGAGGAGCTGGTAGCAGAGGTAAGTGATCCTGTGCTAAGAAGAAGAATGGCGAGGAGAAACAGGGGGTAAGGGGGTGGTGGAAACTTGAGAGGGAGCAGGAGAGGTAACACTGGGGGCTGCATGAGTTGTAGGTTGCTAACGAGGACGGAAGGAATGATTACGACCCACTGTCTGCCATGCAGTCTCAGTAGGAACTGAAGCGGAGGGAGGAACATGGAGGGTCGAAGCTTGAGGAGCACCTGCAGGCTGCTGAGGTGCTCGAGTAGTAGTAGGAGTAACCGGTTGTTGACGCTGACCACGTGGCTGAGCATGAGTGCCACGAGCCGGCTGTTGTTGTCGCCGATGGCGTGGATGGGTGGGGCAATCTCGTGCCAAGTGTCCCATCTCGTGACAACGTAAGCACTGTCCTGGGCGGCCAATGACTACCATTCAGCAAGAGTAGTCTCGATCGCGCACAGCCACAATAACTGTATCTGGTAATGAAGTATCCCCAAACACCAGGACCTGAATGCGAGGTGGACCAGAGGAGAAGATGCAGGATCCTGGAACTACTGTGCCAAAATGAGCAGCAATCATCTGAAGGAGATGCTCATCAATAAAATGGAGAGGCATATCCGGGAAGGAGAGCATCAGAGGGAATCTGGGAATAAGGTGTCGACTGTCAAACTCCTCAGTAGTAAACTCGGGATAGCACCTCGTCAAGTATATCATCCTGCGATCAGAGAGTATCGGAGAGCGAGCCAAGAGAGCTGAGGCAGTGGCGGGATCTGAAAGACGTACCATGAATATGCCCCTGCCAAGGAATGTAAGCTCCGAGACCCGTCCCTGAGTAGTGCCCAATGCAGTCGGACACCAATCACGTATAGAAGAGCGAGGTGGAGACTGTCCAATCATCCGGCCAACCAAGGCATGCTGTGCCAAGTGTTGTATTTTGGAGTCAATTCGTGTCAACAGGTCGCAAGTACAGTCCACGCGACAAGCAAGTGGTGATGGAGCGCCGTGTGTAGCACTCGAGACCGGCAAAGCCGCCATGAAGAATGGGCTAGACTGGCAAACGGGAAAAGGAAGACCCGCAAGGAAGCTTGGACTCTTTCTCTCTCTCTCTCTCTCTCTCTCTCTCTCTCTCTCTCTCTCTCTCTCTCTCTCTCTCTCTCTCTCTCTCTCTCTCTCTCTCTCTCTCTCTCTCTCTCTCTCTCTCTCGCAAGCGGTAGAAGGATGCGCACAGTCAGGGTTTGGGGCAGTTAGGGTTTTTCGGGATTAGGGTTTCACGGAATTAGGGTTTACGGGATTAGGGTTTCGTGGAATTAGGGTTTCACGGAGTTAGGGTTTGCAGAGGTGGACTGTTGCTACAGGTAGTTCGCGAGGCAGGCAGGGCAAGGTGCGCACAGGCAGCATGGCAGAGGTTGGCACGCAGCAGGCCAGCAGCAGGATTTCGCGCGAACCCAGATAGGCAGCAGGGCGCGTGGCAGGGCTGCTGTTGTTGCGCGCGCAAGCAAGGCAGCAGCAGGTCGCGCGCAGGTAGTGCAGCAGCAGGGTTTCGGTCACGCGCAGACAGCAGGGTTTCTTTTCACCACATTCTCTCTCTCTCTCTCTCTCTCTCTCTCTCTCTCTCTCTCTCTCGTAAGTTCAACGATTTCACAATTTCTCTTCGTGTGTTGCTATTGATTTCTCGCTTGAAGTTTCCAAGCCTGTAAGGGGGGGGGGGGAAGGGGGGGGGGAAGCAGAGTAACTAGCGCCAATCCATCCATCAACTAAACGATTACTTTGCTACTAACAAGAAAAGCGGTGTCACGTGCGCACTTCACTTGCACCACGTGGACATTTCTGCCATAGTCTAGCGTCAGTCATAACCTAGCTTAGGACTGAGCCTCGCACTTTGTGAGCCTCTAGCACGACGTGCATGTCCAGGCCGGTCATAGTCGCATACCCTCTCTTGCACAAGAACCATCATTTCATCATGCAAGTATTTTACCGCGTGAACCACCTCTTATAAGTCATTTTATTGAAAGTGACTTTTGGAATTCTTTTTGCAAGTTTGTTGGAATAGGTAGGGCAAATTACTAAAGATCTATAAAAGAAACCCATTGGGCACTCAGTAGAAGCAGGGACACAAGGAGACACGCACCCAGCAGTCAGGAAGCACCTCAGTAGGAGCCTAGCGTTTTCTCAAGAAGAAGAAGAAGATCAGCGTTTTCAGTTTTCAGCCCTTAGCCTCACGAGAACCCGCTCCCACCCGGTTGTAGATCCTTGCCAGATTCCCCATCTACACCCAGATTAGCCTAGCGTTTTCAGAATTCAACAGATCAGGTAGCAAATCCCGAGCAAGAAGTCTAGCGTTTTCAGCTTTCAGCCTTGACGCCGTCGTCATTGACACCATCGTCGTCGTCGACATCGTCATCATCATCGCAGTCCCTATCTTGACGACGACACCTTCGTCGCCATCATCGCAGATCCCGGACTTGACGACGACACCACTGTTGTCATCGTCATAGTCTCCATCGTCGTCGTCGACAAAGTTGTCATCAAGTACCACAGCATCAGTACCCCTTAGCATCAGCATCTTAGCATCCAATCATTGTAGCAGCATTTGTGCAAGAATAAAGAAAGTACTTGCTCTAGCAACAAAGCAAGGGGGCCCTTGAGGGTTGGGACCCGACATCCCTATGTCGTCTCTTTTCTCTCTCTTGTCTCTCTCTTTCTTTCAGTTCAATTCAGTTCTTTCGAGAGAAGTAAAGTGTCCCTTGTGTTTGTGTGCGGAGTGTACTAGATCCGAGCAAATCCTTAATCTCTTCCACTGCACTTGACATTGGTATCAGACAAGGTTGGATCAAAACGTACGTACGGATCGGTTCCGTACCTTACGGACGTTCTATACAGATCCGTACCGTACGGAATGATCCGTACGCTGGTTTTTTTTTTGGGGGTGGGTGTGAGAAGCCCGTACAGTGCTGATTTAAAATAAAAATCTAAGTCTCTTGCAATAGTTACACAATATGTGGTTTGTCTTGTAAAACGTGTCTTTGAATGTCTCTATAAGTTGTTGACTTCTCTCTTGTTTTTTTATTGGAAATGTCCTAGAAAATTTAGTACTTTGTGGTTTTTTACAAGAGTACGTATTTTTACGTACATAAAAAATTTTACTGTACGGAACAACGTACAGTACGTACATATAAGCCACGTACAGTACATTTGGTACCACCTTGGTATCAGAGCTCTGTGTGTGCTACACCTGACATTGGTATCAGAGCTCTGTGTGCTTCGGTTTCGCGAACTCAAGGAAAGAACCTAAAGAAGAACCCCAAAAGAATCAAGAACCTCAAGAACCTAAGCAGAACCAAGAACCCAAAGAACCTCTCCCAGTATTTTTTTCCCTAAGAATCTTTGAGTCCCGACCATGGACTTTGTAACAAACTGTTGACGTGTCAAAGCCCTAAAGAATGGAGCCAATTTACAGATGCTGGCCGAGGGGCCTAAACCCTAAGAAGAACAAGTAACAGAAGAAGTCCTACCAACTTATGGGGACCCCGTCCGATGGGGCCCCAGTGACATAAAGGATCAAAATAAAGCAGGAACCACACACACTGAAGGAAATTGCATGGAACTGATGACATGGCAGGTTTTTCCGAAAATTACGCTGATTGATGACGTGGCAGGCTGTACGGATTTCCGCATTTTGCATTGGCTGATGACGTGGCAGGACCGTATAGATTTTCGTAAATTGCACTGACAACTTTTTGGCTTTGCTTTTGGACCATATGCTTTTGAGTTTGAAGGCTTTTCCAAGGGCCTTTCAATATGAGGTTAGGGCTCATTCTCTGGCATGTTTCCTCTAGAAGGTGCAAAGTCTGGAGTACTGGCTTGTACTGTGTTGATGCAATATAAAGAAATACCGAAAGGGGCGCCAAGGTTTGGGGCCAATACTCTCTGGGGTGGAATTCCGCCACTCCGTGTCGCGTATTGTCTTACTTTCTCTCTCTCAGTTCAGTTGTTATTGAAGTGCTAAAAGTATGTTTTAGTCTGTTCTTTTCTATTGGCACGTGGTGTCCGTCTTGTGACAGTGGTATCGGAGCATCAAGCGGGTGCTTTTTTGAAAGTATACCGGTCCTACCAAGGAGGAGACAGAGCAAAATTGCACTTTCAAAAGTTCATTGGAAAGTTTGGGTTCGCGCGAAATACCGAAAGGGGCGCCAAGGTTTGGGGCCAATACTCTCTGCGGTGGAATTCCGCCACTTCGTGTCGCGTGTCGTCTCTCTCTCTCTCTCTCAGTTCAGTTGTTATTGAAGTGCGAAAAGTCTGTTTCAGTCTGTTCTTTTCTATTGGCACGTGGTGCCCATCTTGTGACAGTGGTATCAGAACATCAGGCGTGTGCTTTTCTGAAAGCATACCGGTCCTACCAAGGAGCAGACAGAGCAAGATTGCACTTTCAAAAGTTTATTCAAAATTTTGGGTTCGCGCGAAAATACCGAAAGGGGCGCCAAGGTTTGGGGCCAATACTCTCTGGGGTGGAATTCCACCACTCCGTGTCGCATGTCGTCTCTCTCTCTCTCTCTCTCTCTCTCTCTCTCTCTCTCTCTCTCTCTCTCTCTCTCTCTCTCTCTCTCAGTTCAGTTGTTATTGAAGTGCTAAAAGTCTGTTTCAGTCAGTTCTTTTCTATTGACATGTGGTGCCCGTCTTGTGGCAGTGGTATCAGAGCATCAGGCGTGTGCTTTTCTGAAAGCATACCGGTCCTACCAAGGAGCAGACAGAGCAAGATTGCACTTTCAAAAGTTCATTGGAAATTTTGGGTTCGCGCTCCGACCCTGGACTTATTAGCCACTCTCCCACCCTTACTTCATCGCGCATCGAGCGCGCTCCCATCTTCACCGCTCATGTCTTACAGGGCATAAGTCATTAAGATCACTTGCAAGAGAATGATCCACGATTTGTTTCGAGCTACTGTTTTTCTCAGAGATAGTACCATGCAGATGTTGATAGCTACCAAGCAGCATACTCCAAGTACTTGGTAAGCTTTCAAGAAAAATTTTGCCCGAAGTTATATGGTTCTGACGTCTTCCTTCGGAGTGCAACTTCTGGCAGAGTGGGTATCCTTAAATGCTTGCCTTGGAAACCCTAGCAGATTATAACTTGAAATTTCTCGACATCTCCTAGTAGATGTCTCTTCATGAGCAGATGACCTTGGAGATCCAGTGCGATTGCTATCTTGCGACTACCATCGCCGCCAAAGAAAACACTCTTTGTCCAAGAGCTGATGGACCATGCTGTGCTCAGCTACGACAATATGGAACGAATCTAACCTTAATTTTTGGTGCAAGTTTCAAGATGAAAAGTCCGTCGACTTTTCGAGCTTGACTGATGTCGAGATTGCTTTTAAAGTTTGAATTTTGTTTGAGTTTTGTTTGAGAACTTGTTTGTTGATCCTGTTTGGAATTTGTTTGAAATGGATGGTATCTGTTTTGAATCTGTCTTGGTGCCGATTTGAATTGTTTGACTTTGGTTGTAATACTGGTTTCAATGATTGGTGAGTTTACTCCCGGGTGGAGTGGTGAGAAATGATGTTTGAGAATGCTTGTTCATACTCATGGCCCGGACCCTTGTGGTTATTTACGGGGAGAGTATTGTTGTTGTGACTCTCGGCTCGGACCTGGATGGTTATGCAGGAGGAGTATTAAGAAGCCTGAGCAATATTTACTCTCAGCGCCTCCAAACGACGAGGCTACGGTCTGGGGGGCGTTTGGTTGTAAAAGGCCTCTATATCTCCCGGCCCGGACCTTTTTAGGTTATGCGGGAGGAGTGATGAGGGAGTCGTTGAATATCTCCCGGCCCGGACCTTGTTAGGTTATGTGGGAGGAGTGTTCATCGGCGACTTTATGTTTCTATGTCTTGTAACATGCATATGTGAGCATTTGTTTTGCATTGTGATGTGCCAACCACTGAATATTCCTAATTGGATGAGATTGCCTGGGTATGCAATTTTAGTGCATCAAGACACGCGTGGAAGATCAGTACGGTCTGGGTGTGATGGCTAATTTTATTGCGTCGGAATATCAAGAGTTTCAATTTTGACGAAAGGAGAAGTTAACTCCTTGATCAAAAGAGCCGAAAGGAGAAGCTAACTCCTTAACAAAAAGAGCAAACTGATTGTCCCTTGGAATGTCCCTCGGAATGACCCTCGGAAATTTTTTGAGCTAACTTGAGTTGTTTTACAGATATGTTGTAATCAAGGACGATTACTCTCTTTCAAGAAGGGGAGATGTAACAAACTGTTGACGTGTCAAAGCCCTGAAGAATGGGGCCAACTTACAGATACTGGCCGAGGGGCCTAAACCCTAAGAAGAACAAGTAACAGAAGAAGTCCTACCAACTTATGGGCACCCCGTTCGATGGGACAAAGGATTAAAATAAAGCAGGACCCACACACTGTCACGTGACACATCCAACCCCATGTATCCGTGGACAAGCTACAGCACGACAAGGGTTCAGTCAGTCCAGTCAGTCTAGATTAGAAGTGGTCTGGCACTTTTGTGAGTCTATACATAGACCGTGCATGCCCAGTCACTTAGTGTAGATGCATATCCTCTAGTTGCACACAGCATGATCATAAGCATTCCCATCAGAATCCATCAGAATCCTTCAGGGGAATTTTCCAGTGCATTTAGCCTATTTTCCCTATTTCTGACATTTTTCACTTATTATTTTTAAGTGACTTTTGTTGGAAAGTAGGTAGGGCAAATTGAGTAAGTTTGTATATAAGCAAACCTAGACTAGAACTAAATAGCAGAAGAGGCAACAGGAGCCAAGCTCAGCAGGCAACTTGTCCAACAAGACCTTGGCGGTTTTCCCCTCCAAGCAAGAAGAACCATCAGCATCCCCTGGCGTTTCCATCAAGGTGGTCATCGCCATACCTCCCAGCACTTGGCGTTTTGCATCAGGTAGCCATCGCCAACAAGCCCAGTGCATAGCGCTTTTGCATCAGCATCATCGCCACAGAAGCCCAGCACCTAGCGTTTTTGATCCCAGCAACCTAGTGTTTTCAGCAGATACCACCTCAGCCTGCAGCGTTTTTCAGCAATGAAGTACTTGCAGATTCAGCCCTAAAAGAGTAGCAGATTCAGCCCGAAAAGACCATCAGTTTTCAGCCCGTAAGAACCTCTGTTTTCAGCCCTAAACCTGCAGATTTTCAGCGTCAAAGACCCACAGAAAATAGCCCCCAAATCAGCGTTTTTGGCCTAGTCGCAGATTTCAGCCCATAGCGTTTTTGGACAGCAGTAGAAAGATTGCAGATTTCAGCCATTAAGTCGACTTCGTCATCACCGTCGTCATAGTCGACATAGCCTAGACTTGCATCAGTCCCATGCATTCAGTCTGTACCAGTTTGTGCAATCATAAGTAGACCACTCTCGCCGACGAGAGTGGGGCCTTCAGAGGAGGGTTTCACAACGTCTCTGGTGTCGTATTCTCTTCTCTCTCTCTCTCTCAGTCTCATACACTTGCACGCACAATGTCCATTCACTTTGTTTGTGATCATAGCATTCTCTCATTAAGAACGGAAGGCTCTACCTTCCATAAGAACAAAAGGAACCTTGAGCACAGTTCGGAGCACTCATCTTGAGCAAAGCGCAAACAATCATTCCGCAGCACCTAACATTGGTATCAGAGCTTTGGCAGTGTTCTGTATCACTCAAGGAAAGAACCACAAGAATTTTTTTTGCTTGTTGAGGTCGCACGAACCCAAGTTCGCTTGGTCGTGTCGATTCCTAATCGTGTTTTGTTAAAGAGTGACAGGAATCCCAAGAAAGAAGGGCTTGTCCAGCCTCCCCTTGTGTCTCTTTTCACTCATTGAGAGCGGACCGTGCACTTAGCAGCCGGCCAATCGACGTGAGGTGGGAAAAAGCAACCTTGGTGTGAGCGCAATGCCACCAAGGGGTGCGCCCGCAGAAAGGAGTAGAACTCGGGTGAAGAGAAGATCCTTCTCAAACACGGTTTGCAAGCGAAAGAGAACCTCAAGACCCGCAAGAACCTCAAGAACCCAAGACCCCAAGAACTCAAGACCCGCAAGAACCCAAGACCACAAGAACCACGACTTCAGAATGGTCATCACTCAAAGCGGAATGGATACTTCGCTTAGAGGTGATGAGCATGAGAGAGGCGAAGAAGAATTTTCCCCACCAGGAGGTTTTTCGGACCCTCCCCCTTCCCCATCTACATCAAGGATTGCACTAACTCCTATGGAGGCTTTAGACCAGATGTTTCTAGAAAGGAAGTTAGAACACGAAGCAAGACATGCAGAAAGAATGGCAGAAATGGAACGCAGACACGCAGAAAGAAGAGCAGAAAGAGAAGCAACAAGAAAGGAAGCCAAAGCAAGACAAGAACAGAGCGACCGACACAACAAAGAGTTCAGGCGACTCTTTTCTCAAGTTCAAGCACAGATGCAAGAGATTTGGGGAAAGGAGACTCTCTCAGTCTCTTCTTCTCCCAAGCATGACACACAGGATTTGCATGATTATGAGAAGCATGATGAATTGAATGATAATGATGAGCATGATGATTTGAATGCCAATGATTTGCATGATGATTTGGATGACCATGACAAGCATGATGATTTGCATGATCAAGATGTGATTTCTCACAAGCATGAGGAGTTGTATGAAGATAATGTGATTGTTCACAAGGATGATGTGTTAGTGGATGCTTTTTCTAGTGAAGCTAACCTCGTTGTAGATTCGATCAATCACGAAGAACCGATCTTGGCTTTCGAGTCGAGGTCCAAAGAACCCCCACAGGACGATTCGATCATTCAGGAAGAACCGATTTTGGCTCTCGACCCTAGGTCCAAAGAACCCTCATAGGACGTATTATGTGTTCGCATGATTAGTACGCACGCATTGTTCGAGTGTTTCATTCGTGATCGTTTCTTGTATTTTCGTCAGCATCTTTATGTGATCCCTTTTCCTAGGCATGACATATTGTACGTTAAGCACGTTTCACTCATGAATGAGCACGAATGTATGCGAATTGTTCGTGAAAAGCTGAAAAGTATGCATTCAAGGAAGTCACATTCCATGTCTCTCCCTTGGCATGACACATTTGAAGAAAGAGCACATGAAAGTATGAGCACTAAGCATGGGCATTTCCGTTGTGAATTGCCACAGTTGATTGCTCTAGATAAAAAGAGAGAGATTCGATCTCATTGTTTGCGTGTGTGTGGTGAACAGTTTGGCACTCCGTCTGCTTGTTCATCTACATTGCATGCACAGTCTTTCAGGAAGACAAGATTTTTTCCACTCACTTTACATGGAATAGGTATGTTCATGATTTTGTGTTGGAAATGGTTTCAGGAATTTTCAGCCATGGAGATTCTTGAAGAAGAAAGAAGCATGACTCTCGACGAAGTTGAAGCATTCAAGGAGCCACAGAAGACTTTGTCTCTTTCGGCGCGGCCCAAAGAAGCAAGCATTGCAGACCTTTATGAAGTTAAGGTACCGCACGACCCACACATCAGAGTGGGCCGGCGAAGAGTCCCTTCCAAGATTCCGGATGCTATTGGCGATCTCCCTCGACGCCATACAGTTTGGTACCAGTACCTCGCTTTGAAAAGGAGGGGATGTCACATGATACATCCAACCCCATGTGTCCATGGACAAGCTACAGCACGACAAGGGTTCAGTCAGTCCAATCAGTCTAGATTAGAAGTGGTCTGGCACTTTTGTGAGTCTATTCATAGACCGTGCATGCGAGTCTATTCATAGACCGTGAATGCCCAGTCACTTAGTGTAGATGCATATTCTCTGGTTGCACACAGCATGATCATAAGCATTCCCATCAGAATCCATTAGAATCCTTCAAGGGAATTTTCCAGTGCATTTAGCCTATTTTTCCTATTTTTGACATTTTTCACTTATTATTTTTAAGTGACTTTTGTTGGAAAGTAGGTAGGGCAAATTGAGTAAGTTTGTATATAAGCAAACCTAGACTAGCACTAAATAGCAGAAGAGGCAACAGGAGCCAAGCTCAGCAAGCAACTTCTCCAACAAAACCTTGGCGGTTTTCCCCTCCAAGCAAGCAAGAACCATCAGCATCTCCTGGCGTTTCCATCATGTTAGATGCAGGGGAATGATTGTCTGCGCTTTGCTCAAGATGAGTGCTCCGAACTGTGCTCAAGGTTCCTTTTAGTTCTTATGGAAGGGAGAGCCTTCCGTTCTTAATGGAAAGTGCTATGATCACGAACAAAGTGAATAGACACTATGCGTGCAAGTGTATGAGACTGAGAGATAGAGAGAGAAGAGAAATACGACACCAGAGACGTAAAACCCTCCTCCGAAGGTCCCACTCTCGTCGGCGAGAGTGGTCTACTTATTGATTGCACAAAGTGGTACAATGCGTATGCAATGGACTGATGCAACTTGGGACTATGCCGATGACGACGACAGTGATGACGACGACTTTAGGGCTGAAATCTGTGGTCTTCTAACTGCTGAATTTCGGGGCTGTTTCGGTGGCTGAAAATGACTGTTTTGGCTACGTTTTCGATGGCTGAAAATGGGGGTCTTCTACAATGCTTCTAGGGCTGAATCTGCTACTGTGGAGACTGCTAAAAACGCTGTTGCATCTGCTTCGGAATGGCTGAAAACCAAAAACGCTGATGGCTGATTGTAGCGTTAGCAAAACGCTGGCAAATCTAGAACTGCTGATGAAACCCAAAAACGCTAATGGGCTGAAATTGGGAACGCTAGCAGATCTGGTAGTACTACCAAAAACGCTAGGCAAACTTGAAGGTTGGCGATGTCTGCAAAGCTGGAAAACGCCAGATCTAGGGAGGATGTTGGTGCAGATCAAAAACGCTAGGCTTAGGGCTTGAGGCTGACCAAACGCTGAGGGTGTAGAGGTTCTTGTGGCTCCTGCTGAGAAGGTGCCTGTTGAGCGGGGAGCTCTTGCTGCCTCTTCTGCCAGAAAGTGCTAACTTGGGTTTGCTTATAAATTAACTTAGCAAAATTGCCCTACCTACTTTTGTTGGAAAGTCACTTAAAAATAATAAGTGAAAAATACCAAAAATAGGGAAAATAGGCTAAATGCACTGGAAAATTCCCCTGATGAATTCTGAAGGGAATACTGATGATCATGCTGTGTGCAACCAGAGGATATGCATCTACACTAAGTGTCTGGGCATGCACAGTCTACGAATACTCACAAAAGTGCCAGATCACTTCTAATCTAGACTGACTGGACTGACCCAACCCTGATCATGCTGTAGCTTGTCCACAGACACATAGGGTTGGATGTGTCACGTGACACATCAAGGTGGTCATCGCCATACCTCCCAGCACTTGGCGTTTTGCATCAGGTAGCCATCGCGAGCAAGCCCAGTGCATAGCGTTTTTGCATCAGCATCATCGCCACAGAAGCCCAGCACCTAGCGTTTTTGATCCCAGCAACCTAGCGTTTTCAACAGATACCACCTCAGCCTGCAGCGTTTTTCAGCAATGAAGTACTTGCAAATTCAGCCCTAAAAGAGTAGCAGATTCAGCCCGAAAAGACCATCAGTTTTCAGCCCGTAAGAACCTCTGTTTTCAGCCCTAAACCTGCAGATAATCAGCGTCAAAGACCCACAGAAAACAGCCCCCAAATCAGCTTTTTGGACTAGTCACAGATTTCAGCCCATAGCGTTTTTGAACAGCAATAGAAAGATTGCAGATTTCAGCCATTAGGTCGACTTCGTCATCACCGTCGTCATCGTCGACATAGCCATGCATTCAGTTTGTACCAGTTTGTGCAATCATAAGTAGACCACTCTCGCCGACGAGAGTGGGGCCTTCAGAGGAGGGTTTTACAACGTCTCTGGTGTCGTAGTCTCTTCTCTCTCTATCTCTCAGTCTCATACACTTGCACGCACAGTGTCCATTCACTTTGTTTGTGATCATAGCATTCTCTCATTAAGAACGGAAGGCTCTACCTTCCATAAGAACAAAAGGAACCTTGAGCACAGTTTGGAGCACTCATCTTGAGCAAAGCACAAACATTCATTCCGCTGCACCTAACACACACTGAAGGAAATTGCGTAGCACTGATGACGTGGCAGGTTTTTCTGAAAATTAAGCTGATTGATGACGTGGCAGGCTGTATGGATTTCCACGTTTTGCACTGGCTCATGACGTGGCAGGACTATACGGATTCCGTAAGTTGCGCTAGCAGCTTTTTGGCTTTGCTTTTGGACCATATGCTTTTGAGTTTGAAGGCTTTTCACTGTAATTGCTTTTTAGGCCAAGGGCCTTTAAATATGAGGTTAGGGCTCATTCTTTGACATGTTTCCTGGAGAAGGTGCAGAGTCTGGAGTACCGGCTTGTACTGTGTTGATGCAATATAAAGAAATACCGAAAGGGGCGCCAAGGTTTGGGGCCAATACTCTCTGAGGTGAATTCCGCCACTCCATGTCGTGTGTCGTCTCTCTCTCTCTCTCTCTCTCTCTCTCTCTCTCTCTCTCTCTCTCTCTCTCTCTCTCTCTCTCTCTCTCTCTCAGTTCAGTTGTTATTGAAGTGCTAAAAGTCTGTTTCAGTCTCTTCTTTTCTATTGGCACATGGTGTCCGTCTTGTGACAAACTTACCAGATCCCACCTTCATTACCGTGTCTTTGATGGAAGATCGACATCAGATACACGAAAACCTAGATCTTGAGTACCAAGATCTACTTGCCTCTTATGCGGATATGGAAGGAGTTGGAGATAGGATCCCTAGCCTCTTCTGCACTCGCATTCACATGTAGCATGCATCCACTTCCGTCGACAAGAAACCCTTGGATTTTTCTCCGAGCACCCTTACCTTTCAGCTTCACCCGCAATGTTTTCACGACAGGTGCAGGCAGAGTCAGCACGAAGGCTGATATTCTACGACAGTAGTAAGGCTACCTAGTAATTCGTATGGTCGGTGTTTACATCGCAGCAGTACCTCGTATGGAGGAATTTTCATTGGTGATGTATCCACAGCATCAAATCCATTCATCACTCAGCATTAGTAGTACAGATAGTAGTTTTGCAGTTGTGCCTCACTTTTAACAGGGAGGGATGTCACGTGCGCACTTCACTTGCTCCACGTGGACACGCTTCTGCCATAGTCTAGCGTCAGTCATAACCTAGCTTAGGACTGAGCCTGGCACTTTGTGAGCCTCTAGCAGGACGTGCATGTCCAGGCCGGTCATAGTTGCATACCCTCTCTTGAACAAGAACAGTCATTTCATCATGCAGGCGTTTTACCGCGTGAACCACCTCTTATAAGTCATTTTATTAAAAGTGACTTTTGGAATTCTTTTCATAAGTTTGTTGGAAAAGTAGGTTGGGCAAATTGCTAAAGATCTATAAAAGAAACCCATTGGGCACTCAGTAGAAGCAAAAGACACAAGGAGACAGGCACCCAGCAGTCGGGCAGCACCCAACAGGAGCCCTAGCGTTTTCTCAAGAAGAAGAAGAAGATCAGCGTTTTCAGTTTTCAGCCCTTAGCCTCGCGAGAACCCGCTTCCACCCGGTTTGCAGATCCTCGCTCGATTCCCCATCTACACCCAGATCAGCCTAGCGTTTTCAGAATTCAACAGATCAGCCAGCAGTAGTAGATCCCCAACAAAAAGTCTAGCATTTTCAGTTTTCAGCCTTGACGCCGTCGTCATCGACCCATCATCGTCGTCAACATCGTCATCGTCATCGCAGTCCCTATCTTGACGACGACACCTTCGTCGCCATCGTCGCAGATCCCGGACTTGACGACGACACCATCATCGTCATCGTCATAGTCTCCATCGTCGTCGTCGACATAGTCGTCGACACAATCGTCATCAAGTACCACAGCATCAGTACCCCTTAGCATCAGCATCTTAGCATCCAATCATTGTCGCAGCATTTGTGCAAGAATAAAGAAAGTACTTCCTCTGGCAACAAAGCAAGGGGGCCCTTGAGGGTTGGGACTCGACATTCCTGTGTCGTCTCTTTTCTCTCTCTTGTCTCTCTCTTTCTTTCAATTCAGTTCAGTTCTTTCAAGAAGAGAAGTAAAGTGTCCCTTGTGTTCATGTGCGGAGTACTAGATCCGAGAAAATCCTTATTCTCTTCCGCTGCACCTGACAAGCAGTAATAGTAAAGTTTTGACAGTTGCCATGTATTTGTCGGGTGATGCAATTAATTGGTATCAAGCCTAGCAAGAGGCACATATGGCCGATGGCGAGCCATTGTCGTCTTACAATTGGGTTGACGCCCAAGCTAAGCTCAAGGGTTGTTTTATGCCACCACAATACCTTGATCGGTTGAAAGAAGATTGGCAAGATCTCAAGCAAAATGGGACTCCAGTTATGTCTTTTTCTAATCATATTTTGTAGATTGTCCTTTATTGCGTAAGTCAAACCAGGATCGCAAAGAGCCTTTCCTTTTTGGTTTGCATGAGTACATCAAATATGATATAAAAGTCTTACGCCCTATCGACTACAATGTCACAAAATGATGACGTGGCATAGCCTTAGGCCTAACATGGCAAAACCCAGCCGAGGGGCCTAAACCCTATTAAAAAGAAGCATAAGCAACCTACAGATTATGGCCGAAAGGCCCAGAAGGGATTAGGTTCTCTCCCAACTTGTAGAACCCAGCCGACCCTGTAAAGCAAAGCAAGGACCCCTTTTAGTATAAAAAGTGATGACATGACATTGTTGTACCGACATTCGCAAATCACGCTGACTACTAACGTGGCAGTGCGGATTGCCCGCGTATTACAGAGGCGTCCTAGAGGGTGCTAGCTTTTGGGTCTAGAGCTTTTGGATGCTAGAGCTTTTCACTGTATGCTTTTGGCCAAGGGCCTTTATAAATGTGCCCACGGCCTCACTCTCAACAGATTTAGCTTGGGAGCACTACGAGAAAGAGGACCCACGAACATTGTATTCTTGCAAATTAATAATAAAGAAATACCGAAAGGGGCGCCTATCTTTGGAGCCAGTGCATCTTGGCTCAGAACTCCATCATGCCGTGTCGACTCTCCTCCTCTCTCTCCCCTCTATTCAAGTTTATTCAATTGTTTGCAATTCCCTCAAGTGTGTTGCAGTCGATCTTTGATTTGGAGTGTCCGAGCCTATTACAACAATGACACCATCAAGATCATACTAGAGCAAGAAATGAAGCACAACGAAGGTAAGCCTGAGGAGAAGAACAAGTCACCTTCTGATATGCAGTAGGACCAACAGAATCAGCATAATGATAAGAACAATGGTAACTCTTTTCTACTCAATCTTCCACTACACCTAAAGCTTAGAATTCTTCACCTAACAGTAATAATAAAGGAAAGGCTAAACCTCAAGCAACCCTTGCATTGGCCCCTAAAAATCTGCTACACAAATATTTGGAGGATGGTTAAGTCTCGAAGAAAGAGGAAGATGTTTTAAGTGTCTCAATAAAGGTCACGTGAGAGAGATTGTCCTAAAGAACCCACATCTTCTGTTAGTGTCATGCATGAGCAAAGTAGAGCGCCTATCACAAACTTGTGACATGGGCATGGCCTCTAAATTGCAGATTCTACGAGAGGCACAAAAGGGGTTAGGGTTAATAACCTAATCCTGCCCAACTTTCAAAGCGTGGCCGAGGGGCCTAAACCATTATAAATAAAAGAGTGGAACCCCCAAATTGGGCAAGGCTACTAACGTGGCATTCGGTACACATCCCCACAAATCGTAAAAATTGCTACCATGGCTGTAGGGACAGTCCACGTTTTATGGGACAGCTAAGAAGGGCTTTTGGAGCAGGGCTTTTGACTTGTATGGTTTTGGCCAAGGGCCTTTAAATAAGTTGCCAGATTAGCTTGGGACTGTGTGTGTGTGTGTGTGTGTGTGTGTGAGAGAGAGAGAGAGAGAACCCTTGGACATTGTACCTTGTGAAGCATAAGAGTAAAGAAGTAACAAGAAGGGGCGCCACTCTTTGGGGCCAGTGCATCTAGAAGCACAACTCCACCGTTCATGTCGACTCTCTCTCTCTCTCTCTCTCTCTCTCTCTCTCTCTCTCTCTCTCTCTCTCTCTCTGTGGATTCAAGTTCAGCTTAGTTGTTTGCAATTTTCTCAAATGTGGTGTTGTGGATCTTTGGCTTGGGGTGTCCAAGCCTATTACAATAGTTGGACATATATAACACATAGTGCTAGAGCGGCAATCAGACAGCTCAAGGTTTCATCTAACAGACTATAGATTGAGGTTGGATGGCGGCCCAGATTGACAGACCACGTGACCTACAAGGTATGTAGACGTGTAATGAGAAATGAGGAGCACTCTGTATGCACATGCCCAGCATATGAGGCCGATATACAACCCTTTTCACAAAACAGCCGACACTTATATAGTACTATTGGAGTCGAGAGACCACCTTCAGCTAGGTGATTCAAAGACATGGAGACTCTCCTCCAGTGACCCACACACACTTGTGGAAGGGGACAGTCACAACTCACAGACTCCTTGCAGACCGCTACCCGAGTCCGACCCATTGACATTTAGAGAGGGGTCACCCTATAGCAGGCAAAGATTGTTTAAGCTCGTAGACTCCCCAGAGCAACAGGATACCAAGTTCAGAGAGTACATCACACGGTGATCCGAGAGATTCGACTGTAACATAAACGGACCAGATAGAGGGAGAAAGAGCGGGCTTTCTCACTCCTTACTGCTATGTTGCATGGACTCTTCACTCCCTACCCACCTATGCATGCTATACTACACCCCTAATTTAGTACCAGATGGAGCAAGCTAGTCTTTTGCATATCATGGTTATACTCCCATACGCATATAGCTCCACATCCACTAGAGTTAGAGCTCCATCAACCTCATCCTAATACACATATTTACATACCAACATGATAGCCTATTTTATTTTGTAGCAGGTTTATTTTCAACACTTTTGTCCTTTTTTGGATGCCTGGAGGACACACAGATGTACATCATTTGCCTCATAGGCAAGACTTCAGCCTCTAGAAGACGCTGTCTTTCTTTTCTCATGCCCACCCACATTCCACTGCATATTTCTCACAATCCAATACCATAAGCCACACCAATATAGTTCTGCACGTTGAGCTAGCAAGGGATGGAGTCCAATTGTGGTGATCACACAAGAAAGCTCTTAATGACCCATAAGTCCTCTTAATAGGAGCCACTTGTGGTTCACCCGTGGCAGCCAAGGAATTGTGGGACTTCGTACTTCTAGAGGCGGAAAGCATAGGAGAGAGTTTCATGGAGTCTTGGTTTACACGTCTAACAAGATGAAGGCATGGTCAACCAAGAGGAAGCTTACACTACCTCAACAGCTCTTATGAACATTCCACTAATGCATGTAATCTCACATCTATGCTCGATTTGAGCTCTTTAGTGTGTTTTCTTGAACAAAATCTTATATATTCCCATTCATTCAAAGAAAACGGTATCATTGGGGCAATGATTGTTCCAAGTTCCAACTAGCAATTACAATGCTTGAAAGCACTAACCATAACCTGAGAAATGATGATGGCAATTGAAAAAGTATTTGAAGGCACAACCCAGCACGTAAATAATCGTCTGCTAAGCCAAAGATATCATTGGAAGCATGCAACGGTGATTGTTGCTATATAGAGGTAACTTAAAACAAAATGCCTGACGTAGAGCCTTGAAAACTATGCCAAAAAAATTTGCGGTTGCAGGCTATGGAAGCAAACATGAAAACCAAAAGAAAGCTTGCCTATAAAGCTCCTCGAAACTAAGGCCGCTTGCGTTGTGATTGTAGATTTCGTTTATGGCATCATCGAGAACCCTCCATGTGCGCTCTGCATACTTGGGATCGATCTCAACCTTGTGCTTGAAAGGTTCGATCCTGAAGCTCTTCTTCTTCGACGTGCTCATAGTCTCTAACTGCTGCTTGTGCAACCCCCCTAAAAGCAGATAGCGTACAGAAAGATCCTTGAGGACGTAGGCGCGAACTGCGCAGAATCAGCAGACCGTGAATTCTCTGCTATTAATAATCTGTCTCCCTTCCCTCCCCATGCTGAGTACAAGATGAGAGTTCAAAACCTGCGACGAGAGACAACGAAATTTTCAGCAGCAGCAGGAGAGGGAGTGACGATCTATGTTATAAAAGACTTGCAAATATTAAACAATTGCCACGAGTACAAGGCTTTTATAAAACAAAACATACACGCTGTGAATTTATGATCGAGAGAATCAAAAATTATATGTGATTAGCCACGGAGAGCTAAATTAGATACACCGGGGGTGGGGGATGTAGCATATGGGGTGGCGAAGCATACAGAGCAGCCCAAGAAGGGTCCATACAAGGTGAGCTTGCAAGTGTAGGCTCCATACGCAGGGGTATCCAAGCATGGGACCATACCAAGAACGGTCCATGCAAGGTGAGCTTGCAAGTGTAGGCTCCATACGGAGGGGTATCCAAGCATGGGACCATAGAAGAGGGTGTAGCAGGTGAGAGCTCCATAATGGGGGAAGTATCCAGACTTTGCTCCATAAAAGGGGGTCTCTTGTTACCCATCTTCAGTACTACCCTAAGCGGGTGAGGGGAAGGGCATCCAGCTCATCCTGGACCCTTGCCACAAATCTTAGTCTGTCCTCAATCTAAGACTCCAAGTGATGGACTTCAATTTCAACCTTGATTTGCCACTGCTCCTTTGTTGGGTAACTTGACACAGTAGGCCTGAGATGAATTCCCATAGGCCATCAACCGGTATTAAAGAGAATCTCCTTTTTTGTCCCGTACAAGGTCACTTCATCATTGGCAGTCTTCATGGTCCGCAAGTTCACCTAGGAAAAGAAAAGTCTCAAACTTGGTGTCTGGTAAGCCCCCTCAAACAACGTAAAGTTCCTTTACCTCCAAATAATCCAAAGAAATTCTCCCCTGACTTTGCTCCAAAAAATGCTAAGGAACCCAACATAGGCCCCTAATAACAGTTGTTTCCAATTGGGATGGAAATTGAGCACCTTGACCACTGGGGCTAACACAGAAGTATTATCCGAACATGCACATGATAATTGGCCAATGTCTTCCACTTCTCTAGAACACCTGTAGCAAATTCCACATCGAAGATCAATATGGGTTGTTTTGGGTAGGCCACCATATAGAGTATTGTGAGGGGATACAATACATGTGCTTAGAATCCATATTAATTCTCAAATCAAGCCTGTGAAAATTCCAAGCCTGAATGATTGAACAAAACCATATAGAGCCTCTTAACTCATCAACTTTCTAGAATTATTGCTTGAGATGCCAAGGAGGTTCTAAAGTGCTCTATAGCCACAAAGCTAGCGTATGATTTGAAAAAAACTTGGATTTATTTGGGGCTATTAATTCCACCTTTGGAGTTGAGTTTGAATAACATTTTTAAACCTAACTCGAGCCAAAGGTGTTTTTATGCTTCTTTAAAATGGAAATCCTATGTATTGGAAGCTACGACCCATTTATTGAAAATTCTCTATACTGATGTGCTAAGAAAATTCATAGTTTGATGAATATTTTGAAAGTCTCTTTGTAATCAAAAGGCAATTTGGTGTGTATATGGATTTCTCACGATGTAACTCTTCTTCCTTGATTTTTGGGACACCTAGTACCCTAGATAACAAACAACACAAAGGCAAAACTGATTTTTTATCTTACCAAAATCACACTCATTTTGAGTTAATACGACATTGGCTTCAAATTGCTAAATTTCACTGAATAAATGTGGTACATTGCAAGTTTATGTCAAAATGTAGGTGTATAATTTCAATTTGGTGCCAACTTAATAGGTTTATATGCCATACAGAAGGCCACATTGTGGAAGCCAACTTTTTCATCCGTGTAGTTCTTGAACTTCATAGGTGTGTTCCAAATTGTCTTAGAAAGACATGTTTTGATGCTTTTTGTGCTTGAACATGAAAGTAAAGAACCAAAGTGCATAAAGTGGAAGCATTTATAAAGGTAATGAAAGGTGTACACATGGAAACATTGATAATAGGTCAACAAAATGCAAAAAATGCACATTTTTGTACTTAATTCTATGTTCAAAAGAAAATTTTTGGGCCTATAAAAACCATAGAATTTGGTCAAGAACTCATTGATGTTTACGGGGGGAAATACGTTCATTGTCTAGAGATTTTTTTAACTTGTGTAAAATGGGGTTGCTATTTTTGGTCAAATTGAGCACTCTTTTGGCTTTGAGAGCTCCTCATGACCATAGAGTCCAGAGTTGTGAGTGTCTTATTTTTCCCACATAAAGTGTAGTGGGGGTGTAGTGTTAGCGTTGAGCTTAAGTAAGGACGTCTAAAATCACATACATATAATAGGAGTATTTGATTTTTTTTCCAAAACCGTGAAAGAGCACTTTTATGTCCTGTTACATTACCAAACTAGTGTTAATAATTTAACCTACGAAAAGTTTGGGAATGTAGAATTTTTGTTATGGGAATTTTCCATGTAAATGTGGCCTTATATTTAAGGAGGTAACACTCATTTCATAGGCCACAAACTCTCAGATTCAAGCAATTCTTTTTTACACTTATTGACAGAAATAGAATCGATAACTATGTTGGACTTAGGGTTGCAGAGAAACACACACAGCTTGAAGAAGACGAAGGAAGCTCAAGGCACACAATAGAGAGTGTATTACTTAGTGTGCAATGGAAAGATAGATAGCCCTAGAGTGATGGGCGTATATACAATGCTCAGGGGAAAAAAACTCCTAAAGAGGGAAAAAATGCCCCAGTGGTCCTAATGTGTTCACACACATCACTACCACATGTATATGGTAACAAATCCCCCCTGGAGTGATGCGGTGAACGAGAGCTGGCACATGAGTAAAGGGAAGTGCCATGCCCTAAGGACATGATCAGTCCACAAAGGGGAGTAAGCCCAAAGCTTTGCGGAAAGCTTCAAGCTTCTCACGAGACAATGCCTTTGTGAAAAGATCTGCAAGGTTGTCCTGTGTTGGCACATAAGCCAAGCTGATCTCTCCTGCTGAGAGCCTCTCCCTGACATAATGGTAATGCACCTCAATGTGCTTTGTGCGAGCATGAAAAACTGGGTTCCTCGCAACTGCCAATGCGCTCTGACTATGAGTGTAGATAGTGTTGGTAGTGTCCTGTCCAACACCCAAATCGGCCATAAGGCGTCTGAGCCATACACACTCAACCGTAGCTGTGAAGACTACCCTGTACTCAGCCTCACAACTCGAAGTGGCCACACTAGGTTGCTTCTTGCTCAACCATGATATACATGAAATGCCAAGCATGAAACAAAAACCACTTGTGGACACTCGCGTGTCAAAACAACCAGCCCAATCTGAGTCCGAAAAAGCATGTAAGTCTGGCGGCAATGATCCCCCCTTGGGATAAAACAAGACAAGATGTAAAGTGCCACTAAGGTAGCGGAAAATCCTCTCGAAAGCCTGCCAATGCTTAGACCCTGGGCTATGCATAAATCTGCTGACCTGTGAGACTGCAAACTGAATATCCGGCCTCGTGTTGCATACATAAATGAGGCAGCCAAGAGCAGTTTGGTAAAGAGTGACATCAACAAGATCGCCAGCATCATGTAGACTCAACTTCAAACCTGTTTCCATGGGAGTGGCAATAGGTTTGCAATCCTCAAGTCCAAACTTACATAGCAATGTCTCTGTGTAACTTTTCTGACACAAGGCAATACCACCATCACACTACTTAAACTGTATACCCAAGTAATGATGCAATAGTCCCAAATCTTTCATCTTGAAAGTAGCATTCAAATCAGCCTTAAATTCAGCAATATGTCTCTCATTTGGTCCAATGATCAGCAAATCATCAACATAAAGAACCACAATGAGAAGTACATCACCCTCACGCTTTACATACAATGTGATTTCTGTTGGACTGTTGCGAAAGCCTCGTTTAACCAAATGAGTGTCAGCTTTCTCATACCAAGCACGAGGAGATTGCTTCAACCCATATAAAGCCTTCTTACATCTGCACACTTTTTCCTCTTGTCCTTTTATGACAAAACCGCGAGGCTGCGTTACATAAACTTCCTCAAATATGTCACCATTCAAGAAAGCAGTAACAATGTCTGATTGATGTACATCCCAACCAAAATGAGCTCCCAATGCACATAGAAAACGCACAGTAGTCATACGACAAGTGGGAGCAAAATTCTCTTCATAATCTATGCCTTTTTGCTTTGCATAACCCTTTGCAACAAGTCGAGCCTTATGGCGATCAATCTCACCATCCGACTTGCGTTTCAACTTGTAAACCCACTTCGTACCAATGGCCTTTTTGCTAGGAGGCAAATCACATAAAGTCCATGTGTCATTTTCTATGAGTGCATCATATTCTGATTGCATGGCAGCCATCCAATTTTTTGAATTTTGTGCTTCATCAAAAGACAGAGGCTCCTCAACATCATGTAAGCTAGACACAGCCAAAGCATAACAATCTGATGCATAAGATGCATGGCAAGAGCCTGAACGAGTACGACTAGACAAAGGTGCATCCAATTTACTGTCACGCAAAGTGTGCACCAGCCATTTTGGCATACCTCTAGCCTGCTCATTTTCAGCCCTTTCCTCATCAAGTATATCATGTACATCTGCATCAGTAATAGGCTGATCTAGAACATTTCAGAAACCCCCATAGGCTGTACATTTGCCTCATTGGAACTTATTCGTATTTCCACCACTGAAAAGAGGCAACAAAGTGTCATAAATGTCCTGTGAGCTTACATTATTGTCTCTAGTACATGACAGCAAGGGCTGAACAGAATCTTCCACAAACACTACATCCCAAGAAACCAGAATACGTTTTGTTTGCGGATGATACAACCTGTAACCTTTGCTTTCAACACTATAACCAACAAAAATACATTTGACAGCCTTATCATCCAATTTTCTGCGCTGCACTTGTGGCACCAAAGCATATGCCAAACAGTCAAAAACATGCATGTGCTCAATAGAAGGCTTTCTATCATGCCATGCTTCATATGGAGTAATAGACTGCAAAGCTTTCGTAGGACACCTGTTTAGTACATAAGTGGCACACATGATGGCCTCAAGCCAAAAAGAATGCGGTAAAGCTTGACTTTTGACCATACATCGTGCCATTTCCATCAGTGACCTGTTTTTCCTCTCAGCAACACCATTTTGCTGAGGTGTATAAGGCACTGTACATTGGTGTTTTATCCCACCACTAGCCAGAAATGCATTTAATTCATGAGACATATACTCCCCCCCTCGATCGGAACTGAGGGTGCCCATAGTACATTTCGAGACATTTTCAGTCATAGCCAGAAATTGTTTGAGGCACATAAAAACTTCGGACTTCGCTTTAAGCAGAAATACCCATGCATGCCTGGAGTAATCATGAATGAAAGTCACGAAGTACAGGTAATTTCCCAAGGACGGAGTTTGCATGGGCCCACAAACATCACTATGCACAAGCTGCAACCTGCATGTGGCCCGGACTGAACCATCCTTTGGAAGCTTAGAACGCTGCATCTTACCCAAAATATAGCCTTCACAAACATGTTTGACAGGTGCTTCAAGAGGTGGCAAAGAAGCAACCATATCAGATTTCTGCAAACGTAGCAAACTGGCAAAATTCAGATGACCAAAACGTGCATGCCAAAGTTTTGCATCTAAAATAGCCCTTGAATCTGCAACAGCATTTGCAAAAAATTTTCCACACTTGTCATACAAAGTGAGCTTATACAGCCCACGGCACAAAAGGCCAGATGCAACAATTTCATCACCAAAACTGAGATCATGAATTGTACATCTGTCATCCACAAATTTGACTACAAGTCCAAGTTTAGCAAGTGCGGATACAGACAAGAGATTCTTCTTGATCCCAGGTACATAAAGTGCATCAACAAGTGTGAAAGAATTGCCACTAGCAGCAGTAAGCACAATCTTTCCAACTCCCTGAACTGGATAAGAGGCATTGTTGGCACAAGTGACTGAATTCCCATGAGGGACAGACTCGAGAGAGGTAAACAATTCACGATGTGAGGTAATGTGCTTTGTAGCACCACTGTCGAAATACCACACATGTGAATCTGCAGCAACTGACAAGCATGCATCATGGACAACAAGATTGTAAGTGCACTCTGCGCTAAAAGCCCATTCTGCATCAACATCAGCATTACAGTCTCCTTTCATAGAAGACTCAACAATGGTTGCATTTGTAGTGGAACCAGCATTTGCAGTGGAACCACCCTCTTTCTTCTTAGCCTCTTTGGCCTTCAACTTAGGACATGACTTGATCAAGTGATCATTAGCTTTACAATAATGGCAACGCATCTTCTTTTTGCCCTTATCACCAGAATTGCCAGACGAAGTGCTGCCAACAGAAGCATTAGGAATAGTATTTTTGCCGCTCGCAGCAGAACCATAAGAAGTGGCTGCATTGCTGTTACCACCCTTTCTTTGAGAAGCAATAAAAGCCTGTTCAATTGCACGCTGCCTAGTCCCGTTTTTTCTGGAAAGTGACTCTTGCAACAGCAATGTGCATAATGCATCAAACTTGACAACTTCAGAATTTCCTTGGGTCATAAGTCTCCAAGTACTAGCAAAAGTCTGGTAAGAATCTGGTAAGGCATCAAGAACAGTCTGCACAAGGGAACTGTCTGAAATGACTTCACCTATAGAAATAAGTTGCTCATTGATATCCTTGACACTAGCAAGGAAAGTGTCCATATCATCTTCCTCATGCATAATCTTCAACTCAGCTCTTTACGCAGCAAAGCAATTTTAGCCTCATTGCAACTTGCATAAAGACCAGCCAAAATATCCCAATCCTGTTTTGCAGATTTTGTTGAACAGATGTGAAGAACAATGGTGCGCTTCACAGATAACACAATCAATGCATGAGCCTGCGCATCCTTAACATCCCAACGAGCTTGTTCTGCTGTAGGCAAAACAACTCTAACAGCAGCAATCCTTGCAGCAAGACCTGCAACATCCTCAACATCGCCTACATCCTCAGAACCAGGACGTACATCAATGCCCTGCACAATGTTCCAGACGCCCTTTGACACAAGAACATGCTGCATCATATAAGCCCACATAGGGTAGTTGTCCCCATCCAACCTGTCCTCAGTAGCAAACATCTTGAACACATCTGTGTTGTTGTTGTCAGCCATGGTAAATGCTGCACCTGATGTGAAAACTGCCCGAAAATAGGAGAAACGGAGGGAGAACAACACGTGCTATATAGCACAAACCGCAGAAGACTATAGGGCACATGTTATGCAGAAAATGGCACTGACAAAAATTCTGCACAAAATGACGAAATTGCCTGTGCAGACCTGCATGTAGTGGAAACGGAGGCCGAAATGAGCCCAATCAAAAATCCCAAAGTATTTGTCGACCTGCGAATGCGCGCCAAAGCTCACTGAAATCGGAGAAAGTGAGCAGGCGTGTACTGGAGCAGCTGGCGACTAAGCTCGGGAGGACGCAACCTACTCTGATACCAATTGTTGGAATTAGGGTTGCAGAGAAACACACACGGCTTGGAGAAGACGAAGGAAGCTCAAGGCACACAATAGAGAGTGTATTACTTAGTGTGCAATGGAAAGATAGATAGCCCTAGAGTGATGGGCGTATATACAATGCTGGGGGGGGAAAATTCCTAAGAGGGAAAAAATGCCCCGGCGGTCCTAGTGTGTTCACACACATCACTACCACATGTATATGGTAACAAACTATAAGCTAAAGCAAGTAGCAATAGCACACTAGCTCTCTTATTGATATTAAAAAACAAAATTTTTCTCAAATTTAGCAACAATGCGCTAAAGTTAGAATACAAAAATTTACCATGTTTCTACCAACTTGATAAACATGGAATCAAATCATAGGAGCAAATCCATAAAAATTGGAGGACAGAGTTGATTTACTTGAGGCATAAAAGTATTGATGAAGAGGGAGGAATGATGGTTTTGTGACCTCATGCTCGCTCTTCTTCCTTAACGCATGCTTCCTTACTTGCTTTCTTGCATCCTCCCCCTTGGAAACACCCTTTTCTCTTGCACTAACATCTTGAGCTATTGAGATCTCTCTCTCTCTCTCTCTCTCTCTCTCTCTCTCTCTCTCTCTCTCTCTCTCTCTCTCTCTCTCTCACACACACACACACACACACACACACACACACACACACACACACAATACATAAGCTTGGTAGACTACAAAGTCATTGTCTCTCCCTTTCTATCCCATTTCCCTAAGCATGGTGCGCTTGCATGCTTCTTCTTCTTCTTCTTCTTTCTCCAACAATCGAGACTACGTTTTTCCACAAATTTAGCATTTAAGGTGCATCTTTGAGAAAATCTCACAAGGCCACTTGCAACGATCTGAATACAAACGCTCTTGCACGAACTCAACATCCCCATTGTCATCGTCTACAGGTAAGTCATGGTGTGAAGGGGTAGCATTCTCAACCAAGAGACTATATTGTTGGTCTATATCTTTACTAACAAGGATTTTGGAGTAGTCCCAAGTGTTAAGGACTCACCATACATCATCAAGGTGAAAGAGGCACGTGATCTTGTGTCATAGAGACAATTACAGTTGGAGAAAAGGAGAGGATGTATGGGAAATCGTGCACCTTCATGATGAGAGCTTATATGACACAATTGATAGCACAAGCAAGGAAAAAAAATTGTGCACTATAGTTTACCATTGTGTGTGTGTGTGTGTGTGTGTGTGTGTGTGAGAGAGAGAGAGAGAGAGAGAGAGAGAGAGAGAGAGAGAGAGAGAGAGAGAGAGAGAGAGAGCACTCATAATACTGAGTGCTTTGTACAACCCAACCATGGCCTCCTAGGAAGCGAGAGAAATAGTCCTTTATGATGACTAAAAGTTGGAACTTTAAAGACATTCATCATATAAGTGCTCTTCTAACAATAGCAAAATTCCTAAGATATATAAGAATCCTAGATCCCAAGATTACTCCTAGCCTTCCACCTCAAAAGTCCCACCCTAACCAAGACCACTTCACCCCTCAATCATTATGCGACCCACACATTTTTGCAAAAACGTAAATCCTTGTACTTAGTTAAGAGCAAAAAGGGGTACTCAATACTATAGGCCATGCCCTTTGGGCATGCCAAAAATGGTCAAAATCTCTCGCATATAGCAACAATGACCCCCATGCACTTAATGTACATGACGTACCCTATGTTCTCTCTCTCTCTCTCTCTCTCTCTCTCTCACACA
Source organism: Adiantum capillus-veneris (assembly GCF_014529385.1). Taxonomy (NCBI): domain Eukaryota; kingdom Viridiplantae; phylum Streptophyta; class Polypodiopsida; order Polypodiales; family Pteridaceae; genus Adiantum; species Adiantum capillus-veneris. The sequence goes on from NC_140937.1 coordinate 54,937,862, forward strand.
CACACACACACACACACACACACACACACACACACACAAAACAAGGGAGTTATGTACCGTGTATGAGATACCTCTGAGGATGCTCTGTTAAGAGAGTGATAGAAAGAGAGAGCTTGAGCTCTTCCAAGCACACACACACACACACACACACTCACATAGATGGAGGCAAACCCTCTTCTTCTTCTTCTTCTTCACTGCCTCAAAATAAGAGGTCTATATAAAAACATAAGGGAAAATAACAACATAATAGGAAACTAGTACAAGGTCTAGTGGAAACCGTTAGTGAGTGAGGTGAATGGATAAGTGTGCCGCATAAATTTGGTAGGTAGACCAACTCGATGTAGTACAATTGTATAGTATCCTCATTGACCAAGATATGCGTATCCACCAAGGGATGCTAGTGATGATAACTATCGGTGATAGTCATCCAGGAGTCCATTGTGAGCTTGACATCTCAACACTCCCCCTCAAGCTCAACACCATCTCTCGTATGCCAAGCATCACTCAAAATCACCACAACTTCTTCGCACCAAGGGCCTTCATGAAGACATCTGCAACCTGCTCATTCGTCTCACCACGTACTCAAAGTCCATGTCACCTACTAAGACCCTCTCTCCGATGAAGTGGTAATGCACCTCAATGTGCTTTGTTCTAGCATGAAACACTGGGTTTTGTGCCAGCTATATGCTATTGAGGTTGTCACCTCTGTACCCGTACTCCAAAGTTCTGAAGTAGCAATCCCAACCATGCTACCTCACATGTTGCCACTGTAGCACCCATGTACTGTGACTCTGTACTTGATAGAGCAACCACATGTTGCTTCTTACTGCTCCATGTGATAGAAACACTCCCAAGTGAAAACATGAATCCACTGGTAGACCTGCAATCTTATGTACTACCAGCTCAATCCGCATGTCTAACCATAGAGCTACAACTTCAAATTAACCCTATAAAAGAGTGCATAGTATAAAGTAGCACTCACCTAGTGCAATGTGCACCTCATTGCATCCAAGTGTAGTTTCCTGGGAGACTGCATAAACTGACTCACCAATCCACCTGTGTAGCTTAAGTCTAGACATGAAATATTCAAGTAGATCAAGCTACCCATAATCTTCTTGTACATGATAGCATTCTCAAGTACTTGACCTACATCATTCCCCAATTTCAAATTTTGATCTAAGGGCATCATAATTGACTAACAATCAACCATACTATACTTTTGCAACACGTCCAAAGCATATTGTCTTTGTGATAGCCATAAACCCTCTTCAATGCCCAAGAAAAACCTTAAGTCTCCCACGTCTTTCATCTCAAAATTCTTCATAAAAGAGCTTGTACACACTCTACTTCAACCATACTATAACCTCCAACAATCATATCATCCCATACATGCATATCACCACAATTCTTACCTCATTCTTCTGTACATGTAATGAATGATTTGCATCAGACATTTCAAAGCCCAAAGAAATCAATATTGCCACAATCCTCTCATAACAGGCTCTATTTGCTTGCATCAACCCATACAATTATTTATTTAACCTGCATACACGGTCACGTAGACTCATATTTGCATAACCTTGTGGCTGCTCCATATACACAACTTCCTCCAAGTCTCCATTCAAGAAAGAATTCTTTACATCCATTTGTTTCAACACGCATCCTAAAGCTACATCCACTGCATCTAACATACGAACGATATCCATCTTGGCTACCAGGTTGAATTCTCCTCATAATCAATCCCATAAGTTTGTGCATAACTTTGGCCACAAGCCTTGCCTTGTACCTGCTCACACTACCATCAACATTATGATTTATTTTGTATACCTACTTACATCCAATTGTCAGTTTGTCCCAGTTTATGCTTGCAGAGTTTGCAGATTATGGAGTTGTTTCATGCATATGTGAGCATCGATTTTGATGCGATCGATCATGCTTTTGAGCATTGTGTTGAGTTATCTTCGACTTTGTTTGCCATAGTTTTGGCATGGATATGGAGACGCTTCAGGTTAGAGGTGGTTCTCGCTCACGATCGCGACTGACATGTTGGCACTACGGCCACGATGGGCATATTATGCATCCTTGCTTCAGGCATATGAGGCAGCGGAAGAGGCAGATGCATGGTGCTACTATGAGGACAAATGCTAGAGAGTATGCATGTGACATGCATGCCACTTTTGAGTCTAGCTTGCCTTCAAACTACTTTGTGTATTGGGATAGCACATTGTCTACGTGTTTTCTACGAGCATGTAGTTTTTCACGTGACGCCACATCGTGATTTGTTTTTCTCTTTCTTTAGTGGGATACTTGGTTGTGTGCAGTTTGCTGATGGTTCGGCATATGACATAGAGGGTGCTGGAGATGTATGCATGTCTTTACCTAGCGGTGCTTTGCTTACGCTATGAGATGTACGTTATGTACTAGGACTCAGCTAGAGTCTCATTTCAGTGCGTCAGTTGGCAAAGTAGTGGATATTGTGTATTGCTTGGAGAGCGGTCATTTCAAATGCATAGGGGATCACTGGTGATAGCCAGAGGTACTAGGAGTGGTTTGGTATATCCTTTGCATATTTCTGACACACGAGGTGGTGTAGTCTCTGTGTATTTGCAGCCATGTTTGGAGCGAGAGACGAGAAGTATCTCTTTTACGGATGTGCTGCATGGAGAGTAGGTTGTGCATTTGTCTTTTGGTGACGTTCATGCATATAGTGGTATCTCTGGGGATGCACACCTTGGTCAGTCATCAGTTGAGGTGACATCAATTGAGCTAGAGACTGATGCATTGTTCTATGATGTGTTTGATACGTTTGAAGGCGACTGTGTCCTTCAGAAAACTGTGTGTGATTGCAGTGGTGTTGATTTTTCGGTTTTGCAGTCATTCTTAGCATATATGCCTTTGCTAGATGATGCTGACACGGTGATTCATAGTCAGGTGGTTCCTGATGAGGATGCATATGGCACTGAGGTTGCTAATACTGATAGGTTGGCACACATAGTGCATGTTTCGTCGGCTTTCGAGTCTCTCATGTATGACCTTTTGGTCTCGAGACCTAATCTTGCTTATGCGGTTGGTGCATTTGTAGTGGGAGTTGTTAGTCGTGTGATGACTAACACTGGCATTGTGCATTGTGGAGCCATGCAGGTCATCACTCGATATCTGCATCAGGAGTGTCATCGTAGCTCTAGCCCTAGTGGTATGCATGTTGCATCTACACTAGAGCGGTTACAAAGTGATCCAGTGGGCATAGGTTGAGAATCGTCTTCTCTCACCTCTTGTATATACTAGTTGTAGGCTAGTCTTCTCGCCACTTATTGGCACACAACCTTTAGTGAGATAATTTTACGTAAAGGCGGTGTGCCTCATCGTGCTTTTGCCGTGTCTACCGGCCAATGTTCGACCGCTCACATTTATCTCCTTATTCTTTATACATACAAAGAATAAGGAGCTCTCACTCATTCTCACACTGTGTTCATACAGTGAGATTTGGGAGCTCCACCCACATCTCTGTGTCGTGCTCTCTCTCTCCCCTTCTCACTCTCTGCACACGCACCGCATTTGCGCACTCACATAATGAAGCATTTACACCTTGACTATTATCATTGTATCCATATTCTCTCTCTCTCTCTCTCTCTCTCTTTATGCTCTTGCACTTGGAATAGCCTAACTCTAGTCTCCATATTTCTAACCCTAGCCCTAACACCATGGGGGTACTCTTGTGGAAAAAGACTCCAAGGATCAACAAGCCCCCAAAATAGGCCCAAGGAGGGTGCCCACTAGACGAATGTGACTGCGTTTCAAAATCAGATTGAATTCTACAGGTCAAATCTGAATAGAACCAACCACTGGCCGGCTCTTGTTTTTGGCCTCACTCAAACACACATTTGTTCTCTCTGTCCAATGGCAGGTGTAACCATCCAGTGAGCCGACTGTGACCAGTGCTCGTTACTCTCACGTTCGAGTGGTGTCCTGCAGGAACCGCCCGATTTGCCCAGAGTGTCATGCATAGGGTAAGACCGTGCACGTCAAGGGTAGGACGGACATGAAATCTAGGGGTGTTATATTTGGATGTCCATATATAGCACCCCTTGACCGCATGTCTATCCTGGCCCTTGGCCTGCCCGGTCTTACACTAGGCATGACATAGAGCTACCCAAATCCGCCCTTTCTTTCCTCAAAAGTTCGAGCTTCTTTTCTTCAGGGGATCGATCCCATGACCTCTTGCCTTCCAAAGCCCCAAAACTCAAATTGTCTAAGGGTCTATTCCCACAACTGCAGAGCAAAATATCCACATCTTGTAAAGATTTGATCTTTTGGTGATTTTTCTTCTATTTTCTCGTAGAAATCGACCCACAACCAGCGTACATGATTGCACATTCTACCATGTATGAATCACATGTATCCCATTTTGATATGTATGTTTACACATATATCCTTGAGGATAATTCCATGAGTATGCCAATCCATGTACGGGGATTAGACACCGCCTTCCAATATCAAGGTAAGACTTTTCTCAAGGGCACTCACATGCGCACACACACAAGCATTATAAGCATTGGAATGTATGTGTACTTTGCACCATTTGACACCGCCTTGCAATGTCAATGTAAGACCTTTCTCATGGGCACTCACATGAGCACACACACAAGCATTATAAGCATTGCAATGTATGTGTACTTTGCACCATTGGCCATGAAGGCTGCACCCTCAACAAAACGGACCAACGACACCAATGAAAATCAAGCAATTCCACATACAAACAAAGATGAATAAAACAACACGACAAATGACGCCAACGACATGAAGTTGACAACAACAAGAAGCAACAATGACGATGATCAACAATATATTGGCTACTATGACAACAAAATCAAGATATGGCAAGGACAAATGACAACAAAGTACAACAACTTTCGTGACTGGGAGAAAATCCTCTAAAACAAACGACAACATAACAACCCTGTGAATATGTGTCCACTAAATTGTGTGTCACCCTCATTTGTGTTAGGGAAGCTTTGTGTGTCTCCCCTTGTGTTTGGGAGACTTGTGTGCTTACCCTTTTGTGCCAGGGGAGGCTTGTGTTTGTGCCTACACCTGATGTTTTGTGTGTCTGCACCCTTTGGGTCTAGGGGAGGCAAATTTGTGTCCGAGGGGAGGAAATTTGTGTGAGTGCAATATATTTATGTTTTGTCCAAAAATACCCACAAGGGGAGTACTGTTGGGGTGCAAGCATTATTGCCTTCTCATGAGCATGAAACTCCTCTAGCCACCTAGGAAGAGATAAATGATGACATGGTCCAATAGCAAGAGGATGTAACCTCTGTATCCAATGATTGTAAAGCACTAAGACTACTTAAGAGGCTATTCTCTAATGAAGCATTTGCACTTTGAGCATAATCATTGTGTCCAATCTCTCTCTCTCTCTCTCATCTATATATATGTGTGTGTGTGTGTGTGTGTGTGTGTGTGTGTGTGTGTGTGTGTGTGTGTGTGTATATATATATATATATATATATATATATATATATATATATATATATATATATATAATGTGTGTGTGTGTGTCTGTATGCATGCTTTTGCACTTGGCATAGTCTAACCCTAACCTGCATATTTCCAACCCTAACCATAACATCATGATTAAGCTAAGGCTTCATCCTTCATAGCATAATGCTTAACCATTGGTGATTAGGGAACAAGCTTCCACCCTTCCCAACACTAGCAAGAAACTACTCCAAGTTAGGATGTGGCTAGGCTAGGGCTAGGCTTAGGAGATATCTACTATTACTTAGCAATGCATACAAAGATGCTTAGGATTGCTAAAGTTTCCAGGAAATTTGAGGAAATTGCAACCTAGGGAAGGAAATAGTAGAAGATAATTATAGATCCAAGTGTCGTATGAGAGGTTTGAAAGAATTCCAAATGATGAGAGTAAAAGAGAATATTGAAAGAACTTGCTATGTGACATGCATAGTGGTAAAATATCTAAATTTTGATGAATAAAGAGCATAGACTCAATTTTGGTATCCATGTGTGCTAAGTCCTCCCTCTCTTTTTCTTGTGTTTAGATGGATCTCCTTAGTCATTTAGATGAACTTTCAATTGAATTCGCGAGAAATGTCTTTTTCAACTATGCTATCGGGTTCAATGTCTATTAGGGAGTTGAAGTGGTTCGAAGTTCAAAAGGGACTAGAGATTATTTTGTTCCAAACTCCTATATAGCATAAAATTATATGTTGATGTCCAACCCAAACTCCCAACTCAAACATTTGATAGCACATGACTGATCCACAACTTTGGGTCAGGAAAAAGTTTCAAGAAGACAAGATTCAAGTGCAAAGATATGTTCTTTATGTTAACATCTTCTCACCTTTGGAAGTATCTAATCGAGACACCATTCTTTCTAAGAAGGCCCTTATGCTCAACCAAAGATATGGTTTTTGTGAGAAGGTTATATGAGTCAACCAATGAAAATTGAGTATGAGAAACCTAGATATGTTTGCGATATAACCCAAGCATTTCCAATAGTAATGAACCCAAGTGATTATTTCTATAGAGAAGATGTAAATGAATGTCAGGTTCGTGTGAATTGCATTAGTGCATTAGCACCAACATATACTTCTCGTAGAGAGAGATGGTATAAAGAAGAGGATGTGAACCTAAGTGTCCAAGTAGAAGTTTTGAACTTTGAGACCCGAGATGTGAGTGGGTCGAAGGGTAGGACTTTGATCATGGGATCCAACAATTGGCTTATTTGACCTTTACCTCTTCAGGAAGAGTGTGTAATATTTTACCCTTTACAATTGGAAAATTTTTATTTTTGTTTGAATTAAGTTATCTTGAGTAATAACTTTTGAGTTCTAAATTAAAATTTACCCATTTCATGACTAACTCGAGTGACGAGGTGTGTATGTAGATGACTGACATATTGCCACGTGGGATATGGATGAACATTCTTTCACAATTTCTAGTTATAGAGTGCCTTTAGATAGGAGTCAAAGTCCAGTATCACATTACGACTAAACAGGATGGAGCAGAGAAGAAGAGATTATTGTCCACTGCAAGGAATCCCGAGTTTAGACCACCCAAAATAGAGCCACATTATCATGAGTATTGAGTGGGTACAATCAAAGATGGGTAAGGAAATCATAGTCACCAACAAATTAATGTACATGATGTACACAAACTTCTCATGAGAATGATGAATGATGCCTAGTTAGTAAGAGTAAATTATTTCTTTAGCATTAGCATCTGGATGTTTTGATATCGTAATGTTTAATGTGTGGGACCAAAAGTATATTAACAACATCTCATGTAGTCATTTAGTCCTGTACCCAAGGAATTATTCTTTGAAATGTTATCACCATTACTACTTTTGAATATTTATCAATTCTGTTTTTGTTTTATCCTCAAAAAACCATTCAAAAGAAACAATGTTAATAGAACTCTTTTTTACATACTATTCTTAGATTTTAAGTGAAAATCAACCATTTCTATTTTTGGGTGCGTGCATGAAGAGAGAAAGAGAATCCCAAAATTGTGTCTTGGTATGCATCGCACTTTTTATGCAGGATTCAACTTCTTGGCTCTTCGCGAGGATGACAAGTACTTCGAGAGCATTCTGACCGAGCTACCTACTATTTTACCCCCCTTTCGAAGCCAATGGAGCCATTAGAATCTCCATCAATGCAAAGCTGTAGAAGATACTATTTTGTTCTCTTTTATGTTAAATTGTTGGACGGGTACGCCGCGACGGACGTCAGCACAGCGAGAACTCACCTAACAAGTAATGTCACCTAAGGACGAAGCTCGACCCGCAGGCGCGTGGAAGCAAGCATAAGGTGTCAACCTACACTCGACCGACTCCTAACTAATTCCTACAGAGGCTCCTACCACTTGTCTAAGTCACAGTCTTCAAGAGAACAAAAGAGGATGCTTCCTACAACGCTTGCTAGAGCCGAATACCTATCAAACACTTCCGAAACACCATAGAACTTGAAGGAGGCCCTACTAATACCTATAGGCCACTCTCCCTAAGGTCTGTGAACCAAAATCATGACCTAAAACACCCGATGCAGAAATACGTAGGATGTCTGGCCGAAATCTGCAGGTCTTTGTTTCTGAAATATGAAGTGCTTAATGTGTAGTTCTACTCAATGTGAACGCATGGATATGCTGCAATGCAAAATCGGACAACGTATGCTCACCCAAACAACCGATGAAGCTCGTAGAAGGAGCTCCCAAAGCCGGACCGTACGCGCGCAATGTTGGTATCGGCTCGTAGCTCTAGTCAGGGGCAACACGCTGCACTTCTCCGCACTCGATTCCAACCACCGTAGCACATGTAGCGTCAAGACAAAGCTCACACTCTCTCTCACGTACACAGTACGCTCACTCACAAACTTAAACTTGTTTAAAATGACAAAAGGTTTTTCATTAAGGTCAAAAAGTGATATATATACCTTACAACTTCTCAAACCCTAAAGTTTCAAAATCATCCATCTACTCCATCTAACTATCAAAACTGGGATACAATCTGGAAACTTTTGTAAGTCCCAATATTTACAAAATGAAAAACCGGGTTTTCCTCAATGAATGACTAATTACAAAAAATAATAATCCGCCGAGTAGTTAGATACCGTGGGGTGTGTCCAGCTTCTAACATCCCCCCCCTCCTTGTTCATGTCGTCCCCAACATGGCCTTGATCTTTTGCTTCACCTTATGGTCTCCCACATCTTTAGCAGTGATTCGTACCGTGCATGTAGATTTAGCATTGTTGGTCCAAAGATGTCTGTATGCATGGTAAAGAATCCCGTGTAGAAAGCTTCTTCAAATGCCTGGAGGTGATAAGATGGGAGGAACATGATTCTTTGGTATAATGCATGTATCACCTCCTTGGAAGGCTAACCTGACATATCATAAGCACATTTGTACGTGTCCTGGAAGAAAAATATGCTGTCAGTCACCTGTCCTGGCTTGAAGGTTTCAAACACTGCTAGGATGGTTCTGCAGACTTTCTCATCATGATGCATGTAAGGTCAGGTGAGCCAGTGAACAACTTTATGGCGCCCGTTAGGGTTTTCACCATGTATTGTACACTTATTCTCTCACCTGCCTTCACGCTTGGCAGCTTTGGGTAGTTCAGCCAAGTGGGTTGGCTTCTCTGTAAGAGTTCGTGTGCTTTCCACGTCCTAACCCTTGGTAGAGGGCAGAAGATGAGGTTTTCTATGATGTGTTTAGGTGCCTCTACCAAGTGTATTAGGTACTGCGGGTACTTGGTAAGCCAAGCCTTCCTCCACTTGGGCTGAGAATCCACTATCAACCTTACTCCTTCTGGCCTCGAGGTGTGCGTTGTAGAGAGGGACCGTTGGCTCTTCTCTGATCCGTTGGTTTATTGTTGCCGCTTCATATTTAAGCAATGGATATGGGAGAGAGGGTTGTAGCCATTCACGCCTGAGATCGCTGGCGTTGATTTTTTGAATTGTCATTGATTTGAAAACCCTCTGTTCCCATTCCAAGGCCTCTTTGGTGCTTTCTCTGAGCTCTCCCTCTATTGCTTTTCGCAATTTTTCCTCCTCTTCCTGTGTTAGATCCTGGGCTCTTGAGAGGAGCCTGCTATTTTCCTCTGGCATGGGTGTGTCCACAGGATCTGCCACATTGTCGAGGTCGATGCCCTCATTGGCAGCTGGCCCTGAGCTCTCTGCTTTTGCTTGTTGCCGGCCTTTCAGCTCCTCAATTTGCTTGAGGAGCGTCTGCTTTTCCACTTCGGCTTGTTCGCCCATAGTCACGAGGAGGTCATTGAGTTCAGCATTTACTTTTTCAGCCTCCTCGAGCTTTATCTTTATGCTCTCCAACTCTTCTTGTAGGGCCTTTTGGCTGTCCTCCAATTTGGTTTGCATTGCGATAGAACCTTCATCCATGATCACCCTCTGCTTCTTCTCAAGAGTCAACTCCCTTTGGAGTTCTTGCATCTGCTCTTCATACATTTGACTCTCCGAAATAACTTGAGTTGAGCTTATAGCTCTAACTCTCGCAGGTGATGCTCTCAGCCTCTGGATGGTTTGATCTTTGACTTTTAATTCGTCCTTGAGCTCAAGGACTTCATCCAGGCTTGCTTCTTGTTATATTTCCGCCTTCTCCTTAGCATTCCTCAAGGCCTCTACTTCTTTAGTTTCTTCTGCTAGTTGGAGTGTCAGATTATCTCTTTCTTTTTCTGCATCTCGCAATGACTTGCTGAGTTGCAGGCACTCTTCTTCAGCTGCTTGCAATCTCTTTGCCGCTGCCTCATTTGCTTCTTCCTTTGCTTGGTAGTTTTGTAGAGCAGTGGCCAGGCTAGCCTGGAGGCCAGCTTCTCTTTCTTTGTGTCCTTGGCCTTTTGCCTGCAGTAGATCTCTTTCCATCTTGGTCTTTACTTCAGTGGCCTTTAGAGTTATCAATTCTTCGTCTGATGCCACAGATTGTGCCCTTATTCCGGCTAGCATTGTCATCACCATATCCCAATCATTCGAGGGCGGGTGCAGGTCTACCGTGTCGGTAGCAATCTCCTTTAGCTCAATTAGCCGGATGCCTGGCATCTATTCTTCATGCCCTATCCTTGCCAAGTCGAATGCGACTGCGACGGCTTCTTCCCTTGTATAGCCTGCAACTAGCAGGTCCAGAAATGTATAATATGCTTCTTCAAGTTCTTTTTGCTCAGATGCAGGCTTGGACTCTTCCTTGGGCTCAGGTTCTGGCTTTTGCTCTTGCTCTTCAGCTCGGTGTTCTTCTTGATTGTCTCCAGCCTCCTTATCTTCTGGTGGAGGGCTGCTAGGAGGTGGTGATGGTGATGGTGATGGCTGTGGGCTAGGTTTAGGGCTATCTGGTAAAGCTGTAGGTTTTCCCTTTATATCTCTATCTGCTTTCATCTTTCTTTCCCTTTCCTGGTTTTCTTGTTCATCTAGCAATGTCTGCCGTATCTGCTCCACTTCTTCCTCGGTGAAAGGGATGTGGGGAATGTTTTCCGCTGCGGCATCAAGAATCTTGAAATTCTTGATGTAGTCTTCAAAGCGGTCCCTCTGCACTCTTCTTGAGGATCCGGACATAGACTCAAGGGATGGCTTCCATAATTCGTTTAAATCGCCCTTGAGGGCTCTTTCTACTCAGAAACTCTCCATCAGCCTCTCGAGTCTAGCCGCTTTTTGTGATCGAGTCTCTTTGACCGGCACTTGAGCAGATTCTTTTTTGCCTTTCTTCTGCTCAGGTTGCTCCTCTTCCACTGGCTCTAGTCGTCTCTTCAACCTTGTAGCCACCCTTGGTGCTCTTTGTGGCTCGTCTTCTTTGTCTTCCTTCACCCTGAGCCAGTCATTCTGAGATGGGGGGTCAGGCCACCTTCCCTTGGCGTGCAGTGCTGCATAAACTACCTTGGTTATCATCTCTCCTGGCACTATGTAGGTTGGATTTTTGTTTCCCATCTTCACCAGGCTGTCATGTATGTATGCCGCATAATTGATTATCTTTGGGGTGCCCTTTGTCATTGTCCAAGTAAATGTTGTGGCAATTGCACCTTGCGGCATCCAGTACTTCTGCGGCCTATTCGTGCACATGTGGAAGTATTGGTTGTACAATTGGCTCATGATCGCCACCTTTGGGTTGGCAATGTCTTCAAAAGTGTAATTAGCCTTTTTCTCTTTGTACACCTTTACTTCATCCCTTCTCTTTGTCACGCTGTCTCCCTGATTGGAGAGATCTAGTGCATGGGCGACAACCCTTTCCGTGATAATGATCTCTGTGTTGGGTCTGCCGTGCAAATCAGTCACCTTGGCCACTCCATCTTCTTTAATGCTGGTCTCAAACTCCCATACCCTTTTGACGTCCACCCCTGCTGGGATTGCTTCGAAATAGTTATGGAGGTCAATTTTCTCCAAATAGCCGGCCATTTTGCTTTGGACAAATTCATTGAGCTCCCTTGGCAGCATTGGTAGCTCTATTACATTTCCGTCATTGTCCTTGAACACACCTTGGTAGATCTTTAGGTCGTTTGACTCTAGTAGATCTTCATGTATCCAGGTGCTTGTGGGCTTTAATGTTCCCTCTGGAATGACAAATTGTTCCACCTCGTCCAGATAGTCTTTGATTGTCATTCTCTTCTTCTTTGCCGGTGACTTCGGGGCTGTCATAGACCCTGTTGCACTCAGCAATCCGAAGTTAGCGTTCTTTCCATATCAGCTGCTAAACTGAGTTTTACTTATCCAAATGACTTGAAAATTGAAATTATAGCCTAAAAGGAACTTGTGAAGCTGTGCATGTGCTCACAGTGCAAATTTGACCAAAAAAATCCATCTAGACATCCTACGCGTAGGATGTCTTTTTCTTCAGAAATGGTTCATACTTGACATGTAGGTAGTGTAAGGCTCATGGAACATGGTTATAAGCTTGGATTTGAATTTGGATGTCAAAAAGTGGATTTTTGGGCTGATTTAGGCTTTAGGTCACAATTTTGGTAGATTGTCCATCATGGGAAGCAATTGATGTCCAAATGGGTTAAAACTTGGCATATGGGCTCAATGCATCATGGTATTAGCTCCTATGATGTCATTTCTTGCACAGAAGTCTAAATTTAAGCTTAAGACATCCTACGCGTAGGATGTCTTTTTCATCAGAATTGCATGAAACTTGATCTGTGGGTTGTCCTTGACCTATGGAACATAGCCATGTTCTTGGATTTGCATTTGGATAATAATTGATGCCTGTAGGGCTCTGTGAGGTGTTTTTGGGCTCAAAAAAGTGTATCTTGAAGGTGTTGGGGGTCAAACGTGATTAGAAGGGCTTGAAGCTTGACATATGGGCTCTTGTTGATGAGGTTATCAATTTTGAAATGACAAAACTTCTCCTTCATGCCCAGAAGGTCCATAAGACATCCTACGCGTAGGATGTCTATTTCCTCATTTTAACTCCCAGACCACACAGAAAGTTAGCTGATGTGTATGTGAATGTGTTGTGTAAGTTTCATGAGATTTGGACAAGATTTGGTAGGTCAAAGGCCCATTAGTGCCTTTATGCCCTAACTTTGCGTTTTTCCATGCATATGAGGTCCAATCTCATCCAAATGTGATGAAACTTGGTGTATGGCTTGTAAATGTCATGCAGAACATGTGCATGACAAGAATTGTTGGGTTTTGTGTCAAAAAATGCCCTTGAGACATCCAACGCGTAGGATGTCTCTTGGTGATTATACCTTTGTTAGTGCTCCCAGTGCTTGCCCTTTGCCCCCCTAAGTCCCTTTTGAGCCTAATTTCAACAAAAAAGTCAAATGGATAGAGTATAACTCCCTGTGTGGACTTCAGATCCTCCGAGCCGTTTTCTGACTTTTGGAGTGCTTTTTGGCGATGAAATTCCTCGATGTTGGTCTCCATAGCTTCCCAATCCCTTGGGGATCCTTGTCGTATGGTTTTTGTCGACTTCGGCTTCACCGGAGCTTCATTTGGCAATTTGTCGCTCTAGAAGCACCCGTGGCTGCGTTTACATACCTTTGATGATTTGTGGTGGTCCACCACCATAGGACTTGGTTGTTGATGGTCTAGGAAAGCCGCTCGTGAAGTTTGGTGGCAAACGGACTTGCGGTTTGGCCGTAAGTGCATTTTGACGCTTTGTCTGTCTGATGCTGTTTCTGAGGTTTAGTGGCGCTTCGGGTCACTTTTTGGTCATGCGGGTCATATGGACTTGTCGAGCATGTCGATATGCTCCTACCCATAAATTTTGGTAGCATTTGGTCGCCATTTCGCCGATTTCCTATTTGGTGGCCTCTTGCGGGTTTCTGGGAATTAGGGTTTTTCCCGATGGTTTCCCACTGCCTTTGGCTATCCAGGACTGGTCTCCTAGACTAGGGTAAGTTGCCGATGAAGTCTTGTTGTTTTTGGGTTAGCCGTTTGGCCGCCGTTTCTACTTGCAGGTCTCTACCGCCCACTTTGTGTGTGACTTATACGCTAGTTCTCGCGACAGAATGACAAACATGCGCGAAAAGCTGAAGGTGGTGAGCCTACCTCTCATGTCTGGAGCTGGTCGGGTAGCCGTCCGCGTCGTAGAAGCTGCTGGAAGATCGATCCGCTCTAGGTGGCAGAAGCTCTCTCCACAAGGTCAATAGTGAGAATGAGCTAAAAATGGGGTGAAAAATTCTTATAATGGAGGTCCCCGAACCATTTTTCATGAAATTTGACATGTGCTCCTATCTTTCTGCAAGATGCGGTTTAGGCTCAAAAATTTCTTGATTTGGACTCCATTTGCTCTGTTTACCAGAAATTTGTCATTTCGGTCAAAACCTGGCCAAAACACGCTTTCCGCTCTAGTCTCATAATTGCACCCCCACCATACCATAGGTTGTCTTTTAGTCACTGGTCATCCCCATATTTTTTTTTTCATTACGACTGTTTTTCACCTGCTTTTTGTATTTTTGAAGTTTTTCTGCCAAAAATTAGCAAAATTAAAAGGAAAATAGCAAATCAAACCCAGAAAATCCCCAAAATTCATAATAGATCACAAACATCGCCGCAACACATTATATACACTCACATGCAATTTTTATGGCCGGATTTCTTCGTTTTACCAGTATTTTGCTTGAAAAATGGCTATTTCTACTTATATACACACACCTAAGGGCTTGATTTGGCGTTTGGCCCCATATATCTGTAGCTTCATGCTGTATAAGGGCATATATACTTGGGTTACTCCAGAAAATTTCGCAATCAAACGTCAACCCTTTAAAAAGTCGAAAATCATGCCCTTTTTTGCTGTTTCTGTTATTGGTTCCGCATTGAGAATGCCTCCCCCCCTCCTAGTCGGAGTCCTCCCGGACGACAAGGACTCGCCTCGTAGTATGTGCCGTGCATAGGTTGAAAAAGTCGTGCTAATGCCTGGCCGATTAATGTTGCCCTATTTTATGCATACTCGGTCAATGCATGGAAAAATTAATGCTGTGTAAGAGAAGGGAATAAGCAAGATGCTTATTGGCATTCGCCGTCGAGGTTTCCTGTTTTCTTTGCAAGTAGAAGCTGTAATTCTACTGCTCTTTGTTTAATGGTCTTTTTGGCCAGAGGCAACTGCTTTGCCGACACTGTTGATGGAGTCGTAGCTGTTTCTGAGGATGGAATTGACTGGGATGTGATAGCTATGGGCCGTATGGCCTTGGCTTTCCATTGGTAGTTTGGTGCTGCTAACTTTGCCACTGGTTTGTCTGTCATCGGCACCCACTTATATCTGTTTTCCCGGTTGACCTGCAGATGTCTGCTTTTCATTGTTGCTTGTACCGTAGGTATTTGCTTTGTCTTTTGCTTTGGTATCCAAATGTGAGTGATATTAGGGTTTTGGCTAAGCATTTTCTTTGGAATCCATATCTGCTTGGTTACCTTGGTTTTGGGTTGCACCATCTGCTTTGTTGGAATCCGGTTGTCACATTGTGTTTTTCCCGCCATGGCTTTTCTACCCTTCCGCAGCCATACTTGTTTACCTTGTTTTGGTAGCCTAGATTTTTGCAGTGTAGCCGGTGATTTCGGCTGTTTGTGATGAGCATGGTTGGCCTTTACCTGGTTGTTTGTCTCAGGTTTCATGTTGATCTTTGGTGGTATGTGTTCTTTTGTTTTTGTTGCCAGTGATTGCATGGCTTGCATTTGATCCTGATGGTCCTTTTGAGCAAAAGCTATCACCTGCTGTTCGTGTTCGTGCTGGATTTTGACCGCCTGTGCTTTCCAATATATTTGGACATTGTATGTTTTTTGCCAAGGTTACCCTAGCATCATTGGTTGTTGTGTGCTTTCATCTGTCACCACATAGAATTTGTGTGGGTAAATATATTGATGTAACTGTATATGCAATATAATCCACCCTAATGTTTTCAATGGATGTGATGTGCTACTTTCCAGCACTTGGGGAGTAGGATGAAGTTGATCTGTGACTTGGAGCTGTTGGTATAATCCGTAAGAGATCAAATTTGCTTGAGCACCCGAATCGAGCAAGGCTGGTGATTCAACTTGATTGTTGCCCACCTTGACTATAATTATTGGCTCTACTGTGTCCTCTTCCAAGTTCATCAGTCGAATGGCATTGATTCTCAATGGTGGTTTACATTGTTGTTGTTGTCGCAAAAGCCGTCTTTTTGCAATGCGTTCTTGTGCTTCGGTTTGAGCTTCCTCCCGTACTCTCTCTTTTTCCTTCATTCTTTGCTTTCCTTGATGAATTTGTTGGAGCATCTCCTGTGTGAGTGGTAGGTGATATCTCCTTAGTCGACACCCACTAATCCAGTTTGGCATTTCTTCACCTGCTAATGTAGCAAGCTTGACAGCCCCACTTTGTGATAGATCATGAATCACAAATGGTCCCATCCCTCGCTTTTTCAGTTTCTTGGCATGTTGCTTCAAGGTATAAACAAGTACGTAATCACCTGTTTTAAACTCTTTGGTACGCACATGTTTGTCGAAAAATTCCTTTGTCTTCTCTTTTTAGCATAGATCGAAGCGACAACTCGTAAGCGGAGTTCATCTAGCTTTTCAAGATCATTAATTCGTGAAGAGAGTTCATGCCCTGTCCAATCCAAGCTTGTTGCTACTCGTAGAGTTGGGATTAAAAACTCTATGGGTAGTATAGCGTTTAGCCCAAACACCATGTTGTATGGTGTTGTTCCTATTGAGGTTTTGTAAGCTACCCTGTATGCCCATAGTGTTGAGTGTAGTTGCTGATCCTAATCGGTCCTTGAATGTGACACTATTTTAGTGAGAACCGTGCCTAGTGTTTTATTTGTGGCCTCCGCTTGCCCATTGGCCTGTGGATGGAATGGTGCTGATTTTCTATGTATGACCATGAAATCCTCTAGTAGATATTCAATGACTTCATTGAGGAAGTGTGTTCCACGGTCACCGACAATTTCTATTGGTAACCCGTAACGTACAAAAACATTCTCATACAAAAATTGAGCCGTGGTGCGTGCATCAGCTTTTTGTGTTGCTTTGGCTTCGACCCATTTTGTGAGATAATCCGTAGCCACAATGATATATTGGATATGGGTGCGATATGCAGGGGGTGATATAGGTCCCACAAAATCAATGCCCCACTTTGCAAATGCCCTTGCTCCCATCATTGGCCTTAATGGCGTCTCATCTCTTTTGATTGGTACCTTGGTGCGTTGACATGCATCACAACGTTTGACAAACTCCTCGGCATCCATGTGCAATGTAGGCCACCAAATTCCTGCGGTTAAGACAAGTTTGCCGTCTTATCGCCCGAAAAATGGCCTCCACTTACTCCGCTATGTGCATGTTCTAGAATCAGTAGGTATTCGCTTTCACTTGCACAGATTCTAAGTTGGTTGTCCTTTCCCCGTTTATAGAGTTGATTTCCAATTAGCTGAAAGTCACGAACTTCCAGCTCTATAGCTTTCTCCCGTGCTCTTGTAGTGTTCTCAGGGAACGTTCTGGTGGTTAGGAAGTCAATGATATATTGACTCCATGAGGGTGCTATGTTCACCCGAAACAAAGTTGCGTGATCCACTGGTCGTTTGGCACTACATACTGTACAATTGGTAACATAAGAATGTGTATCCGCATACATAGTTGGCCAATAAACCCCTAATTGTTTCAGTCTTTGGTGTGTTTTCACTGTCGAACAATGAAATGCACAACCCTGGACATGAGCCTCTTCCAGGTAGCACTCGAATTCTTCCGGATTTATACATAATCGTAGGATTAGGTCAGATTCAAGATGATACAGCCGTCCTGCTATCAACTGAAAGTTTTTTGTTTGTCGAATTGTTCGCTGTTTGGATCTACATCCTGTATTATCAAACTCACTTCCAAAGGAGAGAATGCTAACTATTTCCTGAGACCATTTGGGTACCATTTCAATGTTGAAAGGATAAGCATCTAGTATGTCATCATCTACCCCTTGAGGAGCTTCCCCGTTGTGTATTCTTGAAAGATGATCAGCTCGCAGATGAGTTTTTCCCTTTTTGACCACCACTGTGAAGTCAAATTCTAGAAATATAATAAACCAGCGTACGATCCTCCCTGTGTTGCAAGGTTTATTTACTAGGTATAAAAGAGCTTGATGATCCGTGAAGAACACAAATTTGTTTGCAAGCAAATAATGCCGAAATTTCTTTATAGCATAAATCATTCCTAACCCTTCCCTCTCGATGGTTGTGTAGTTATTTTCTGCACTGTTTAACTGTCGGCTCGCATAGCAAACTGGAAAATCCATTGTTTCGTCTCCAGGTTGAGCTAGAATGCTTCCAATGGCATATGCCGAAGCATCAATGTGCACATGGAATATCTTGTCCCAATCTGGTGCCTTTAGCACAGGTGCGGATATAAGGTTTTCTTTCAGCCTTTGGAATGAAGTCTCACACTCATTGGTCCATTCGAAATTGACTAGCAAACGATACAGAGGTTGTGCGATGACCGCATACATGTAGATGAATCTTCGATAATATCCACAATGCCCCATAAAGGATTGCACTTGTTTTGCATTAGTAGGCCTGGGCAGGTTTACAATGACTTTGACTTTGTCCAGGTCTGTGGTTCTGCCGTTTCTTGAGACAATGTGTCCTAAGATTCGTCCTTGCTTAACCATAAATACACACTTTTTCGGGTTTAGAGAGATTCGATATGTTCTGCACTTTTCAAAGACCTTTTGCAAATGGTCGATATGTTCCTCTCGCAGAAGAGAGTGTACACACAGGTCATCCATGTATATTTCTAAGAATATTCTTAGGTATTCCTTGAAAGCGTGAGTCATTAACCTCTGGAAAGTGGCTGGTGCATTTGTTAAGACAAATGGCATAACTCGATATGCATAAATCCCCCATTCTGTGGCAAAAGCTGTTTTGTGTTGATCCTCCCTTGCTATTGCCAATTGGTTGTATCCTGAAAACCCATCCAGAAAGGAATAAGCCCGTTTCCCGGCCACTCGCTCAAGGATATGTTCTGTAATTGGCAAGGGATAATTATCCCTTATGGTTGCCGCATTCACCTTTTTGAGGTTTACACACACTCGCAGTTTTCCATTCTTCTTGGGAACGACCACAATAGGTGAAACCCAATCTGTATGTTCAATTTCATAGATGAACTCTGCGTCCATCAGCCTATCAATCTCTTCTTTGATTCGTTTGGCAAATGTGTCATTATATGTATAAGGACGTTGTTTGCTAGGTTTTGCATCCGATTTCAAAGGAATTGTATGTTGGCATATCAATGGATCAACTCCTTTAAGGTCTTTATAGGACCAAGCAAACACATCTTTATATTTCGTGAGAAGTTGTGTTAGCTGTGCTTCTTCCTCAGGCTCTAAATCATTAGCTATATAGACCGACTGGGGCTTTTCACCTGGTTCTGCGAGGTCTATTCTTTTTGCATTTTCAGTCCCATCGTAAGATTCTTGGTTGGTTCTCTCCCGGATTGGTGGTGTCATGATGATTTTTCTATCCTGGATAGTAAATTTCCTATAGTGTGGTGGTACGTTCATGTTGCCCTTTCCTGACTCCCCTTTACCATCACTATCCTCTTCAGTAGTCCATATCTCCCTCAAAGACCGTTTCAGTTCTTGGTATTTCTGTTTACGCTCCAGTTTGGTCCACTCTTGGTCTTTTGTTGGTTCTTTTTTTGACTTTTCAGATTTTTGTGATTTTGTTTCAGCCCTAGCTTTTCTTTCCTGTTTTATTTCTTCTCGCGTTCGTTCTTTTCGATTTTCTGAGAATTTCCCTGATATTTGATCTTTCACACAATCCTCTGCTTTTACAAGCATCAAATAGTGAGTTTTACCTTTTATCCTGGGCATCAGGTTCTCTCTCACTTTATTTCCGGCTCTTTTCTTCCTATAGCGTTTTTGGCGTCTAGGGTGTTGATTAGCAAAATCATAAAACTTGATATTCTCGGCTTCATTCCCACGCTCACTGGAGGTGTCCGAACTCTCATTATCTGCCTCATCATTTACTTCCAGTTGTTCAGAAGAGTTGTAAAACTCTTCTTGTTCTGGAGGTACTACCGTCTCTTTTTCTGGCACCACGCTTACCATGTAATAGGGCAACACATCGTAACCATCCTTATCGCAAAATTTTTTTGTTGGACGATCGGTAATGGTACAGACATCTAATGTCGCCAGTATGTGTTCCCATTCTAGAGGCTCCAAGGCAATTCAGGGAATGGTTCCGGAATATACTCTTTGTCCTCAATTGCTCTCTCTAAGATGCATTCCTCTTTCCTTAAGCTTCCACAATGTGAAGCTCCGCACATCCATAGCTCTTTTGGTTGCCCCAACCATGCTGGTAGCTCTGATCCTGCTATTGTAGCCGAATCAAACTCTTCCACCGGTGTTTGGTTTACATCTTTGTAACTATGGTCTTTCAATCGTATTTTAGTTGTCGTCTCGCCATGTCTGAGGTATATGTGGTCATAACCCCAATCTTGGACCATCTTCAGTTGTCGCATGAATGGTCGTCCCAAGATTATCTCATAATTGTTCTTTTTGTCGAAATCGACTATTGCAAATGTATGCTCATACTCGATCCCACACGAAGTGACAATTACTTTTTCCAAGAGTCCGAGAGGCTTTTCCATGAAACCATCTGCCAACTGCAGCTTCATTCTGGTAGCCCTCAGAGCTGGTTTTCCCCATTTTTTCCAGATTTCCTTGGTGGCGATAGCAACTCCAGCTCCACTGTCAAGAATGGCTTTGGAAACTACTCCTTGGAATTCTACAGGTAGCGTCGTGTTTCCGTCTTCTCCCTCACAATATTCTCCAACCTTATTCAATGGTACCAGCCTAGTGTTTAGGTTAAGTCTGTCCAATTCCCTGATTCCTTCTTGTAGTTTCAAGGTGGGGTCCTTCACTCCAAATTTTTCTAGGCATTTTCCTATTGTGGTCCACATGTTTGGCCTTAGCCTTAGGAGTTCTGCTAACGTGATTGTGCATGCCACCGGGGTGGATAACAGCTCAATCAATCCTTGTGAATCCATCACCTTGTTAGACGAAAGTCTTTGAAATGGGATTGCTCTCACTTTCGACTTAGCTTCATATTCTCCTAGGTAAGAGGGTAAGGTTCTCAAAGAGTCTGGTTGGCTGTTCCCCAAACTAATAGATCCTTGGTCTCCCCCTTGTGAATGTATCTCAAAGTTTATTTGTGATCTTGCCTCAAATTCTTCAATAGGAGGTAGGATCACATTCTTTTCTTTTCTCGTGCTATTCATGTGGTCATTCATCCTATTAGCCTCGTTGGACTCTCGGATTTGCTTCCACAGATCATCTAGACCATTACCGTCCTTTCCCATTTCTGCCAATATTTTAGGATGGACCTCGTCACTTGCCTCATCGGTGGTATTGGGCACTATGATAGGCTCTCCCCTGGATTCATATTTATTAGTGAGTCTTTCTTTTGTTTCCTCATGTTTCTCCAATGTTGGTTGGATAGGGGTTGGAGCTGGTGCGTCATGGCAATTTGCCGGTTTTCCCAACGGGTCTTCCATCAATGATTGAGCCGTCTCGATCATCTTTTTACACATATCCAACCTTTGTTTTTCTATTTCCGCATATGGATATGTCATCCACCTTTGCTCTTGGGTCTGGTTTTTTTTAAGTCGAGCTTCATAGGCTTTTAGAAGCGCATCCAACTGCTCGTTTACCTTGTCTACCAGCACAGATCCTCCTGATCCTGCACTTTTGGGCTCAGCTAATTCCTTTGGTGCTATGGCTGCTGTGCCGTGTGAGCTTAGGCTAGCTAGATCTTCTAACCGCTCCAACATATTCTTTGTATGTTTCAACTCATCGGATAGGGCTGTTTGCTCTCGCTCTTTCCTGGCTTTCCTACGCGCCTTTCTTGCCTTCCAAGTGCTTCTTGGATTTTTCGTTTCTGAACTTTGGGCATCTGTTTTTGGTTCTTCTATTATGGGTTCGTTCGTCCTTCTTTGGGCTTGGGCCCGTGTCACCGCCTGAATAGGTATGACTGTTTCATTTTCTGATACTCCACTGGAGGGTACTGTTTCCAACAGGTTCAAGGTGGCTTTTGCTCCTTTACTCGGGTTTTTAGGGCAATCAGGAATCAAATGAGTAATCCCACATTCTGGGCAATACGCATTGACTCTAATGATTTCATCATGGGGACAGTCTCTCAGCCAATGGTCTCCGCCACACTTGTAACAGGGGCCCTTGGGTTGTTGAGGTGCTCCTTGAGCTCCTTGTTGCTGGTAAGTTTGTCTTTGTCCGCCCATGCCTCCATTGGCTATGAACAACAATGTTCGTTCATCTAAGCTATATCTTCCTTCTCTTGCGGTCTGTGCAGCAGTTGGAGGTACTTGATTCCCTATCATGCTCCATGGATCTGGTGTCGAGGGTTCTTCCGGCGGATAATAGACAGGGTTTACCGCATATCCATTGGGATCCTCATAATATGCATGCATAGGCACCAAAGCCTTTTCTTCTGATTCAGTTACCGTTGGGGTGTATCTTACACCAACTGGTCGTAATCCTGGTAGGGGTGGTTGTTGCCCCAACATTGGTTGTGGTCTCTCTACACCTACAGGTCCTGGTAAGTTGCCTGCTTGATATCTAGGCATAGGTGGAACTTGAGGGGAAGCTACAGGAGCTTGGGGAGCATAAGGTCTCTCCCTCACATATCCCTTGTTATAGTAACATTCCTCGGTCCCATGGTTTGTCCATTTTTGTTCAATAGCACACCACTTGGGCTGTTTAGCCTGGGGTTTGGCGTACAAGTTGATCTTTTTTAGCACTTCATCTACGAGCTGCTCCTAGTTTACCGCTATTTCTCCTTTCAGTGTTGTCTTGGAGGACTTTGCTGTGAAGATGAATCGTCATCAAGGTCCTTGAACTCCCCTTCTTTGTAGACAACACAATTGTCCACAAGGTACAAAGCTTCCTTGGTCAACTCATTCAATGTAGTGCTCCTCTTCATATGTAAGTCTTTCTGGAGATCTGCATTCCTTAGCCCTTGGATGAATATTAGCATAAGTCTGGACTGAGTTGGCAGTTCTTCAACAGGACAGAACTTAACATATCTCTTTAGTCTTAGGGCTGCCTTCCGTACAGATTCTCCATCTTTTTGTTTGAATTTATGGATTTGTGAGACGGTATTATGAGCTATTCCCCTTTGAGAGAATTCCTCAATAAACTCGTCAAACACTTCCTCCATCGACTCAAAGTCTCTACGCTCCACAGAGTCAAACCAAGTTGCAGCATCATCCTCTAGGGTTAGTCCAAACCCTGCGAATTGGGTAGGAAAGTCTAACACCTCTTCGGCTCTAATCACACGTACAAAGGCTGCTACATGATCTCTTGGGTCTCTGTTTCCTGTGTATTTCCTGTTTACCCATTTTTGCACTTGAGAAGGTCTAATTCTGCGATGGTCTACAAACCTCATCATTTGGATCACCCCTTCCAAGTCTATACCCCTCCTTCAGGCCTTCTGTAATAGGCTGGTTCCTTGCCCAACGGTGCTCCTAAGCCATAATTTCTAACGGTTCTCGCCGGAGGTGGTCCTTCTCTTTGAACTCGTTCCATGGGTGGTCCTCCAAGCTCGGTCGACCCTTGTGTCTTTGGCTTACTCTCTGCTTGATACCTTGAATAGTGTGGGGGTTCTTGCAAATCCCTGAGCCCTCGTGCAGCTGGATAACCCTCTCGGTTTTGGTCTGGTTCCATTGTTGCACTTTGTCGAAGCCATGCCTACAATGATGGCTGGTTTGCTGGTTGGTCTTGGTTGGTGAATGCTTGTGGTCTAGTGGAATGTGATGTAGCGTCATACTCATCTGAAAACGGGTTCGTTGACTTGCTTGGGGTGTGGGAGGCTCTCGGTATTCCTCAGGGGCGTATGCTGATGCTCCTGGATCTGTTGCTCTTTCTACTTCCTCTGGAAGAATACGTTGGTATTCTCACCCATATCTATCAACAAAAACTATGCCCTTCCCCGTAGCAATTTCATAAGAGAATAAGTAAAGAACCTTGTCTTTGCTTAGTTCGTCTATGTATGGTTCTTTACTGCGAAAGTAAGAGACAATACCCTTGCTCTCGTGTTTGTAGATTCCCACATTCTCGTTATAAGTTGGAACCCTGATTGTTTTCTTATCATACATGAAAATAGCTCCGTGCCGATCAATGTTTGGTGGCGGCTCTTGAGTTTCTGAAACCATTTTCCCTTTAGCCACGTTGTCTCCATATCTGTTGTAATCTTCAGGGTTGCTAACTATTAAATAGTGGTTCCCCTTTTCGTTTCGGAATCTATCTCCATCATCATATACGTGGATTATCTCCAATCTTTGTGCTGGCTTCTCTTCAATGCAAATGCACTTGCGACCTCGATAGTCAGAATAGACTAGGGCTCCTCTTGAGTTTGTTCCCTCCAAGAAGATCACCGTAAGCCTGGAATCATTCAAAGGATTTTGGGAGATACTTCCTCCTCGCATAGGTCCATCATAGGTGAAACCTCCTGGCTGTTGGTTACCCATCATGAAGAAAGATTTGTCTGACGAAGTGTCAGTATCACTACCTTCCTCAATAATCGGTGCTAGCGGATCTAACCTTGCCTGAGTTACACTCTCTTCGGTGGACACTACACTACCTTGGTCACCTGCCACCTTCTGGTCTCTAACAATGTATCTTCCTGATCTCAAATTCATCAAACTTATCAATGCAACTTATCACAAGTTCAACCACTAACCTGGCAATGGATCAGTTTCTGCACAACTTCTTGCTTTGCTGCCGAATAGACCTGTACACAAGAGTTTTAATTTCGGCAATTGAATCACCGCTCTTATCTGCTAGAGGTTATCTTAGTAATGATTGGTATAACTGGAGAAATAATCTCAACCACTACTGTATTTTATACACTGTTGATGTTCCGGATTAGGTTGCTAACCTGAAACAGTACTTTTCTCTGATGTTGGCCAATTTAAGCGAAAAAGCTTGAATTCAGTCTTTGCTTTGTCAAATGGGCAACCAAGGTCCAAATTTACTTCTGAAAGGAGTTTTGGAACCCGTAAGCCAAATAGAACCTCACTGTCTAGGCCAGGTCAAATTTTCCCTGCAGAATGCCCCAATAGACATCCTACGCGTAGGATGTCTCCTGCTGCATTTTGCCTGGATTTTTGCACTGTATTTTCCCCTCGTTGTGCTGAGCTTACAAGTGTTTTTACTTTTTGATTTGGACTTCTAGAAGCTGGTCAATGAGTCAAAAATCTGTTCCGACGGCCTGGTGATGGTGTTGATCAGTCTAATCAACTCCAAATTGGACCAAAATTGACTAGCAGGCTTGCCTTAGGCTATATAACACCTTACAATGCTCAAAGTCCAATTATGGCTTCATTTTCTTGCATTAGACATCTTACGCGTAGGATGTCTTTTTTATCAGAATGGCTTTAAACTCAAGACTTAAGCTCTCCTTGAGCTGATTATCACCTTAGTATACTCAGATTTCAGTTTGGAGTCCCAAATCACTCAGAAGACATACTACGCGTAGGATGTTTATTTGGTCTGTTTGACCCCAGATTTGTTCCACAGCTTCCCCCTGATGTCAGTATCCCAGTGGTATACTTAGATCTTGATTTGGATGTCAAAAGTCCTAAACTTCAGCTGTTTTTGCTTTTTCAGTCAAAAGTGCTAAAGTCCACTTTGAACCCAATTTTCTTACCTGACTGAGGTGAAACCCCTTTCAGGCACTCAATATATCATGAAAGACACACTCATGCAGCCATCTTATGGTTTTGGTTTCAAGTTGATGTTTTGACACTAATTGGGTAGGATGTCTAGCAATTTCAGTCTATCTGGCCTTATCCTGTCAAGAGATGGCCAAGTTTCCACTTTCTAGTTGAAATTAGGGTAAACCCTACCTTCAGAACACATTGGTCAACTCAAAATCCCAAAATCCCTCCCAGATTGGCCTGTAGACATCCTACGCGTAGGATGTCTCCTGGCTTAAAATTAAAGTTTTTTTCTGACAGAAATGCTCCTGATGCTCTGTAGGCCTATCAGAAACACTCACAGTAACTTTTGGATTTCAATTAGGCTTTCAACCACACTTTTGCGTCTTTTTGCGTCTTTTACAAACTTGTAATGATTCTACCAAGCAAGTATACATGCATGAAATGCTCTAGATCTGAATCATGATGTTCTACTTACTCTACTCCTACCTACCATGAGAAAATGGTGATAATGGTGTTTTTGGTTGCTTTTTTGGCCTCTTCGGACTCTCAAGCTCTACTCTCACCGCTTCTACCACTCCCACTTCTACTCTAGACTCGACTACTACCTAAAACTACCTAAGTCTACCTCCTCTACCTAAGTCGAAGGATCTAGGCCAGACACACACTGCCTAGACTCCCTCTAAGACCTAGAGAGTCCTCCACCCTCTGATCCTATCTAAATGTAAAGCGAGACTCTTGGCAAGCCAAAAATCCCAATCCTCAAGGATTAGTCTCGGTCACCTACCTAAGGTTTTCGTCCCCGGCAGCGGCGCCAATGTTGGACGGGTACGCCGCGACGGACGTCAGCATAGCGAGAACTCACCTAACAAGTAATGTCAGCTAAGGACGAAGCTCGACCCGCAGGCACGTGGAAGCAAGCATAAGGTGTCAACCTACACTCGACCAACTCCTAACTAATTCCTACAGAGGCTCCTACCACTTGTCTAAGTCACAGTCTTCAAGAGAACAAAAGAGGATGCTTCCTACAACGCTTGCTAGAGCCGAATACCTATCAAACACTTCCGAAACACCATAGAACTTGAAGGAGACCCTACTAATACCTATAGGCCACTCTCCCTAAGGTCTGTGAACCAAAATCACGACCCAAAACACCCTGTGCAGAAATACGTAGGATGTCTGGCCGAAATCTGCAGGTCTTTGTTTCCGAAATATGAAGTGCTTAATGTGTAGTTCTACTCAATGTGAACGCGTGGATATGCTGCAATGCAAAATCGGACAAGCTCACCCAAACAACCGATGAAGCTCGTAGAAGGAGCTCCTAAAGCCGGACCGT
The DNA here is from genome assembly GCF_014529385.1 of Adiantum capillus-veneris. NCBI lineage: Eukaryota > Viridiplantae > Streptophyta > Polypodiopsida > Polypodiales > Pteridaceae > Adiantum > Adiantum capillus-veneris. Next base: position 54,964,854 of record NC_140937.1, read on the forward strand.
ACGCGCGCAATGTTGGTATCGGCTCGTAGCTCTAGTCGGGGGCAACACGCTGCACTTCTCCGCACTCAATTCCGACCACCGTAGCACACGTAGCGTCAAGACAAAGCTCACACTCTCTCTCACGTACACAGTACGCTCACTCACAAACTTAAACTTGTTTAAAATGACAAAAGGTTTTTCATTAAGGTCAAAAAGTGATATATATACCTTACAACTTCTCAAACCCTAAAGTTTCAAAATCATCCATCTACTCCATCTAACTATCAAAACTGGGATACAATCTGGAAACTTTTGTAAGTCCCAATATTTACAAAGTGAAAAACCGGGTTTTCCTCAATGAATGACTAATTACAAAAAATAATAATCCGCCGAGTAGTTAGATACCGTGGGGTGTGTCCAGCTTTTAACAAATTTATTCTTTATCATGTCATACACCCTCTTGATTGCATAACTCTTGGTCTCTTATCTTTCATATATTTATCTTATCGTAACTGATGCTATACGAAATGAACAAAGAGACGGAAGGAAGATACTCAATCATACCCAATATGGTGCCTTGTGTTTTGATTCTTGTTTATGTTGCTCTCTTTGTGTGTTGTGATTATTCAATCAATCATTTTGTTGAATTTATTTTTATTTAACCGATCAAAGGTGTGTTGAAAGTGTTGAGAAGATTTCAAAAAGCCAACAATGGTATCAGAGCTTTGAAAACGCTCCAGATAGTGTGTAGAAGCAAAGAAGAGTGCTTCTTGTGGCAAAATCAAATAAATTTTGGCATGAAGACTCTCAAGAAGGTCGCTTTTGGAAGTCTCTCTTTTTGCTAAAGATGCAACAACAACAAGCTTCTTCATCTCAATAGTTTCAATCACAACTACGAGCAACCTATTTCAAAGAAAAATGATGCAAGAAATTGAGAAAAAGCAACAAAGACAATTCATGCATTGCTTACACGCTTGAGAACAATTACAAAGTGTTGAAAAATCAGCCTCAAAGTTAATCAAAGTGTCTATAATCATCAGAAAAACAAGAAGACACTCCTCTCAACTGCTTTTATCTACCGTTTTGGATTGTTCAAAGGCTTTGCATATTCACTGGAGATTTTCTTGAAATTTTTCTGGCTCGTTCAATATACACAGATATCATCTTATTCATTTGCTTATGATCTTTTTCCTTTTTCAAAACAGTCCCACAAACATAGGTGAATTGTGTAGCCAATTCAAAATCTCAATTAGCGCATCGATTCAATTGCCAATCAATTTTAACTAAGGAAAATCAAGAGTAGGCAATTAAGATTGACAAAGTAAGGTCAAAAAGAGTGTCTAAATCTCTGTTTTGAGCTTAAACATGCATCAGCTAATCATTACACACATCAAATTGACAATCAAACATCTAAGTATCATGCACATTAACCACTTTTTATGCACACTCACTAGTAGTTGGTAGTTTTTAACCAATTTCTAGGTGCACGCACACGAGTGTTAATCATGTCAAATTTGCAAATTGAGCACTCAAATGTTTGATTGGCCATGTCCATATCACAAATCAACCATCACATTTGTCAAATCCCTAATCCTACATTGATTTTTAAGGCACACACGAGGGAAAATTAGTGCACACACACCTAAAATTAGGCACACACACACACACACACACACACTCAACTAGAGTACATACATACTTGATCTTAGTGCATAGTGCACACAATCACAATTGAGCCATCCAAGCATGCAATTAGCAAGTAAAAAATGAAAATTACCGCATATTCGATTCTAGAAAAATTCGGCATTACGATGGCAGGGAAACACACAAATCAAAAGCCCAAAATCACAAAATCAATAATGACTCTCACAAGTCTTGAATCCAATGGCACCACATATTTGCTTGATGCGTAGACCAATTTTGTTAAAGCTCCAAAGCCCTAATCTTGCATTCCAAAATCAACAATTGGTTATGTGATTAGCAAATTGACCTTCTTAGAATGCAATCCAAGCCTCTAATTAAGAAAATATTAAAGCATAAGCACCAATTGTTAGTCCAAGTAGTAAAAAATTAGTGTGTAAGTTAGCAAAAATGAGTGAAATTAGCAAGGGGTAAGTGAAAAATTAGAATTTGTAGGCACACGTTATTAGCAAGAGATGGTATCAAATTACGAAAAATTGAGCACATTTCCATATGCACATACATCCAAAGTCCACAAAATGATAAACACACACAAAGGAAATTAATGAATAAACTAGTGAGAAAATCTATTTAATTATGTCATAATTACACTAGCGTAGGCCATTGATCCTCGTCGACAATAGCGCCAAATGTTGGTGGTTATCATCGTGGCATACGTCCAATGAACAACGCATAAATGTCAATCCAGAGTGATGAGCTAACCGGGTAGGGCATGTAAATACTCACATGATTAGTGAGTTAATCATAACAAGACAAACGGTGACGAGCTATCGGCATGGAAACACTCACATGATTAGTGAGATAATCATGACAACACGAACGGTGACTATGAGGCGAGCTTCCCGACCTATGGAGGAGCTAAGCCACAAAGATTGGCAATCTCCACATCCACTTCCCTTCACCTCAATCAACTTAATCACATACATTAACGATTCCAATGACGCTCACATCACTAATCCCATCATGCAACACACTAATCTTCACAAGCATGCACACATAAATCTATCAAGCATCTGTGCTCCAATAAAACCTACACGCACACAAAGAATAAAGGGTAATCACACAATATTAGAGTGAGATTAGTTAAGATCTAGCTAATCAAAGCATCATAGACAATCAGAAGAGAGAATAAAGAAGCCATAGTGAAAGAGAATTAAGTATTGATTAGTGTTAATGAAGTCACATGAGCAAGGAGAAGCTCAAGGAATCCATATTCACACACCTCATGAGATCTCACTAGAGGTGGTTTCAACAAATGAAGCTGAAAACCCTAATTCCATTTACACACTATTTTTTTATACCTAGGTTTAAAATGTGCATTGTCCGGGTACCCGAGGTCTTTAGAGCTCCATAACTTATTATATATGCAACGCACTAACTGATATATTATTTGCATCATGTGACTTGATTAGTGTTAACCAAGTCACATGAGCAAGGAGAAGCTCAAGGACTCCATAGCCACACACCTCATGAGCTCTCACTAGAGGTGGTCTCAACAAATGAGGCTGAGAACCTTAATTCCATTTACACACTATCTTATATACCTAGGGTTGAAATGTGTATTTTTTGGGCACTCAAGGCCTTTAGGGCTCCACAGCTTACTATATCTGCAACATAAGCACACTGACATATTCTTTACATCTTGGAACTCTCACCAAGTCCGTAACACTATTACAATGGCTTGAAATAACTCGTGAGATTACAATACATGGCCATTTTGAAAAAATGTGAAAATGTCTAACTCCAATCTTTATTGTTTCTTTGTATTCATCCTTGATGTGCATTTGCAAGGCTTGGGCCTTTAGCAAATCCTGTTAACTGACATTGGATCAATTAACATAGTATCAAAGTCTCCCTAGTATGGCACTACTGTACATTTTAACTAGGATGTGTGCTCCTAAACAATGTGCACCTTTAGTTTTTATATTTAAACATCTTATGTAACTTTTGTCTACTTCTTCACTCATTTGAAATTTTGGTACTATAAGAAGGCATCCCTAGTGGCTAGATGAGTGATCACCAACCATAGAGCTCCCCAAGGATCTGATGGTCACCAGTTGGTAATACTCGATGTCAACAATATGCTACTAAAGAGTTATCCCACATTGTTAAAAGATATTTCAAAGTTGTCTTTCCTAGATGTAGTCAAACCCAAGGGTATACAAGTCACTTAGTGGAGCTATTGTGTTGTGAGACCTAATACTCAATAGTTTATCCTCGCACCAAGGAAGAAGGCATATTTTATGTTTTGGTCATGCTGCAAAAAGCATAATCTCATAAACATCATGAACTCTTGCTCACAACAAGGATTGATGAAAATGAAAAGACTCTTTATAGGTTTTGTGACCCTTAGCTATTACTAAAGACTATTTACAAGCATGTAATGTAACTAACCTCTTACATTTCATGTGCAAACATATATTAGTAGAACGAATGCAAGATATCCGAGAACTTCTGCACATGCCAAAAGTGTATGGTGACGAGCCTATATTCCTGAATCTATTGAGTATACTATGGGTGAAGCACCCACAATTCATTGCAACCATCACAATTCTTTAATAATGGTACAAGATATGAATCACTAAAGAATGACTATGATACATATCTATGAATCTAGTCTTATGAGCCAGCATATTATGATCCAAAACCCCCCTTGTACTTGATGCATGTGATCTTGTCGTGGTTGCTCAATAAGAGGCGCATACCCAACCATTTATTATTGTAAGAACCCCCTACTTGACATAGAGGATGACATCTCTCTACTAGTTACTAATCATTTTGTATAGCTAGAGGGGTACTTTGATAGGTTTGACCCTCCTAACATCATGTGAACATTGTAACAAGAATCCTATATTTGTTATATATTGGAAATAAACTTTTGGTATACATTGTTATCTATGCATTATCTCTAAGTCCTATTTTTGGGTCTTACACTACTTATTTTACTTTTTGGAAATTTTAATATTATTTTTATTTTGTAGCAATTTTGGTACTTTGCCAAAATCAACAACTTCACATGATCATAGGTGTTGAATTTTTATATCTACGTCTTATATTTTGGTTTCATTAGCAATTTAGTAACATTGCACAATAGCAAACCTAGTACTATGTTGTACGAAATTTGGTACTATCTTTTACCAAATTTTGTACTAGGTTGTACAAATCAGGTTATGTACAATATTTGGACTGTGTGCCATCCAATTTGGTACTATGGTATACCAAATTTACTTGTGTTCTAAGTTGTAGTTTCAATAAAAGTTTAGAAAAAATGTGCAATACCAAATTTGATACGAGATAGGATCAAGGTTTCATGCCTATATCTTGGTCACTTCCATGATCATATGGCATACTATTGTAATCTTCTCATGTACCTTAGTGGATAATCTAAATTGGTAAGTGAATCCAAGGATAGGCTCCATGGAGAAGTGTATGGCTCATACAAGATGAGAGTAGATGACCACTAGAACTGGAGGTTTCTGATCCACTAGGGTATATGTATCAACTTTCCCTTCAATGTAGCCATAGTACAATCCTTCAACTACTATTCCACCTTTGACAATTCTACTATGCCACTTCTCCTTCTCCGTCTCATTGTTTGATTTCTTGTTTCTGTGTACTTTAGAAGTTCTCATTGACCTCGATGCTTTGACTCTGAATCTATCACTGATAAAAAAATAGTTTACACAACATCAAGGTTTCCTTCATACATTTCCAATTGAGAATCTGACTTAGTTGGGATGGCCATTATAACATTGTTTCCCTCCTTGTCTACTTCATCGTTGTGGCTATCTACTTCTACAATCTTTGGCAGTGATACAATGGAGACATATTTCCATTCTTCCATGTATTGTCCATTCTTACATCTCCTTCACTACCCAAGCACACATGGATCACAAAACAATGAGAGCGTTCAAAGGTGTACAGTGCATGGGGTGACCGTCATCAACACAATCAAATGAATAGGACTAATAATCCCACAAAATATTTTGTTGTATATCATCTGTCATAAAATATAATATCTAACCAACCCAAATGATTTTCTCATATTAAATTGATCACTTAATGTGGGAGAATAAACGGGAACAAGTGTTAAGATATAGATATGTGCTTATAGATCTATCTCAACACGGGGCCAATGGTAAAGGGGCCCAAAAGGGAGATGGTCTATCAAAGAGCAAGGCTAACCAATGGAGCATAAGACCTTAGGGTTAGCTTCATTGAAGACCTCCAATAAATTTGTGTAAAAGTCCTTTGACCTTAGGTAAGCTAGGGTTGAGCTTGAGGTGGGAACCCGGCCCAAGCTCGAGGTGCTTGTCCTGCTTGAGGTGCTTGTCGTGCTTGAGGTGTTTGTCATGCTTGAGGTGCTTGATTAAGATGCTTGAGGTGCTTGACTGGCTCCATGCTTGAGGTGCTTGACGTGCTGCATGATTAAGGTACTTGAGGTGCCTTGAGAAGCTTGCCTGAGATGCTTGTGGGAACACCCCCTAGTTCAAGTGCTTTGTCATGCTTGGTGAGTAAGGTGCTTGATCACCTAAAGTCAAAAGCATTCCTACAAGAGGGGGGGCGAGCCCTTTTCCTAGGGGCTAGAGAGAGAACACCCACTCACACACACACAAGGGAAGCCCCAACTTGAAGAAGGAGCAAGGACACATGTCAGGCCCCTACCCATGTTACCTTCATGTGTTGCTTGAAGCCTATTGGCTAGGATTCAAAGGGGTCCAATGATAAATTACATGAATTATCTAATTGTTTTAGCATTTATAAAGTCCTCTCTCTCAAAGGGGAAAGGGGGACACTTGTCCCAAGGCTACCCATGTTGCTTGTAATGGCTCCTGCTTGTGATTGGCTAGGCCTGGAGGGGTCCAATGAGCTTCAAGCATGAGCTATAAGGGGGGGTCGACCCAAGCAAGCTAGGGGGGTGCTTAGGGGGTATACTCACCCACACACACTCACAAGCACTCTCAGGGTGTACTATGCAAAGTGCAAGAGCTCCCTCTCCTTCTCCAAGCAAGTAGAGGTTGAGAGCCTACACCAACACTCTTGGCTATGGAGTGCAAATCCAACCAAGAGCCATGCTTCAGTGCTTAACACTAGGTTGGTAACCTAACAGGACATAAAAGTGTCCTTTCAGGGTTTTGAAAAAAACCTCCAAAACCATAATAGATCCACTCATTTGTAAAATCCTTTCATGAGGTTATAGTTCAAGGCCTACTACACATTTAAAAAATAAGAAACTTGTAAAATTTCTTATCTTTTGGTCACACCAAGCCTCCAAAGTTGATGGACCAGTACATTTTCATCAAAACAGTCATTTCTTACGTTTTGTTGCATAAAAATAAGATTAGGGATTTTTGTAGGACTTGAGATAAATTCCCTAGTTAACTTCAATGGGTTGGCGATCAGAACATATGATTGCTTGTCACTCACTATTTTTTGTTTTGCCAAAAGAAATAGGTACAAAAAAGTTGAATTTTTACCATTCTGCAAACCTATCATCAAAGTTTCTATAGCCACACTCAATACAAATAATATATGCAGGTTTTCTTAGTTCCCTATTGTCCTTTAGGTTCATAAGGAGCCATGGAGCATGTCAAAAGAATAATACATCTCTTACCAAGGGGAATCTTGGGGACAAAGATGAAGTGCTAAATACAGCAAACATGAAAAAACTGGGTTCAACATTATGAGTTGTAGAATCCCATAGAAACTATTCAATATCTATCCAAATTTGATCCTTATGACTAGATATGGTTACTACCTACAAAATGCATGTAGTTGTCACAAGAAACTAACAATATTGAAAAAGCTATACTTGATATACTAAAATGTTTCGTTTTCTTCTATAATTGAAAAAATCAACCATCATTGTCTACTATGCAAAATAGGGTATTAGGTGCCCCAAAACTCAAGGAATATTAGCTTTATGTTACAATATGCGACGTAGAAAATCAAAACTGCATTTGGATATCATGAAAGTCACCAAAAAAATCATAGAAGAGCTAAAATTGGCTAAAAAACAGTATTTGACAATTTTTGTAATTTGGTCATAACTTACAACTTTAACATTTATTTCTCCCTAGAAGCATCAGGACATGTTGAGGACTACTAAAGATAGTTCTCTAGCATTATAGACCTCACAAACATGAATTCTAGAGTGGTATAGTTGCAAAAAGTTGAAAAAAGCCAAAAACAGGACCCGTTTTTTCACATAGTTTAGGTTGTAAAATGTTGTGCAAGCACAAGGTTAAAGATGGAATTGATATTCCAAAAAAATGTCGAGTTTTTTTCAGCTCATGAGACAAATTTCTAGACCGATAGCACCTCAAAATCCATTTTCAAACTCTTGACATAATTCAAGGAAAATGGTCACTTAACAGGACATAAAAGTGTCCCAGGACATAAAAATGTACCATTACCAACCTAGTGTTAAGCTTGACATCTCCTTCTTCTTCATTACTATGCTATTATGTATGCTAGCAACAAGAGTATGATAAGTGAGGAACTAGTTCTTTCTCCTATGAAATGTTTCTTCTTCCTCTTCCCTACCCTCATTCCCTGCTAGCTCTCTCCACCTTCGAAGGTGTTTGAGGTCTTGGGACTGAGGCTTGGGACAATTAAAGCTTTCTTCAAGTTCATGTTATGCTATGATTGTGATGCATGAAGCTTTCCATCTTCATTGCATCACCTAGGTCACAAGGAACACAAAGAATGTATTGTAACAAGTCTCTCTTAATGGGAGAAATCATAATACAAACGCCTATTGGAGGGGGGACCGGCTCCACATAAATCCAATCCTCAAATGTTGTCATGTTCTCTAAATTCTCTCTCTTGCAAAAGTATTGTTCATGCCAAGTTAACTAATTGCTATGATTATTTTGCTATCTTCAATTATGTCTACCCGCTATGCTCACAAAGTTATTTCTCGAAAGTATTCTCATTAATTTCCGCTATTCTCAAGTTGAATAGGCTAATTCCATTACATTGGTATGAGAGAATTTGGTTTCTCTTTTCTTGCTTAAGAAGAGAGGTCCTTAAGTAGCCTATAAATGGTTGATGTTGTTAATTATAATAGAGTAAGTGGAACTGGGATCTAATATCGGTTTTGTTAAGCCCACTATGTGGGGGATGGTGCACACCTCGGGAGCTTTGGACTTAATAATGGAGTCTTTTTAGACTTGCCTATGGCTTTACCATTATTGAGCCATAAGAAGTCCGAAAGGAGCTAGCCCTTGGCAACTCTGCTATGTTAGACCTACTCCTCTACTCTCTATAATTAACCACTTTGAGCCGTGGGTGTAGATACTTAAGAGCCGATTTTCAAAGGCTAAGAGGAGTGGCAACTAAGGTTTTGTATTGCCAAAGCATACACTAAGTATAAACATAAATTTTGTTAACATGGCTGACAATAATCAAGAGAGTAGAATGAACATTGATAGCTTTGATTTTGCACATGAAGGTGCTAATGATGATGCTCCCATGTTTGTGAATTATCTCGTCACTAGGTTGCAACAAGCTATGGGCAACCCTGTTTTGCAAGCCGAAGTTACTCAACAACTTCGTGCTTATGGAATTTCCCTTCCTCTCCCAAAGGAGAGAGAGCTTAGGAGGCCTCTTGAAGAGACCCCCAAAAGAAGACTCTCTCCCATTCGAGAGGAGGAATCCAAAGAGAAAGAAAGCAATGACAGTCTAAGTTCTTCTGAAGATGTGGCTCCACGAAGACGGCGGTCTAGACGATCGCCTACTCCTCCCAAGAGGAAAAGAGCAACCTATATTCCTTCTCCTCATCACTCTGAAAGGCAAGAGAGGAAACAAAGGAAGAAAAGGGCTAGGAAGAGGTCACCCTCTTCTCCTTGTTCTTCACCTTCCTCCTCTTCCGATGAAAGTTATGGCTATTCTCCTAGAGAATACAAGATATCTCTTTTCTCACCTACGATGGCACCTTTGGTGCTACCGACAAAGTGTTGGCCTTCATCCAGCAATTTGATGCGGCCTTTGGGGACGAGGGCTTCACAGAGTCCTCCAAGCTACGCCATGTAGCTATGCACTTCCAAAAATCAGTTCGTCAATGGTGGGCTAGCCTTCGTGGCAATGGAGAAGCCCCAAAGACATGGAAAACTCTACGAGTTTCCATCATGAAGCAATTTCTTCCAAGCGATACTAAAGATAAAGTTCTTACCGAATGGCGCGGCTTGAAGCTTCTCTCTCATGAGTCTATCAACAAGTATGTAGACAAGTTTTGGGATTTACATCTCAAAGCTATTGTCTTTCAAAAGATAGACTTTGCCGAGCAAAGACAGCAATTCTGTGCGGGATTACCTGAAGAGATGGCCGAATACATCAACTCTCAACGGCCCGGTACTATTACCGAAGTAATCCACCACACCATGGTTGCTTCACGCATCAATTTCCATCAAGGGGCTAGACGTAATGTCAAGCCCATGGAAAACAAAGATAAAAATGATGCAAAGGGGAAATCCAATGCTCAAAATAATTCCCAAGGCACTTCCAACAACAACAACAACAACAACAACAATCGGTCCAAGGAGAAGGGAGTTTACAAAGGTAAAAACAAACTCTCTCCTGAAGAGCTTGAAGCTTTTTGCAAGGACCATAAATGTTTCAAGTGTGGGGAGCAAGGACATGGCTATCGTTCTTGCCCCAAGAAGAATACTCGCAATGAGACTCCTAGGGCTTCCACCATCGAAGCTCCAAAAGAGGATGCTCATTGCAAAGGATCATCACTCTCCTATGCTTGGGGAAAGGTAAGAGAGCATGATGCCTTCATCTTGTTTGACCCTGGCTCTACTCTCAACTTCATATCAATAGAGTTGGCCACCAAGTTGGGTATTCAAGCTTTTGAGATGGGAGATATAGTAACAACTGATGCAGCTTTCAAGGGACAACAAGCCTCCGTTACTCCCTTGATTGGGAAGTTGAGGCTTCATGTCCAAAGCTATGTCGACAAAGAAGACTTCTTCATCTCTCCTCTCCAACATCAGGATGTTATCCTAGGGGCACCATGGTTTGATCGCATGGCTGCCAACATGAAGTTCCCTGAAAGGAGAATTTACTTCACTTACAGGGGAAAGAACATGTATATAGATGCTAGTGAGCGTGGTCGCACTATTCCACTTGTAAATCCTCTTTCTTTTGATAAGTCAATGAAGAGCTCAGTTTCTGCGTACATGATTTTTGTCAAAGAGTCTCCAAAAGATACTAATGTTTCATCAAATGTAAATAATAGGAATCAAGAAGAGTTAGACTTGTCTAATTTTCTAAAAGGATTCCAAGATGTGTTCATCGATGATATCCCTATGGACTTAACTCCAAAACGAGGGGATGATGACCATCGTATTGAGCTCCTTCCTGGAAGCTCACCACCTAACAAGCCTCCTTATCGAGTTTCACAAGCTCAACAAGAGGAGATCATGAGGCAAGTACAAGAGCTGGTAGACAAAGGGATGGTGAGGCCTAGTTCCTCTCCCTTTTGTTCTCCAGTCCTTTTAGTGCAAAAGAAAGATGGTACATACCGTATGTGTGTGGACTATCAAGCACTAAACCATATCACTATCAAAAACAGATTTCCCGTACCTCGGGTAGAAGATCTGTTTGATAAGTTACAAGGCTCTACCTACTTTAGTAGGATTGACCTTAAGAGTGGCTATCATCAAATAAGGATAGTGGATGAAGATATCTTAAAGACCGCGTTTCGCACAACGTTTGGTCTTTATGAATATCTAGTCATGCCTTTTGGCTTGACTAATGCACCAGCTACGCTCAATCGTTTGATGGAGAAAATTTTTAGACCATATCGAAAATTCACTGGAGTGTTCTTTGATGATATCATCATCTACTCCAAGTCTTTGGAGGAACATAAGCAGCATCTCCAAGTGATTTTTCAAGCATTGAGGGAGAACAAGATTTATCTCAACCAAAAGAAAAGCGAATTCTTCCTTCAAGAGATTCAATATCTAGGTCATATTATCTCTCACGATGGTATTCGTATGGATCCATCAAAGTTAGAGGTAATAAAATCATGGCCTAACCCAAGGAATCTACATGAGCTAAGAAGCTTTATTGGTATGTGTGCATACTATAGACTCTTCATAGAAAAATTCTCTCAAGTAGCAGGACCACTTCACGACTTAACAAAGAAGAACGTTAAGTTTGTATGGACTGCTAAGGAGCAAAATGCTTTTGAAAAACTCAAAGAGAAGCTTACTTCCCAACCAGTCCTCGTGCTTCCGGATCTCTCAAAGCCATTTGAGGTCCAATGTGATGCATGTGGTGATTGCCTTGGAGCGGTTTTGCTTCAAGAAGGGCATGCCATAGCATATGAGAGCCGAAGGCTCAATAGTGATGAGCGAGTCTTGGGCATTTATGAGAAAGAGCTTTTAGCTGTTCTACATGTCCTAGACACATGGAAGCACTACCTATTGGGGACTCCATTTATCCTACGAACCGACCACCAAAGTCTCAAGTATTTCATGACGCAAACCAAACTTTCAGACAAACAAATGAGGTGGGCAAATTTTCTTTCGCAATTTAATTTCCATATTGCTCACATAGCTGGTAAGCACAATCAAGTTGCCGATGCACTTTCACGACGACCAAAAGTTAATGCGGTGTCTATAGCTACTCACAATGATCTATCCTCTATGATAGATGAGTATGCTACTGACCCTGACTTTAGAGACATAATGTCAGCCCTTGCTTTGGGGAAGAAAGAGGAACCATTCACCTTGCAGGATGGTTATCTTCTCCACGGCGATAGGCTATGTGTTACCCATTCCCTTCGTGAGAAGGTTATGTATGAATCCCATGCTCCTCCATATGCAGGGCATAGAGGTATTCAACCTACTCTCCGAGGAGTAGAGACGTATTTCTATTGGCCTACCATGAAAGTGGACATACAAGAGTATGTTTCAAAATGTGTAGTATGCCAAAAGACCAAGTATGATAGAGGGAAGCAACCTGGATTACTCCAGCCATTGCCTATTCCAAATTCACCATGGGAGAGTATATCCATGGATTTCATCTTTGGATTACCCAAGTCTATCGATGGGAATACAGGAATATGGACAATAGTCGACAGGTTTAGCAAGCAAGCACATTTTATTCCTCTCAAAAAGACTATTAAGGCACATCAAATGGCAACTCTCTTCATATCTCAGATTTTCAAACACCATGGATTACCCACATCCATCGTGTCAGATAGAGATCCTAGAATGACCAATAATTTCTGGAAAGGTCTCTTTGAAAATCTAGGAACAAGATTGAATTTCTCTTCGGCCTATCACCCACAAACGGATGGCCAAAGTGAGATAGCCAATCTTACGATACTCGATCTACTCAAGACTTATGTTACCGAAGTAGATCAATGCTCACAATGGGAAAAGTATTTACCTCTAGTAGAGTATGCCTACAATAATACTGTACATACTTCTACGGGGAAAGCACCTTTCGAGATCATAGAGGGAAGACCTAAAAGTCCCTTGCTACTCAAAGTACATGGGAAGATCTTCGCCGTCGATGAGTATAGCCGTGACCTACAAGAATCTTTTCAAAAGATTAGGGAGGCTATAGCCATCTCTCAACAAAGGCAAAAAGCTGTTGTTGATAAGCACAGAAGAGTCTTAATGTTCAAAGAAAATGATTGGGTCTTACTCAAGTTTCCTAAGGCTCGATTAAGGCAAACGACGGGCAAAAATCCTACGGGCCATCAAAAGTATTATGCTAAACTAGCAAAAAGATACTATGGTCCTTTCCAAATCTTGAAGCCCATTAATGAGACGGCTTATCAACTCAAGTTGCCCAACCATTGGCTTATACACAATGCCTTTCATGTAAGCCTGCTTAAGCCCTACAAAGGAGAGCCACCAACTGAACCAATTATTGAAGACCCTCCAGAAGTTGAAGACCAAGAAGAGGTGCTACAACCCGAAGCTATCCTTCGGCATGAAGACAAGGTACTACGACATGGTAAGATTATCCGACGGTATCTTATTAAGTTCAAAAATTATCCTTTTGAAGATGCTGGATGGATGCAAGGAATACAGCTTAAGGATAGTATGAACCTTGTCAATGCTTACAATGCTACATTAGAGTAAGCACATGTACACATTTCTTTTAAATTACTCATGTTTTTGTCTTAGAAGACTAGTATTTTTTTTAAGTGTGCACAAATTTAACTAATATGCATGCTTAAAATCATGTTTGTGATGACGACGTCTCTCGAACACCAAGTAGAATTTGTCACTCTACTTTGGGAGAATGAAATGGACTAAAGAGTAGACATGCTTGCGGCAGCTATGTCTCCCAAGCACCAAATGGATTAGTCATCCATCTTGGAAAGATGTCGTAGGGTAAAAAGGGATCCTTTACCCGCTAAGTACGATTGACTAATGACTAAGACTTTATCTCTTCTACCTCATAGTCGAGGACGACTATGATTTCAAGAGAGAGGTAATGTCATAAAATCTAATATCTAACCAACCCAAATGATTTTCTCATATTAAATTGATCACTTAATGTGGGAGAATAAACGAGAACAAGTGTTAAGATATAGATATGTGCTTATAGATCTATCTCAACACGGGGCCAATGGTAAAGGGGCCCAAAAGGGAGATGGTCTATCAAAGAGCAAGGCTAACCAATGGAGCATAAGACCTTAGGGTTAGCTTCATTGAAGACCTCCAATAAATTTGTGTAAAAGTCCTTTGACCTTAGGTAAGCTAGGGTTGAGCTTGAGGTGGGAACCCGGCCCAAGCTCGAGGTGCTTGTCCTGCTTGAGGTGCTTGTCGTGCTTGAGGTGTTTGTCATGCTTGAGGTGCTTGATTAAGATGCTTGAGGTGCTTGACTGGCTCCATGCTTGAGGTGCTTGACGTGCTGCATGATTAAGGTACTTGAGGTGCCTTGAGAAGCTTGCCTGAGATGCTTGTGGGAACACCCCCTAGTTCAAGTGCTTTGTCATGCTTGGTGAGTAAGGTGCTTGATCACCTAAAGTCAAAAGCATTCCTACAAGAGGGGGGGCGAGCCCTTTTCCTAGGGGCTAGAGAGAGAACACCCACTCACACACACACAAGGGAAGCCCCAACTTGAAGAGGCAGCAAGGACACATGTTAGGCCCCTACCCATGTTACCTTCATGTGTTGCTTGAAGCCTTTTGGCTAGGCTTCAAAGGGGTCCAATGATAAATTACATGAATTATCTAATTGTTTTAGCATTTATCAAGTCCTCTCTCTCAAAGGGGAAAGGGGGAAACTTGTCCCAAGGCTACCCATGTTGCTTGTAATGGCTCCTGCTTGTGATTGGCTAGGCCTGGAGGGGTCCAATGAGCTTCAAGCATGAGCTACAAGGGGGGGTCGACCCAAGCAAGCTAGGGGGGTGCTTAGGGGGTATACTCACCCACACACACTCACAAGCACTCTCATGGTGTACTATGCAAAGTGCAAGAGCTCCCTCTCCTTCTCCAAGCAAGTAGAGGTTGAGAGCCTACACCAACACTCTTGGCTATGGAGTGCAAATCCAACCAAGAGACATGCTTCAGTGCTTAAGCTTGCCATCTCCTTCTTCTTCATTACTATGCTATTATGTATGCTAGCAACAAGAGTATGATAAGTGAGGAACTAGTTCTTTCTCCTATGAAATGTTTCTTCTTCCTCTTCCCTACCCTCATTCCCTGCTAGCTCTCTCCACCTTCGAAGGTGTTTGAGGTCTTGGGACTGAGGCTTGGGACAATTAAAGCTTTCTTCAAGTTCATGTTATGCTATGATTGTGATGCATGAAGCTTTCCATCTTCATTGCATCACCTAGGTCACAAGGAACACAAAGAATGTATTGTAACAAGTCTCTCTTAATGGGATAAATCATAATACAAATGCCTATTGGAGGGGGGACCGGCTCCACATAAATCCGGTCCTCAACTGTTGTCATGTTCTCTAAATTCTCTCTCTTGCAAAAGTATTGTTCATGCCAAGTTAACTAATTGCTATGATTATGTTGCTATCTTCAATTATGTCTACCCGCTATGCTCACAAAGTTATTTCTCGAAAGTATTCTCATTAATTTCCGCTATTCTCAAGTTGAATAGGCTAATTCCATTACATCATCCTTTGAAACTAGTAAGAAAACCCTTTGAGTACTACACCTATGGGCCTCTCTTATGGGCCAAAATGTTGTGTTGAGAAAACTGGCCACATCAACTACACACTTCAAAGGCCAATCATGTGGTTCTAGCTCCTTTGGAGTACTAATTCTCTTTTTTAGAACACTTGCACCATCTTGCTCTCCTTTTTTGTTTTCACAAGTAGAGAAGTTATGCATCATGTGTAAACTTGTCAACCGATAGTACCTGCCACAAAATAGAAAGGTCTTGGTGTCTTAAACTATGAAGTAGCACCATTTGACTACACCCAATGATATCACAAATGGTGTCCGTGTTATTTCAACCACTTCTCTTGAAGCAAAAAACAATGTTGCGCAAACAAAATTTCCATGGAGTTTGTCATCTATAAGTCAACATTCACAATTTTCTACAACAAATTCACCAGATAGAAAAGAACTTATGTAATGGAAATGGCCTATGACCTTTGAGATTAGCGGAAATTAAGAGAATTAGAGCAAGCATTTTTGTGAGACTACTTGGAGAACATAGAGGGTGAACTTAATTAGCAGTAGCAACATAACCATTATACTTAATTAACTTGGCATGAACAATACTTTTGCAAGAGAGAGTATTAGAGAACATGATAATAGATGAGGATCGAATTTCCTTGTAGTCGGTCCCCCCTTCAAAAGGCTTTTGTATTATAGATTCTCCCATCAAGAGAGACTTGGTACAATACAATCTTTGTGTTCCTTGTGACCTTGGTGATGCTATAAAGATGGAAAGTTTCATGCATCACGAGCATAACATAAACTTTGTAAAAGCATTAACCATCCCCGGCATCAGTCCCAAGGCCTCAAACACCTTTGAAGGTGGAGAGAGCTATTGGGGAATGAAGGTAGGGAAGAGGAATAAGAATCATCCATAGGAGAAGAAATAGTTTCTCACTTATCATCACTCTTCTTGCTTAGCATAGCACAATAGCATAGTAATGAAGATGAAAACAATGGCAAGCCTAAGCATTGAAGCATGGCTCTTGGTTGGATTTGCATTCCATAGCCAAGAGTGTTGGTGTAGGCTCTCAACTTCTCAACAAGCTTGGAGAAGGAGATGTAGTTTCTCCACTTTCACCAAGTGAGAATGTTTGAAAAATGAGTGTATGGTTTGGAAATTCAAAACCTTAGTTGCTACTCTTGTTAGCCTTTGAAAATCAGCACTTAAGTATCTACACCCACGGCTCGAATTGGTTAATTATAGAGAGTAGTGGAGTGGGTCTAATATTGCAGAGTTGCCAAGGAATAGCTCCTTTCAGACTTCTTATGGCTCAATAATGGTAAAGCCATAGGCAAGTTTAAAAAGACCCCATTATTAAGACCAAAGCTCCCGAGGTGTGTACCATATCCAACATAGTGGGCTCAACAAAACCGATAATAGATTCCAATCCCACTTTAATTAGCAAAATCAACCATTAATAGGCTACTTAAGGACCTCTCTTCCTAAGTAAGAAAAGAGAAACCAAATGCATTGATACCAATGTAATGGAAATGGCCTATGAAGTTTGAGAATAGTGAAATTAAGAGAATTAGAGTGAGAATTTTTGTGAGACTACTTGGAGAACATAGAGGGTTAACTTAATTAGCAGTAGCAACATAACCATTATACTTAATTAACTTGGAATGAACAATAATTTTGCACGAGAGACAATCAGAGAACATTACAACAGTTGAGGACTGGATTTACTTGGAGTTGGTCCCCCCTCCAAAAGGCTTTTGTATTATAACTTATATTTGCTTAATTAAAGTATCTTGAGCATGTTATTTCCACTGAGGCCTTAAGATGGATCCTAATA
The DNA here is from genome assembly GCF_014529385.1 of Adiantum capillus-veneris. Classification (NCBI taxonomy): domain Eukaryota; kingdom Viridiplantae; phylum Streptophyta; class Polypodiopsida; order Polypodiales; family Pteridaceae; genus Adiantum; species Adiantum capillus-veneris. Next base: position 54,982,490 of record NC_140937.1, read on the forward strand.
CAATAGCGGCTATTTTGAATTGGTCTCCTCCCAAAAAGTTGAAGGAGCTTGAATTTTTTTTGGTTATGACTAGCTATTATTGCAAGTTTATTAATAACTATGTAAGGATATTTGTGCCTATGATTGACCAATTGAAGGGTCGATGTCATCAATATATTTGGCAAAACAAGCAAAAAAGTAGCCTTGATAAATTTAAGATAGCTTTTTCACTACTTCTCATCTTTTGAATACCGTGGACCTCAAACCCTTGGTTCTCAAGACCAATGCTAGTAATAAGGCCCTTGGTGAAATTCTCCTTCACTACTGCTGCCTTCTTTGAAAGTAAGAATCTAAAGCGTGCTCAAAAAAATTAATTTGCCTAAGAGCATGAATTATATGCCATCGTACATGCCTTTCATAAGTGGCGGCATTATTTGTATGGTGCAAAGTTGGAGATTGTGTTTGACCATGAAAACAGTAAATTGTTTACAACTCAAACACATTTGAAAGGTTGTAACGCTCATTAGGGGCTTGAGGGTGTCTGTAAGAGACTAGGATGGGTGGAGAGTTGGTATTCAGACTTCCTGCGGTGTCACATTGGCAATACAAATGATGCGCTCTCTGGGTAACAGGTAGGCATGGCCTCGCTATCAAGCAAGTAATTTATGGTAAAACATGAATAGACTAAGAGAGCCCGATAGGTAATCTCTTGTTTGAACACCCAATAACATTTAATATGACTACCCTCTTTTGGGTGTTGGGAATCTTTCTCTTTTGTTCATGGAGAGATGTCATTATTTCAAGATCTATTGTGAATAAGATTTCAACTTAAAAGGATCTACTATTTAGTTTATAGCACTGATTGTGGCTATAGGAGTGGACTTTCTAAGGCTATGACCCAACTAATGCAAGTCACTCCATGAGTGTTGATGGTTGTTGATTGATCTCTTTACAATTGTACTTTCATGAAAGAAGTCCAAAATCTACCAAGGGGTAGTCGATAAGTTCAACTTTACAAGTTGATTCCAATGTTTATTGGACATGGTAGACTAAGTTGGTCATCGTTTCAACAGTTTACATGCGGAATCTAACCAAGGGGTTTGGATTGCCAAGGCAACACTCAAGGTTACCAGATACATGGTGTACTTTTCAGGTTTGGCTAGAGCACTTGCCTCCAAATAAGTGGACACTATTTTCAACCTCTAGGTAAGCCTATGATTTGGATCCATTGATGCATATGATTCAATTAAGTTTTCCTAGTGGATGAATATGCTAGAATGCTTTCATCCATTTCGCTCTTAAGACACATGACAGGGTCATGTAAGAGCTAGAATTATGTGACAATTTTGTATTTAGTACATTTACACATCCTACAATTATAGACCTACATGGTAGGGTTTTTTTTGACACATGTTTTCATAAGGGGAGCAACGTAGTCTAGGAACTAATTTTGGGGGAGTCACTATATAGAGATGTTGTATAGGACGTGCATTCAAGAGGTATTTATAAAACCCCCTATTCTACATTTTTTGAGGTACTATAGAGACCCCTTAAGTATCACTTTTCTCTATAAAAAGACCCCTTATGTACCAACATTTTCATTTTTTCCATTTAAAACACCCTTTTCTATGTATATTTTTTGTAAGTTCAAAGGAGAAATTAACTCTTTCTATTGAACTCACGTGCTATTCTACATATTTTTGAGTGAAGCCCGAAATGAACTAATGGAGTTCGATTTAGCCAGTGTGGAGCAAGGTTTATGAGGGTCCCTTTCACTCATGTCACTGAGCGTTGACAATTATCTCCACACACAAGTACATCTCATACTTAAAGGATGTCATTTTTTTGGACCTCCTTATCTGAGACATATTTCACATGTGGAGAATATGAGTCTCTTGGGCTGACACTGGTGTCTGTTATTTCAATTATGTGTCGTGACAGTTTCCAAGGCAATCAAGCTTTATAGAGTCTCTACCTTGTATATCGTGATAGCATCTTATATAACCACAAAAATCAAATGCAAGGTAATTAAGGTGTACATGCTCTCTACCTTGTACAACACGATAACATCTTGCATATGCACAAACAATTATTTCCAAGGCAATCCGCATGTACATGGTCTCTACCCTTAGACGATTGACATAAAGCATCAAACCACTTCATAATCCCAATCAAAGACCATAAAACACAATCCAATCCCCGTCACATAGTTGAGCATTTTATCCTACTCTACGTGATACACATCTATCCTACAAAACCAAATTTAGCACATAACATGGCTGCCAAAATCTCGGCAGCATTTCGGCAACACAATCATAATAAAAAGAAAATCCAAGAGCCACACTGTCTTCCACAACCAAAAATCTTAACCAAACTAATAAGAGATTCTCAATCCTTGAACATAAACCATATTCCTCACTAAAACTATTCCCACACTTGAAGTTTTGACCATACATACTGCAATCAAATTGAGCCAAACATGGCCCTTAAAGAATGGATTTTCATGTATACAAGAAAGTCTGATAAAAAACTAAACATCATCTCAAAATACCATTTTGGAAGTGTTTAACCATGCATAAATAGTGAACCATGACCGCACCTCACCCCCCTTTCACATAGAGCTAGATTTGACGTAAAATGGTGGAAAGTAGTACATGCATGCACTTGAGACATCCACATCCATCCTTGAGGTTTTATACATTATAAAAAGTCACCACATCAACCCAACAATGATGCAAAACAACCCCACCTCTTTGATCAACCATATGTCATAACTTCACATGTAGGTGCAAAACAACTTTTCTCTATCTTTGGATGTACACACGACATGCAAAAATGAGTGTTTAAATTCATACCAATGCATCAAGCCCAACCTATAATATAAAATAACACTATCACATCAATTTACCCATATGAGACTCATGCTAAAAATCACGACACAAAAAGAAAGCCATTTCATGCAAAACTTTCCATACAGTTCGGATTGGCTAACCATACATCCAGATATAAGTTTACGGACATCAAAAGAATCATCAATAAAAACATCTTGAAATCCCTTTAGAAAATTGGATAACTCTAATTCCTTGTGATTATTTATATTTTCTTTTGCTAAAGCATTAGGTTCATTTTGAGAATCTTTAACAAAAATCCAGAAATAGAGCTCTTTATTGACTTACTGAAAGCTTGCATATGTACAACGGGTATGGTGTTACCCATCTCTTTGGTATCTATGTACATATCTTTTTTCCTGAACCTAAAGTAGATTTTCTTTTCAAGGAATTTACCATTAGAAACCATGCGATCAAACCATGGTGCCTCTAGGATTACGTCCTCATGCTTGAGAAGAGAGATAAAGAAGTCCTCTTTGTCCACATAGCTTTGGACATGGAGCCTCGATTTCCCAATTAAGGGAGTGACTGAAGCTTCTTGCCCCTTGAAAGCACCATCTACGGGTAGGAAATCTCCCAGGTCATAGGCTTGGATGCCTAGCTTGGTGGCCAACTCTGTGGATATGAAATTGTGAGTAGAACTAGGGTCAAAGAGAATAAAAGCATCATGTTCTCTTACCTTTCCCCAAGAATGGCATAGAGGAGATCCTTTGTGGTGAGCTTCCTCTTCTTGGATTGACCAAGGTAGCTCTAAGAGGCTCATGGCGGGTGTTCTTTTGGGGGCAAGCACGGTACGTATGCCCTTGCTCGCCGCATTTGAAACAACGGTTATTCTTGCGATAACGCTCAAGCTCTTTAGGAGAGAGTTTTTTTTTGCCTTTGTAAACTCCCTTCTCCTTAGCTTTGTTGTTATTGGAATTGCCCTTAGGAGACTTTTGGACATGTTCCTTCCCCTTAGGCTCATTGGAACCCTTGTTTTTCCGTGGGCTTAAGATTTCTCTTAGCCCCTGTTTGGAAATTGATTTGAGAAGCCACCATGGTATGGTGTATGACCGCAGATATGGTGCGTGGCCTTTGGGAATTGGCATACTCCGCCATATCTTTAGTTAAGCTCGCACAAAATCCATCTATTGAAGACAATGGCTTTTAGATGTAAGTCCCAAAACTTGTCTACATATTTGTGAATGGATTCGTAGGGAGAGAGCTTCAAGCTTCGCCATTTGGTGAGTACTTTGTCTCTAGCATCGGTGGAAAAAAACTGCTTCATGATGGAAGCTCTTAAAGCTTTCCATGTTCGTGGAGCTTCACCGTTTGCCCGTAGGCTAGACCACCATTGCCTGGCGTACTTTCAAAAATGCATAGCTATATGGTGTAGCTTAAAGGACTCTGTGAAGCCCTCATCTCCAAATGCCACATCGAATTGTTGGATGAAAACCAAGACTTTGTCCATAGCACCAAAAGTGCCATCGTAGGTAAGGAAAGAGATGCTCTTTCCTCCCTTTTTGAACTTCTTGAGCTTGGACAATCTCTTCCACGCAGCATAGGATTTCCTATGGCCTCTTCTTTTTGATGGTTCAAAAGTTGCACCATCGCTTCCTTCAGAAGATGAAGAATTTGAGGAAGATGGAGAAGAGGATGACCTCTTTCTCGCCTTTTTCTTGCCTTGGTCTTCCTTGTCTACACCATCACTTTCTTCATAAGAGAGGATGAAGAAGATGGAGAAGAGGGTAACCTCTTTTTCACCTTTTTCTTGTCTTGTTTTTTATCATCCCTCTTTGAATTATGGTGTGGAGAAGTGTGCAATGGTCTTCTCCGTTTAGGAGGTGATGGAGAGCGTTTTGCCCACAGTCTTTGTGGAACCATCTCCGCCGAGGTGGCAGGAGACTCACTTCTTTTTTGTTATTTTGGTGGGGGCTCTTGAGTTCTCCTTTGGGAAGGAGATGCGTCATCAAGAAGTAAATTTTTGAGCCCTTCATATGGATCCTCTTCTTCTTCCCGAATCGGAGAGAGGCCTCTTTTGGAAGTCTCACAAGGAGGCTTCCTAGGTACTCTCTTGTCATGGTGGGGAGTTTGGAGAATCCCATGATCACAAAGCTGCTGTTGCACTTCACTTTGGAGGGATGGATTGCCCATGACTTGTTGAAGCCTAGAAACAAGGTTGTAGAAGGCAAAGATAGCTCCAATAGCGAGAACTGTCTCCTGGAAAGCTGAACAGTGGATCGGTCACTCATTAGTAATTACCACGGTAGTTACTACAATAACGTCTAGAAGGCTATAAATAGGACCCATTACATTGTAATGGGGCTTCTTCCTTCTTACTTGTTAGTTGAGCCTTCCAAGTATTTCTTGAGCTACAATCTCTTTGCCTGTAATTTCTCTTTGTAATCATCACTGCTACTGTAATCATTTGAACTTCAATCCATTATACCTTGTACTGGTTGTTCCTGAACTATGAACCTGAAACTACAAATACTTTTCCAATTGTCCAGTTTGTCTCTCATTTCAGTATACTATTTCAGTTCAGGTAACTATTTCAGTCTAGTCTCTAGTCTCTATTCCAGTTTCATTGGCTAAAGTGATGACTTACCAGTAGCTCTAAATTCTAACACTGGAATTAGCTATCTGAAGAGGCAATCATGGTGGTTAGAGCTGTTTCTCTTCAACCAAAAAACTATGATCTCCCAGTTATGGCAACCCAAAACCAGTCGTGGCCGAAAACCATCACACTGCGTTGACCCTGTTACTGAGGAATCCGAACGTGACTTTGTTCCTAAGAAGGACTCGGTGACTGAGACTGAGGCTCAGGTCGAGCAGAGTCATGCTGATGAGGCCAAGGACTCTCAGCACTCCAGTCAGTCCAGAAGGAGAAGGGATGAGCGGGAAGAATGCAAGGCCAGGAGTTCTTGAACCACACATTCGGATGATGGGGCCAAAGGCATCAAGGGTAGTCATCATAGTTCCAGTAGAAAGGCCAGAGAAGAGACAGAAACTAAAACTAGCAAAGAAATTGATTGGGATGCTGATACAGACCATTACAAGAAGTCCTCAAGATGGAGTCAGGTTCCTAAGGTCAGAAGAGGCAAAGAAGGACCCGACCGACATGATTATACCTGTTCATTAAAAATCTCTTTCCCAGTGTTCAAAGGTGGGAAGAAGATGGTCTAGATGTTTATATCCAAGCTTTTGAACAATATGCTAAGTTGAAAAATATTGATGAAGATGACTGGGGTGAATACTTTCCTCAGACACTAAAGGATACAATAAGGAAATGGTACTACCATTACCCACCTTGCCAACTCAGACCATACAACAAATTGCTCAAAGCTTTTAGATTGGAATATTCAGATAACAGAGGAAATGAAGACATCCTCTGTGAACTGGATAAGATAATGCAAGGAAAATAATTAGTCAAAAGTTATGTTGAGAAAATCAAGGAGCTAACCAGGCAGCTGTGCAGGAGCCACCATCACAAAAGAGGTTAGGAGCATGGTTTTTAAATGGGTTCTGCAGTAAAAAGCTTAGGGAACAAGAGGTACTTGCACCAACAAAGAAGTTCAACGATTTGGTGCATCACGCCCTGAAGCTTGAACAACAAGCAAAGAAGGAGAGGAGTCACAAGAAGAGGAGGTCCAGTAGTAGTAGTTCTTCCACTGAGAATTCTGATTCCAGTAAGACCTCCAGTAGCTCTAAAAGCAGCTCAGATGACAAGAGCAAAGACAAGGCCAAGAAGGGGTCTTGGTCCAAAAAGATTGATGAGATGACAAGGCAGATTGCTGAAATCAGCCAGACCAGACAACCAGTTAGAAGAATGGAAACTTGGTGTTCAAAGTGTAAATCTAAAGATCCTGTTTCCAATGAATCTCCGTAGTGTACCTACTGCAAAGCATATGGTCATTTATGGAACAATTGTGGCATTCGCATTCATCAATTTAAGAAGGGAAAATATTTGTCTGTAGTGGCATTTACCAATGCTGAACCAGTCAGAGTGGAGACTACCAGTGTACCCCAAGAAGAGAAATTAGGTACCAGTGGTACTGGTACTGGGCCTGGTAGGTACCAGGAGGGTACTGGCCGGGGTCGGGGTCGTGGTAATTTCCAAAACCGAAGTCTGAACTGTTTATGGCAAGTATGGGCATTTTGCGGCTCAGTGTCCAGAAACACCTACTACTGTGGCTACTGAGACGAAGGCCCCAGAGCCAGTTCCTGTTCGGGCAGTTACACGCAACAAAGGGATGGTCATTGAGGAAATTCCAGATAAGCCGGCAAAACCGGTCACTCCTTAAAGTAGCAAATGGGCTCAACAGAGAGAGGTGTGGAAGGAAACGGGTAAAGAAAAGGTAGTTGATGAATGGCAGGAGCAGAGAGAACTGGTGGCTAAGATCACAGGAGATTTAGCCAAGAAACTGCCAGAGTAGCCTGAAAGTTCTGATGCAGTCAGGGTTTGGGATTCCTGAGACTATGTTGGCCGCAGTTCAGGAACTGATGGAGGAATTAGGGAGCATTAAATCAGATATAACTGCAACAAAAAACACTAGAAGAGGCATTGAAGACACCAGAACAGAGGAATGGTACTATGCAGATACTCCCGATTCTTCAAATTCTAACAATAATTCTAATAAAGAGAGGGAAGAAATTCATGTCAAGATTTGTGACAGAATACAAAAAATCATAGTTGAACTAGATGATACTAGAAAAACTTTACCTGAAGCAGCAAAATTCATCAGACAACGAAGAAAGGTTGAAGCAAAAGCCAGATCAGTTGACTTGGCTACTACCAGAGATGATGTAGCGCCGGTGATCCAGGTAGACTATAAGGTTAGGAAACAGTGGGAGCCACTATCAGGTGTCATACTGGATGGAGGAGCAAGAGTAAATATCCTGGGGGCACACCTTCAGCAAAGAATGGGTATCACAAATCTAAAACCAGCACCTTTCAAAGTTCGAATGGCGGATCATCGAGTTGTGCACGCAATTGGGATGATAGAGAGTATGCAGATAAGGGTGGGCAAAGAAACGTTAAAGACTAGTTTCCTAGTACTAGATGTGCAAGGCGCATATGGGATGCTACTGGGGCATCCATGGTTACGAATAGCACAGGCTATTCACAACTATGCCAATCAGACTTTGATAATACAAGGTGCCAGTAGTAGAATTCAGATTCAAACAAACAACACTAGGACCTGGAGAAGGGAGCTGCGACCAGGAGAGCTTTGCCAAAAGTATAAGGTGAAGAAAATTGAAAGGATGCTGGTAACAATGAATATTTTTTCACTCATGGAAATAGATCTCAACACAGTATTACTAGACAAAATCGGGCTAAAAAGCAAAAGAAGCAATTTTCAAATCAGTTCGCTGAACTGAACTCTGGGAAACGACAAGTTCAACTAATTGGAAGGCCGGAAGAACCAGTTGATCCCAGAACGCTAGCGGCTTTTGAACAAGCACAGTCTGGAGAAGTTACTGAAAACCAGAGTAGCAGTTCAGAGATTAGAGGATCGTCTTGGGATTATGTTGAGGAGTCAACCAAATGAAAAGGTGGTGGGCCTAACTGGTTGCTTCTAGATGATCAAGAAATAGAGGAATGGAATTTGGGTTCGGAGGAAAATCCTAAAATGATGGTAGTCAACAAGCATCTGAATCCAGTAATGAAAGAGAAGGCCAGACATATGTTCTAGCAGTACAAAGACGTGTTCACATGGGAACATACTGATCTCAAAGGAGTAGATCCGGAGGTATGTCAACATCGCATACCATTGAAGCCAGATGCCAGGCCAGTGCGGTTGCAAAGATACAGAATGAATCCTAATTATGCTAAGAAGGTCAAGGAAGAGATTGATAACCTTCTGAAGGCTGGGTTCATTAATGAAGTGGACAATAGTGACTGGTATTTCCTATTGTAGTGGTGCCCAATAAGAATGGAAAGCTTAGAGTCTGTGTGGATTATCAAAAGCTGAATGCTCAAACCATCAAGGATCCCTTTCCGTTACCATTTACGGACATGCTGCTTGACAAAATTGCAGGATATGAGATGTATAGCTTTATGGATGGTTATAGTGGTTATAACCAGTTACAGATTGCTCCTGAAGATCGGAGTAAGAATACTTTTATTACTTAGTGGGGAGCATTCATGTATCTGGTTATGTCGTTTGGTCTTTGCAATGCTCCAACGACTTTCCAAGATGTATGATGGAAATATTCAGTGAATTTCTCCACAGATTCCTTGCTATATTCATGGATGACTTCAGTGTCTTTTCAAAGGAGGATAACATTTACTTTTTTTGGAAATGGTTTTTCAGCGTTGTCAGGAAAAGCAGATATGTTTAAACCCATTCAAATATGTTTTCTTGGTCTGGAAAGGACAACTACTGGGACATGTAGTGTCCAAAAATGATATAGAAATGGCCAATGACAAGATTCAGCGTGTCCAACAGGCCAAGGCGCCCCGTAATGCATCAGAACTAAGCTCTTTCTTGGGATATATCAATTTTTATAGAAGATTTGTGCATCAGTTTGCTTCCGAGGCATTACCTTTGTATGAGCTCACAAAGAAGAGCAGCAAGTTCAATTGGACTGCTGAATGTGAAGAGAGTTTTTAGAATTTGAAGAATGCCATTATTAGTAAGCCAGTACTTCGACAATCGAATTGGGATGTCATTTTCCATGTACATGTAGATGCTTCAAGAATGGCGATGGGAGCAATATTAGCTCAGCCAGAAGGGAGGACTATTTATCTAGTGTATTTTGCCAATCGGAGATTCAGTCAGGTTGAACAAGGATATACCACTCTTGAAAGAGAAGCCTTAGGAATGGTTTTTAGCGCTACTAATTTCGACACTATTTGTTGGGCAAGCTATTTCATTTTTATGTGGATCATCAAGCATTATTATTTTTGATCAACAAAGTCATTATTCAAGGAAAACTGATAAGATCGATGATGTTCCTGATGGAATTTGAGTTTTGCATTTTTCATAAGTCTGATAAAACCCACTGTGGTGCTGATTTCCTGTCCAGGAGTACGGATGGCTACTCTGAGGCATCTTTGAGAGATGAGCCAGTGGATGCAGAACTATTTCAGATAACACCTGAGGAAATAACTGATCCAAAGTTGTATGATGTATATCAGTTCTTGTCCAAGGGAGGATTCCTAGACAATTGGACTCAGAATCAGAAGAAGGCTCTGATTATTAGGAGCCTGAAGTTCACCATCATTGGCGGGTCAGTCTTCAGTCTACAGACTGGGCGTAGATGGGGTTCTTCTCGAAGATGTGCACCTATGGAAGGAAAAATGCAAGTTATTTTAGAGGCACATGATGGGGATTCTGGAGGACATTTCTCCACTGATATCACTTATAAGAAAATTTTGCAGGCTGGATTGTGGTGGCAAACTTTAATAGATGATGTTAGAAGCTTTTGTAAAACATGTGATATATGCTAGAGGATGGGTAGACCCACAACAACAGATATGACTCCTCTAACTCCAGTCCAGCCATTGGGAGTGTTTATGAAATCGGGTCTAGATTTCATGGGTCCATTTAAGAGAATTACTCCAAGGAAGAATAGGTATATATTGATGGCCACTTGTTATGTCACCAAATGGGTGGAAGCTAAATATATTCCCGCCAACACAGCGAAGTCCACTGCTATATTCTTATTTACAAAAATTATATGCCATTATGGATATCCTGTGGAGATTGTTTCTGATCATGGAACACACTTTATAAATGATACTATGGATATTTTAATGGAAATGCTCTCAGTCAAACATCGAAAATCAACACCATATTATCCCCGCTGAAATGGGCAAGCAGAGAGGAGTAACAAAACTGTTAAGACCATTCTCACTAACATTGTGCAGAAGGAGCCACACCAGTGGGATCTGAAGCTCCAGACTACACTCTGGGCATATATGACAGCCTATAAGGTCACCACTGGATTAACACCATTTCGAATGGTGTATGGCACTGAAGCTGTCGTGCCTATGGAATTTGTCATTCCCAGTCTCAGGATGACAGTAGAGTATGGATTGGATTTTAATCACAATCTTAAATAGAGGTTGGAGGAGTTAACACAGTTGGATGAGTTAAGACAGAGGGCTATGCTGGAACAGGAAATTGTTCAGCAAAGAAGGAAACACTGACATGATAGAAGAATCAAAGTTAGGGAATTTGAGAAAGGAGATTTGGTTCTGCTCTATCAATCTAAACTAGGTCCTAAGAAACCAAACTTAAAGATAGCTTGGGTGGGTCCATATGAAGTTGACGGGGTGTTTTTCAACAGCACGGTAAGGCTGAAAGATTTATCTGGGTTACTGCTACCAGGTGTGTATAATGGGGCCAAAATCAAGCTATATTATTCAGATGACAAAGAGACTTCCAGGGCTAATGATACTGGTATTCTGGGAACTGAAGACCAGGAAAATTTAGAATCAGTTATTTTAAGCCTTTTTCTTGTACAGCCTGTACCAAAGCCAGTCAAAGGGTCAAAAAAGTCTCAGCACGACAAAACCATGTCAGTGCCAAAATCAGTAAAGTGTCAGAGCCAGTATCAGTTTTTATGGGAAAAAGGGCCAGCCGGACTGTCTGTGATAATCATTTCAAAGAACATGGAGTGTATTAGCGAATGCATGTATGCAAGGTCATTAGCGGTGCACAAAACTCTAGGAACGGTAAGTAGTGGAGCTTTTTTGGCGAGAACGCGTATAACAGTAAGGCGAGTAGGCATTTTTTGTCATAATTTTCGTGCACGACGTCTGCCTGCTGTCACACATTCTCCATCGCCAAGCTCTGAAGCTTCTTCACTACAACCACAAACTTCTTCATCTAAAGCAGCTGTTGATTGCTACCTATCTTTACCAGCCACACCTGGATACGGGTTTGAAGATTCAAGTAAGTCTTGTTCTTCTACTGATTCATCGTCTTCACAGTGCATGGGTATGAAGAAAATGTCGGAGAAGATGCAGGAAACCATAGAGGAAACCCAAGCACTTATTGCCTCTGCTAAAGCCTCTCTATCACTAATTCCCCATAGTAAGATACAACGGTATGTGTTTACCGAGCAAGTAGAAGCATTGCTACGATTGTTGGATTTGCATGTGGTTGTGCAAGCCACAAGAATTGAGTTTGACACAACTATCATTAGGCAGGTTCTTGATTCCTTTAATGTTGATGATGGCAGTGCTGTAGTATATGGTAGGAAAGTGTCAGTAACTCTGGATAACATTGATTTTTCTTTCAAGATGCCAAACGAACCGAAGCCGACTGTGGCAACTGCAGAACAGATAAGTGCAGCTCTGAAAGAAGATGATGCAGCCAAGAAGAAACGTAAGGCCAATGCACAAGGGGTTCCAGTAGCGAGGCCGGACGTCCCCGTTGCTTATCGATTTGTGGTCAAAGTTGTGAGTCTGAGAAATAGCCCCACATATGTCTCAGAGAAACTGTTTGCTATGTTACTGGCAAAGAAATTAGATGCCACGGCTTCAATCGACTTATCTCAGCATCTGTCACATAATGTGCCTCAACAGACTGCTAAGTTGAAGTCTCAGACTGTTTTCAAAGCCTGGTATGTCTGGCAGTTTCTTTACTGGGCAACTTCTCCTACTGCTCATGACCAGGTACGGATGGCTTGGAATTAGAAACCCATCCCAGCAAGTAACAATGTTGATTTATCCTCAGATGAAGAAACCCCAGGTAATCAGTTAGCTCTCACTAGAAAGAAGAGAAAGGCCACGCACGAGGAAGCTGGTAGTCCCAAGAGATCGAAAACTACATTGGCTAAGAGCAGTGCTTTCTTGAAGCGGTTAGAAAGTCACGTCAAAACTGTGTCTACTGAAAAATCTCCAGTAGACTAGACTTCAGTTAGCCAGGCAGACCAGCCTCCAGTAAAGATTACTATTGGGACCAGCCAGCAAGCGGGGCAGAGTTCAACAAACACCAGTGCAGAAAAAGACTAGCCAGACAGGACCAATGCTAAGCAGTTGGCACTGCGTACTGATAAGGGAAAAGGACCAGCACTGCCAGTCCAATTAGTAAAGTTCCTATCCCTTTCAGTGAATTAGCTTTGACCTTAACCAAGAAGGACAGATTACAACAGCTGCAGACTCATCCTCTCACAGGATGATTAGTCCTCCACAAACCTGATTATGCAACATTACCATATATGGCTCCTGTTACAATTTATGAGCCAGTTGCCTCTGATCCAGCGACGGTCAATGATGGCTGCTCAGTACTTATCCAGTCATCCTGGAACACAATTGTTCATGCTTTGGGACAAATGTTGGATGCCTCAGAGTCTAATAATGAAGTGACCAAATTAAAAGTTGAACTGAGGAACAGTGAGCAGCACGTCGAGAAGTTGAAACAAGATATAGGGGCACAATCATTGCGGCATAGTGTTCTTGAAAATCAGTCAGCCATGACAATTCAGACATTAGAAGGAAAGCTATCCAAGCTTGAGTTTAAGATGAGGAAGTTAAATGAAGAAAAGGCAGAGGCTGAGAGAGCTGCTGACAGATTTGAAACTATGCTAAGGATGAAGAGAGTTGATTTCAACTTATTGCTGACCAACCACACTGCATTGAAAGTCTCTTTAACAGAAAGATACATATACAATAATTTGGCTGATATTTTGAATCCAGAAGGCAACACCGTCTTCAATATGGATAATTTGAGGGCGCTCATGGAAACAATGCAAAGTGATTTGCATGATAAAATTTTTGAATATAATAGTGCTTTGGCAAATCAAGCTATTCTGGACTATATTGATAAGAAGAATGACCTTGATGAGGATTCTGAGAAAGCATAAGTGAAGGATGAAGAGAGGGAGGATGAACCAACAGATAGGCATGATGATGACAATGACTCTTTGTTGGGAATGGGATCGTGCTAGCTATGGTGGATGAAAGAGAAATATAGCGCCAATGTGTGAGTATGTGTGTAAGCAAGGTTATCACTCGAGTGAATTAGGTTCCAATCTTGCTAGCTATGATGATGATAATGACTCTTTTTTGGGAATGGGATTGTGCTAGCTATGGTGGATGAAAGAGAAACATAGCGTCAATGTGTGAGTATGTGTGTAAGCAAGGTTATCATTCAAGTGAATTAGGTTCCAAGATAGAATTAGCTTGGACTCATAAACACAATCTTGAGTATTGACTTAGCTTAGCACAAGCTCACCATAGACAAGCATGTAGTGCAAAATAGAGTTGTGTTTATTCATTCATGAAATGAGCTTTAAGTAGCTCCTCAGCCTTGCTCCACAGCATGTGGGATAATTCCACTCTTCTCCTTGACTCACATTTTAGGACAAAGCTCACACTTTACAATCCTCCCCTTGAGGTTTGGACTATGAAAAAATACTGAAGATGCATGATCCACACAGGATGATAAGCTAATATCCACACAGGATGGTAAAATCCACACAGACTGACAAAATCCACACAGGAAAATAAAAGTCCTCCCCTACAAGTAGAGAGGCTGCATCTTCAAAGTACGTTTTCATAAAAGATAAGGTTGGTCTCTCCTTTGTCCTCTTCGTCTTATACTATGTGAGCTGATCCTTTGTTAGGTTTCTTGCCTTCGTATCTTCTGCTGTTGCTTCGGCTAGTGTTGCTTTCTCCACTGCTACTGCCTCCATTTGAGTAGCATCGAGAAGGTGGGTGTCCCTTCTTACCACATTTGTTGCAAGGATTGTTTGTGTAGCAGTCTTTTGCTACATGTCCCATTCTTCCACATTCATAACACTTTCTTCCAGTTGATGATGTTGATGGCGAATGTCTTTCCTTTGAGGATGTTGTGACAAAGGCCCCTCCTAATGAAGTTAATGAACCTCTTTGCTTTCTTTCTTCTGCTTGGATTGATTTGATGACATCTTGAAAAGGTGGAGCTGGTTCTTTTTCTTCAAGAATTGTGACTAAGTGGTCATAAGAAGGTGGAAGTGCACTCAATAGTATGGCCACTTTGTCGTCTTCTGGTACTTCGACCTGGATGTAAGTGAGCTGTGTGACAATGCTCTTAAGCCTATTTACTAGGCTAGCAATGCCCTCCCCTTCAATCATGGTGATCTTGTAAAGTTGTCTTTTGAGACTAACTTTACTTCTTTTGGCCTTGGCTCCAAAATTGCTTTCTAAAACATGCCATGCACCATGTGCATGCATACTTTCGCCTATGAAATGCACATAATTGTCATGCAAGGAGGTGATGATGATTCCTAACGCTTGTTCGTCTTTGGCCAAATTGTGTGCACTTGCTATGAGTGTAGATGCCCTAGTGTGCACTCCATCGGGTTCGGCTTGTTGCTCTAAGGCAGTGCTGATGACAGACCACAAACATTTTTTCATAAGATATCCTCTTAATTTCGTTTGCCAGGTGTGAAACCCTTCCCCGTTGAATTTTCCTATTCCCTTGTCCCCCATTTGTGCTAAGAGAGGGGTCTTAGCTGAGGAGACTCTCCTAGCCAGTGTCTACCTCTTTACACGGTGCACAAATAAAGAAAAATGATATTTATTCGTAGGTTATTGTGCTTGGTTGCAAGATTTCAGATTTGTAATGAGAGAGAGAGTAATAGAAAATTCCTTTGAATTTTGTGAAGCTCCTCTTCACAAAAAATAAGAAAAATCACTTGATTGCTCGAGGAAGCTTTTCAAGTCTGTCTTGAGAAGCATGTTCCTTTGATGTTTTGAAGATAAGGCTTTGATGCTCTTTACTTTATGATTTTGAAGTTCTCCACGTCTCCTTTGGATGTTTGATGAAGCTCTCCTTTGCCTTTTGGATGTGGGAATTTACCCTTGAGTTGAAGATCCCATGCTGCTTTGTGCTTGCTGCAGGTGGGAAAACACCTTCAAGCTTGGGAGCTTTGCCCCGTGGGACTGGCTGCCTGAACGTCTTGCGGGATTGTGCCCGTGTGGGAGGCCTTCGGGCTAAGGGGGTCAATGGTGTGGGTCAATGGCCGTGGGAAGGGGGGGGGCTAAAGTGGGCCTAATTCGGGCAGGTGGGTAGGTTGGGCGATGGGCATCACCTCTGGGCAAGCATGGGCAATGAGCAGGATGTCTGGGCAAGCCGAGCATGCGCGGGAAGATCCGGGTAGCGGGCAGCGTATCCGGGCAGGCGCGGGGGCAGTCCGGGCAGGTCGCCGGTCGGACGGATGTTTCTTCACTGTGTGGCCGGCCGTTTGGACCCAAAAAATGGATTTCAATGCAGTTGACCACCGACCTCAGATCCGCCGTGGGCGCCCAAAGTGTGGCCCCTCAAAGAGCACGTGTTGACCCTTGTTTATAGGGTGTTCCCACCTTGGTAGGGCCCGCTTGAACTGCTTTGAGGCTTATTTTCTACAATGTTTTGGTGGGCATTAAAGGCCTTTTAGGCACACGTGCGCACGCACGCACACACACACACACACACACACACACACACACACACACACACACACACACACACACACACACACACACACACACACACACACACACACACACACACACACACACACACACACACACACACACACACACAATTTGGGCCTTGAATCTGCAAGGAAAACCAGAGAATGAGGGTGTGCATGAGAGAAAGACTGAGCAAGCTTTAGAATAGGCAAAAGAGATGCGATTTTAGCATGGTTGGGCTTGATGGAAAGCACTTGAATGGGGCTACGCACACACACCATATTGCAAATGCCAATTTGCTAAATAATGAGCAGCTATTGAATGCAAGATGCAAGTTCTTAATGGCTAAATTAATCAAATCTTATGCTAATTAATCTTCCAATTAGCTAGTGAGTAGTGGCCCAAGAGTCTTTAGCTCAAGAATATGCTCATGCTAGCCAATGGAACACTAATTAGGCATGCGGTATGCAATAGAAGAGCAAATCTAATGGATTAATCTAATGATGATAAAGTAATGCTAATTGTAATAACACACAAACGCATAACAACAATCCTAGCTAGCACACCATAGCTCTGATACCAGTTGTTGGGAATGGGATCGTGCTAGCTATGGTGGATGAAAGAGAAACATAGCATCAATGTGAGTATGTGTGTAAGCAAGGTTATCACTCAAGTGAATTAGGTTCCAAGATAGAATTAGCTTGGACTCATAACACAATCTTGAGTATTGACTTAGCTTAGCACAAGCTCACCATAGACAAGCATGTAGTGCAAAATAGAGTTGTGTTTATTCGTTCAGGAAATGAGCTTTAAGTAGCTCTACAGCCTTGCTCCACAGCATGTGGGATAATTCCACTCTTCTCTCCTTGACTCACACTTTAGGACAAAGATCACACTTTACACTCTTCTCCATCTCAGTCGTCAGGATCTGGTGCTGGTGGATCAACTGCCACAGGGGACAGTCAGCCCAACACAGACCAGCCAAACCAGTATAGGGATCAACAGTTGGGAGATCAACAAGCTAGTGATCAACAACTAGGCAACACTGAAGATTCACTAGTACACCAGTCACAACACAGTTCAGATATGAAAGGAAAAGGTAAAGCTGTGTGACTGAGATTTTGAAAGGTGATGAGCAACTTTCATTACAGCTCATCACACTGAACAAGAGGCTAAGACATCAGCAAGCTCCTATAACTAGGTATCTAGAGGATTATGTTCTTCTTTTTGATCTGGAACGGTTTCAACGACTATATGTCGGTGCCTGAGAAATGATCCAGCATTGGAAATCAGCCACTTTCAATGATCAAGAGTTGTGCCAATTACCTGAGCATCCTAGTAGAATTCAACTGCTAGAGAGAGTACGTGAATGGGCACTAACCTCTGATGATAAGCTGGTCAATCCACACTAGCAGCGGCAGTCTACTGCAGACTGTCAATCCCTAGCCATTGAATTAGAGCTCCTACTTGGGAACAAGCCAACATATAAATGTATGAAAGAGGTCAAAAATCAACTGAAAGAAGTCCTACTGCAAATGCAAATTTCCAGAGGAGTGCTGGACCAGAGGGTACAAGCTATTAATGAAGATCAGACTTCCAGCAGTAAGGGACCGCAAACTCAAATGACAGTAGGGGAACAGGCAACTGCTCTCCGAAGACTATTTCAACTCGTTCGAGTCACCAGGAAGATGATGCAGCAGGAGAACCAGGCCGTTCTCTCAACTTTCTGGAGTTTGTACATGATTCCCCAGTTCTCATGTATGCATTGCCGGCCAGGGAGACTCAGCTGCCTAGGTTTTTTCTAGCTCTGTATCCTCAACATCTAGAACCAGTGGATCGGCTCACATACTATAACATCACTGGTGATCTTCAGGGTTGGTATGAGCGAGCCACTGTAGAATGTAAAACTTGGCAAACATTGATCAATGAAGCTCTCCAATGAAATGATGTCTTGGAACTACATGGAGAAATGCAGAGGATCAAGCTATGTATGGGATAATAGAAAATCCAGCTCAAAGGGCTCACCAAGATCACAAATCAGCTGCTTCAACTTACTATGGAGTCCTCTAAGATTCCTGAAAAGGATATTACGGCTAAACCAGGTCTAGGGCCACAGTATAGAGAAATGGCTAAGATACTCTTTGAAGCTAGGATTAAAACAAATCAGCCTCTCCCAGAAGGATGGATCCACATAGCTTTGCATTGTCATAAATTGGCCAGATGCCGTCTTACAAAGGGTAGACGCACGCTGTATGATCCCGAAACCAAAACATATAATCCTCTCACGCCTTTGAATTGGAGATGTCCACAGCAAGGCGGGATCATCTTGAATATGAGGCCGTTTATCGATTTATCCAAAAGGACAATGTTGGCACTGGAACTTCTGAAGCACCAATACAGAAGAAGGGCAAGAGGAAGTGGGTTCAGTGGAAGGATACTGGGTAGTTCCATCTCAGAATCAGACAGAGGATTTTCCCAATAGGACGCTAGAATTTCGTTGGCTAGACACCCTTGGAATTACAATATAGGGGTGTCAAGCACTCAACAAGCATGAAATATAGCATAAAGCTAGCAATACCAAAAGGGCTAGCGACTCCAGAAGAGTACTATCATGAGGAACATTGAGCAACTCAGCAAACAGGCAAATGGGTTTAGGGTTTAGGGTTTGGACCTCAACCAGAAACCCATATGCGTTCCTCAACACCATTTCAAAATCAGGCGGTGGATTTTTCAGAAATTTTGGAGTTATACCAAAATTCAAGAAAGGAGGGAAGGATGTAGAAGGAAAAGATAGATCCAACATGCGAAAACTGTCTCCTGGAAAGCCGAGCAGTGGATCAATCACACAATAGTAATTACCACGGTAGTTACTACAGTAACTTCTAGAAGGCTATAAAATAGGACCCATTACATTGTAATCGGGCTTCTTGCTTCTTACTTCTTAGTTGAGCCTTCCAAGTATTTCCCGAGATACAATCTCTTTGCCTGTAATTTCTTTTTGTAATCGTCGCTGCTACTGTAATCATTTGAGCTTCAATCCATTATACCTTGTACTGGTTGTTCCTGAACTATGAATCTGAAACTACAAATACTTTTCCAGTTGTCCAGTCTGTCTCTCATTCCAGTATACTATTTCAGTTCAGATAACTATTTTAGTCCAGTCTCTAGTCTCTATTCCAGTTTCACTGACTGAACTAATGACTTACCAGTAGCTCTAAATTGTAACACTGGAATCAGTTATCTGAAGAGATCATCTCCAATTCCAAAGGTAGTTAAGAAGCATAGGGGCATCATTAGTAGCATGCTCATTAGCAAAACCAAAGCTATCAACATTAATTTCACTCTCTTTACTATTGTCAGCCATTCTAACAATTTTTGAAGTGTAATATTTTCAAGTGTACTTTGGCACTTCAAGCCCTAGTTGCTGCTCCTCTTTACCCCTTTAAAAAAGCACTCAAGCTACTGTACCCATGGCTCGAATATCATTAATTGCAAGGAATAGAAGAGAGCGTCTTTCAACACCAAAATAGTACCGGCTCTTGTCAAGTTTCTAATAGCTCAATAGTGGCTAAGCCGTAGGCAAGCCCCGTAGGACTCCACTTTTAAGACCATAGCTCTTGACAGTGATGCCCCGTTATCTCCATGAAGGCATGTGCACTGCATGGCTGAAAAATCCCTATTCTACTTACTCAATTGCAATTAATAATACCAACCATTTATAGCTAGCTTGAGGACCTCCCTTCTTGAGCAACAAAAGAGAAACGTTGTGCTCTGATACTAGTGTAACATTTAATGGCCTAGTAACTTGTGTGTAGCGGAAAATAACATGAACATAGTGAGCATTTCATTCGAATAGATTCCTAATGAGCATAGCAAGAGTGCTTGGATGAGAGAGCAACAAAAAGCATAACACCTAGATAGATAGGCATGAACAATACTTCAAAAGGGAGAGAAATTAAGCTATTGACAACAGATGAGGACCGGATTTACATGGAGCCAGTCCCCCCTCCAAAAGGCTTTGTATTATAGGTTTCCCCCATCAAGGGAGACATTTTACAATACAATACTTTGTGTTCCTTCAATAACTTGATGGTGCAATGAAGATGGAAGGTTCAAGCACCATGCACACACTTATAAAACACATCATCAATTCCCTCACGGTCTCAGACCCAAGACCTCACACACCTTCGGAGATGGTGAGAGCTAGCGGGGTATGAGAGTAGAGTGAGAGGAAGAAGGAGTAGTCTTACGAGAAAGAAGTATATCTCCTCACATAATCACTCATAAAAGCTTAGCATAGCTTAGTCATTAGCATGGTAGAGGAGATGAGCATGCATTGAAGCTTGGCTCTTGGTTGGATTTGCATCACAAAGCCAAGAGTTGTTGGTGTAGGCCTCCCTTCTCACAAGCTTTGAGTAGATGATGAGCTTTCCATTAAAGCTTGAGAAGGAGAGAGAGAGAGAGTCTTCTTGCTTCACACATGAGATTGTGTGAGTGTGTGTGTGTGAGAATGCCTTGCCAAAATCAGCCCCCTCTCTCTCTTGGTCGACCCTCTTCCAAAATACTCATGCTGGCACCCCATTGGACCCTGCAAAGCTTAGCCAATCATAATTGAGAATCATAAATGATAGCCTTGTGACATGTGTCCCCCTTTCCCCTTTTGTGAGAGCTTTAGGTAATTAAATAATGCAACTAAACTCTCATTGGACCCCTTTGTCTTCTGGCCAATAGGAATCAGGCAAGCCATTAGGCTGCTGAATGCTCATTGGACCCCTTGGGAGACTGTCCAATAGTCTTCTAGAGAGCTTAATTCTTATGGGTTCTTTTATTAAGTGTTTTTAAATGAATTAAACTAGATTTACTCTAGCCTAATTCTCATTGGTCCACCTCCATGGCCATCCAATAGGATTTGAGTGCACCTTGTGGGCAACTGGGCTAGGGAGCCGACATGTGTCCCCTATTCCATTTGTGTCAAGGGAGCCTGTGAGTGAGCCGACATGTGTCCCCTATTCCATTTGTGTCAAGGGAGCCTGTGAGTGTGTGTGTGTGTGTGTGTGTTTCTCTCTCATCCCCTACTTACAGGGCTCGCCCCCTCCTATGTAGGAGTCTTGAAGACTTTTGTGTACACTCACAAAGCATCCAATTTCCCTGAGGTTTGACCATTGGACACAACCTTTAAATTTTGGAACCTTAGCATGAACCTTAGGGTCTTTAAAGCCCATTGTTGCACATTGCTCTTTTGCATATGGCCCCCCCTTTGGATCCCTATTTTCCTTCCTTTGGATCCCTACAGTGGCCGGTCTGCCAGCTTAGCCAATATTCTAGCTTTTTCTCCCCTGGTACTTCCCCATATTAAATGATCAGTTTAACATGAGAAAATCATTTAGGAGAATTAGATATTAGTTATTATGACAACTATCCCTAATTTTTGTGCAGTAGCTCAGACGGTAAATTGGTACCCAATCAAAATATGCCTTGCTTTTGAAAGTTGACTCTGGCCAAAACTATCTCTAATTTTCATTTAAATTGGTACCTAATCAACTAATGAAACTATGAGTGAACTAGATTGCAATGTGATGTTCTGAAATAATCACGATACTTACCATACCACCTTGGTGTATTTCCGTTTCTCTACCATATGTCCGGTTTTCACTCATACGATGATAAAAAATAATATTTTTGGGGTTTAAAAGCACATTGCTTTTTGAGAACACCGAAAAGCACAAAAAGCTAAAAAAACACAGAAATCTAATTTTTTATTTCTAAAATTGAACCACGGCTTCATGTAGCGTAATGGACCTGCATTTCATTGAAAAGTGTCGAAAAGCATTTAAAAAACAAAGTTTTACAAAATTGAACTCTAACTTCCTTGGAACTCGTAGATCAAGAATCCGGAGCTGCTTTTCACAAAAAAACATCGAAAGCACAAAAAGCAAGAAAAAAAAAAAATTTCCAAAAGTGAACCAAGTGTTCGTTTGACCTACCAGAACATGACACGACCTTGCTTTTCACTTCAAAACCTTCCAACGTTGCACAACAAGCATTCTAAATGGAAAAATTAAAGTAATGTGGATTGAAAATCTAAATTTTTTACTTTTTAAAGAATGTGAAAATTGGAGATTTTACAGAATCATTGCCAGTGACATTATAGTTGGACTTCATCAACATGGTCTACCTATCAAGAGTGACATCTCCTTATCTTGCCACCTCACTCACTAGCTATTTCACATGGAGTGTTGTACATAGCCTCCACTATGTGTTATATTTCTTACTTATCTGATCATGTTGTATAGTTAAGAAAAAGAAGGAGATTTTAGCCTCCATCTCAGCATGTACTCTCTTGGTGTATGCACGTGCTCTTGCAAGAGATCAAAAGCTCACCTTTCGTATCTCTTTACAAAACCTGTACTCCATTAGCCGCATTTTTAGTACTTATGTTGTTGCAGGTCCTACATTGACATGTAGGGCTAGCTTTAGGTTATAGTTGTGCAATGACTTTGTAGCTGTTCGAGCCCTCATATTATCCTTGGTCTACTTTGATCGCCACACCAAACTACATTGGTCTCCAGACAAGTGTAGTTTGGGGACAAGCACTTTGCGGCAGTCAAGCTTGGAGCATTAGATGTGTGCTTTGGAAGACATATCTTTCCTTGATAGTAGCCTTTGAGCCTCAAGCACATGTTTAGGAATGTGTTGTTGAGCTTTTATTTTGAGTGAATGGATGATCTTTAACATGTTGTGCCTAGCAACTTGGTTTCTCGAGTCCTTAGGATGACCATCACACACACGTGCACGCGTGCACTCTCTCTCTCTCTCTCTCTCTCTCTCTCTCTCTCTCTCTCTCAACTTTGAGTGAGTGGATGATATTTAACAAGTTCCTGTCTTGAGCCCTTTTGCATGACCATCTCTCTCTCTCTCTCTCTCTCTCATGGTGAATTGGCTATCCTATTTACCTCTTGATTAAGGGTAATGAGTTGCTTCTTGAGATTGTCCCCCCCCCCCCCCCCCCCCCCCCTCCCGTTTATAAGTGACATGGGGTGTCACTCACGGGATCGATGGCATAGGCAAATTTTCGGCAGGGCGGGGTGCTTTGGGCCGTATGATCAACGCAGAAAGGGGGGGGGGGGGGGGGGGGGGGGGGAGAGAGAGTATTATGCACGTGACTCGCATAGCTTGCAGCGTGTCGTGATAGGTGGACTGGATAGCCTGCGTGAGTCCGATGGGAGAGGTGGTGAGCTCGAGGCGCAACGCGAGCAGTGGGGAGGAAATCCGAGGGAAATCCCTTTTGCATGGCGGAGATGGGATCAACGGTGGATTCATTCTCTGCCGTCAATCCCTTGAGTCTCACCCGTGTCGCTTATTGGAAACCCCCCCCCCCCCCCCCCCCCCACCCCCTCCCCCCCCAAAAAAAAAAAAAGCGCGCGTGCACGCACACACACACACAAAAGAGCGGAGTCCCATCATCTCATGTATGAATTAAAAGGCTTGTAATTAGGGGGAGAATCAGGTTCTACACGAAGAGGCCTAGCCTGCTAGAAGAATATTTCAGAAATGCAGCAAAGTAGAATTTTAATATAGTATTGTTTATTCGGCTCGTGGGCCATCTGGCCTCCCAATCTCAAGCCCACGTTTGGGCCAAGCGACGTGACGGGACTCTCTGCATTAGGCTAGCGAGCCAAGTGTTCCCTTAATACGACGCACTCTTGTCTTTAACAAATCCCACCTTCTTGTAGGCCTATTTGCAAGACACATATAGCCTAATCCTCTTATCTTAACTTCCTTGACAGCCATCAAAATTGCCACGCAAATCCGTCTCCAAGGACACCATGTGATGTGTGCCACAAAAGCATGTCTATACTATCTCCTCATCTCCAAAATAATTACACTACTTAGTAAAAAGAACACAAGGCTAAAAGAATGTAAAGCAAAAGGAAAGTCCACACCACAAGAAGTTTTGGACAAATCTCACAATAATTCCCACATTGTGACTTATCTCAACATCATCAGCAACATCACGAGCTTCTGTGAGGGAGGCACCGCATACCAGCTAGGTACGATTGGGGGCAGCGGACCGCCGGCCCCCCCGCATACCTAGCTAGGTACGATTGGGGGCAGGGGACCGCCGGCCCGTGGGGGGGGCCGGCGGTCCACTGCCCCCAATCGTACCTAGCCAGGTATGCGGTGCCTCTCGACCAGAAGCTCATGATGTTGAGGTAAGTCACAATGTGGGAATTATTGTGAGATTTGGGGCCGGTGGTCCCTTGCCCCCAATCATACCTAGCTAGGTATGCAGTGCCTCTCGAGTAGAAGCTCATGATGTTATGCATTGTATGAAAAACATTGAAAAAGACTCCGCAACCGGGTTGGCGGTCCCCTGCCCCCTAGCTAGGTATGCGATGCCTCTCGAGCAGAAGCTCATGATGTTATGCATTGTATGAAAAACATTGAAAAACTCCGTTTTCCTACATGAGAAACTTTTTAAATTTTCTTTTGGACAGAGAGGGGGCAGATGAATACAAAAGCATATTCTAGTCGTGTATGTATACTGAGTGAGTGAATGTGATCTTATGCCTTTTCACATTCTTTGACCTGTCATCAATCTATCTAGCTTTCCATCTTCCTTCTAAAGTTCTATACCCTTCAATTCTTTGTTTAGATTTTTCATCTAGAACAAACGACCGACACCTGTTGAGCTCAAATTGTACATCAACTTTTTGACCATGCTTATACAAAGTGTCACAAAGCTTATCGTCACTAGTGTGGCTTCGCCGCCTCTCTCTCTCTCTCTCTCTCTCTCTCTCTCTCTCTCTCTCTCCGCCTGCGCGCATCGAGCCTTGTGCTCTGTTGTCCCGCTGTCTCAATTTGGCTCAGACGCCACTGCCGCGAGGGCGTCGGACTAACCAAACACTGACGCGTGGCAGGGGGGGGGGGATTCCCTCATATGGAATCCACTTTTATTTGTGTTAGCTATTGACCCTTCCATAGTCCAACAAGGTTTTTTTTTTCTTTTTCCGCTTGCAAAACTCACAATTGTGAGTGGCTAGTATTAAGAACATTAGAAATATACACCAACCTTGAGCTCAGACAGAGCCTTGAGGGTCAAAGGATTACAAGTTTTCTGCTTGCCACAGAAACCACAACTGCTCCTAGGTTTTACTTATTACAAGATGCCATCATGATATGTATTGTTCTAGACCAGTCCTCTGAGACTTGTTTGCCTCCGATCCTATGGATCGTCACTCTGCTCTCTTGTATGATTTCACAAAAGCTCACCACAGTCAGATCCCCCTCAAACACACGCCGGTTCCTTGCTTGCCAAATATGGTGAAAGAAGTAGTACACGATTATTTGAGTGCAGACAAGCAAAGCAGGACTTCCCAACCTGTTACTACCAAAGAACAAATCAGTCTTGAAGAACTTAATTTGCCATGTCCTTTGAATCCACTTGCATATTTTCCCAGCCATGCCACTGCTTGCCTGGCACCCATGAAAAGGTGGGTTAGGTCTTCACTAGCTATTTTGCACCCCGAGCACCCATCAGACCCGATTCCTCTTAAGGTTACCCAAACCTCTTCTTTTACTACAAGGAACTATGTTTGCATCCAAGCAATTTCAAGATGACAATCACAATACCATCAACGCTTTCAAAGCATTACATCAATTTTGTAGGGTATATGGTAGATGGCCATAACTAACTCAAACTAAAGTCCTTTGAAAGGTCAGAATGCCTTGATGAGTTCAAGCTCAAAGGAACTAGTCCTAGGGAGGTTATCAGGTACCTTGGGCTGATAGCCCATTGATTGGCTTCAAACAAGAATTCAACAAAAAGTGCACTTAAGAGTCCACTATGAAGCTCAACCTTGTAGGAAGACTAGTGGTCCATAGACACATATTTTTAGCATTCTTGCATATGAGACATCCATGATCGAGCTTCCAAAGATGCTGGCAGGAAAAAATGTTTACTGACTTTTATTGATAAGAAAACTTGGTTATCTATATCTTTGGGAGTATGTTCTCTTCAATAGATAAGATGAAGGATGGGGCATCCTAAACATTGTGAAGAAGGCATTGAGCCTTCAAGTTTGATTTGGTTCAATAGGACGATTCCTCCCCATTAGGAAAATTTTGAACTCATTTTTGGACCTTTTAAGAGTGCCACATCATCAAAGTTGTACAAAAGAAAGCAACCCGGTAGACCCCTCTAAACATTGCTTAGAACCCCATGATATGACCTATCATTGGAAAGTTCTTGAAAAATGGATTCTAAAGAGCCAATGTCTGACTTCTATGAAAGTTATGCCATTTTTTTTCAATCAGCCAGGTTTTGTTACCGTTACGGTAATCTAAAATCACCTTTTTCTAGATCTACATGAAGGCAATGTCCGATAGATGCATGTTATATATCAATAGATAGCATTTGAAGAGTAGATTCTACATATCCAACCTCTGACAAGTTTGGATCTTATTTGCAAAAAAATTACCGATCCCCACTTTTTGAAAGCTATGCCACATCAACAATTCTTACAAGGCCCATTTTTGAGTCCAAACTTTTCCTAATGGTAACCCTAGATCAATTCAAAATAGCTGATAAGGCTTTCAAGGGGTAGGGAATGGACACTAAGTGTCCATTCCTCATAATACGTGTGACCCCCTTGGCGATCGACGAAGGCCAGGAGCCATGGGGGAGTAGGTATTATGGGGGAATGGACACTAAGTGTCCATTCCCGACCGTCAAGGGTCTAGGGGAGGGGGGCCAACACCATTTGTGAGGGGGTAGACGGCACATCAGTGACCAGTGCTGGGAGAGAAGCTTGCAGCCTTGCGGGTGCACTCAGTCGCTTGCAGGTGCGTAGAAGTGAGATTACAAAACCATGGCTACATGGGCAATCATTATGCATTATGCATGCTGAGGTGTCAGGAGGAGGTAGCATTCCTGCTATGCTGAGATGGCCCGCAACGATTCGCTGCTGTGACAATTACATCGACTTGATTCCACATGCTGAGGTGCCAGAAGCAGGTACCATTCTGACTGGTGAGCTGGTGCATTTTGAGTGGTCCTCACGTGTAGCTCTTCTGTGTGTTGACTTGGCAAAGATCCCACGACTGCAGTTGTGCATTCTACAGAAGAAAACGCAGTAGACAGACGGTGCAGATGCTCAACCCTCTGATCCCGGACCTTGACGATTGGATTCAAACACTTCGGAGACTTGCTACAAATGGAAATTGGCTTTTTGAAGAAGGTATAATATAGGGGTTTTCCTTAGCCAAATAGCTCATTTGAGTGTCTAAAAAATGCAACAATTCCTTCGAGTACTCTTTTTTATTCATTAAGGGAAGTTTTATGACTTTTTAACAACATGATTTTTCTATATATGCCCAAAACAAAACCAAGGAGCATCCCAAAGAGTCGATGAACACTTTCAACTCTAGATGGGTGCTTTCATAACATCGATATCTTGGACCATTGCTCGAGGACCAACAATGCAAACAATGGTCTATACTCCCAAATAAATTGGAATCCTTAAAGAAAAAGGAACGGAGTTTTATGCTCTAGGTCCTAAACTACATTAGGGATAATTGCCCCACAATTTCCTTCTATTTCATTGACTAATCATTGTAAAGCTAGAAAATCAAGGATATTTAAGTTGAATAAAAATATCATGATAGATCTCACCTCACTAACAAATGGATCAACAGGCTAATTATAGGATATGACACATTCAAATATAATCTAACCCTCGCTTTTTGTAGAGAGGTCACAAAATTCTTGAAACTCCATAGGGTAAAGTAGCCAGTTTAGGGACGGTTTACAAACAAGCCTTTTACTTTCAATATTCTTTGGGGGAGATTTTGCATATCTAATCATTTGAATATTTAAGAATTGCATCAAAATCCTCATGAAAAGATGAATCTGATGATACCAAGATCGATATTTTTAGATTTATTTTCAATGCTCCACTTGAGAAACTTCAATTTTGACCCTTTTTGATGCATTAGAAACACTAAAGGCCCAACTTTGGTACACTTTTCAGCAAATCACTACAAGACGCATAGGCAAGATTCTAAGAATATGCCAATTTTCTTGTCTCTAAATTGGGGGTGGGTCCGTTCCAAACTTGGGGCCAAAAAATTTTCATCTCTAAATTGGCTACTTTATCCTAAGTTCCAGTAGAGTGGATATGCCTCTATGGTGACTATTGCACCTCAAACATTTAGTAAAGAAACTCATGTACAAAGGCTAGGGAATAACAATTGTGCATGCACTTTGAGAATTCAAAGAGATTCGCATCCTATCTAGAGCATAGTATAACAACTACCATCAAAATTTGGAGTGGTTGACACCATTACCAAGAAGCAAACTCTAATTGATCTAAAAGAAAAAGTGTATCCAACATTATACATTCGGTCTAAAGAAATCATCGTTGTTTCAACAAAGACATATCGAATGATACGTTGATCATAGGAGTGTGATTCTTGAAGCATATGGGTGACCTAGCCAAGTGTGATGGGAGTAGCCTCAAGTTTTCACGCAAATGTCACTGCTAAAATCCTTAAAAAGAAGATTAGTAGTCTTGAAGCATGACTTTTGGATGTTGTTTGTCATTTATAGTACCTAACATTGATTTTTTTTTGCAATTTAGAATAATCGAGCAAGGTCAATACTGACATTGTGAGCTTATCCTGACAAGTTGTTCAACATGAGAAGTACAAACGCCAATAAGCTGGATAAATTGTTGTATATTAGGCAAAGTTTGCCATTTATTCTTAGGCAAAGTTTGCCCTAGGAAATATGTAAGATAGCACTTGCAAACAAAATAAGAGATTTATAATTAGGTACATTTATAAAAAAACATACTTACATAAAGGGGTTTTTTAATGAGAAAGTGAAACTTTTCATACATAAGGGCTAGATTTTTTCTACAAAAATGCATATATAAGAACATGAAAATATACAGGTTAAGAATTATTTAAATACTTCTTGTTCACACGTGCTATATGTACTTTTTACATAGTGGACCCTTCCGAGTGTTGTGCTAGAAGCAATGGTAGATTCTTTCACATGAAAATATGTTTGTGCTTTGATCTTACATGCATTGTTTTTTCTATTTTGGCATGCCAAATCCCTTAGGCCAATTTTTATGCATTGAGGTGTGCATGCTATTTTGTTTTTTATTTTTGCTTTGGACACAACCAATGGACCTTATTAAGATTGCTTGTTAATCAATTTCAACTTTACCACAAACCTTCCAAAATTCTCCATGTTGTTGTTGTGAGTATACTCAATGCCTTTCTTGAGCTCTTTGTCAAAGTGCCTCTTAGGCTTCCCATTACCGCCTTCTCTCATTGTCTTCAAAATACTATCAGCCTCAGTCCCCCACCTTAAAACTAGTATAACTGCCCTCGCTTTCTTTCAAAGTCGAAAGCCGCTTGCTTCCGCCAGCTCTCTAATGGCTAGGCTCCTTCCTTAACACTCTCTCTCTCTCTCTCTCTCACACACACACACACACACACACACACACACACACACACACACACACACAATCACTCAAAACACAACTCATTTGGTTAATCGATTAGCACTTCATTTGGGTTCGTTCCTCTTTAGATAGACACTTCGCTTTGCCACTATAATTTCTGGGTTTTCCTGTCCTTTGAAAGATTACTCAAAACATGTAGCTCTGCAATAGGAAAGCTCACTCACTTCATGTAAATATGGTGCTTGCAAGGCTGAAAGCTGGGGGTGCATACACAGCACCGGCAACTACAGCTCTCCCAGTTGCTCTCATCCTCCTCTCTGCCTTTCTCTTCCTTGATTCTACTGTATGGCATATCCTACCCTTGCCTTGGCATAAAGACTATGCACATCTTCTTTATGATAACGAGAGTACTTTACATGCAAGCCTTAACCCAGCTTCACATTTGGACCTTAATTCATCAAGCTTCAACTATACAGTGAATGGTGCTAATCATCCTATTGCAACCCCCAATGTTACTGGCTCACCCTTCGGCAATGAAACTAATTCTCATGAGTTTGCGGCGACAAGCTTGAATACGACGGAAGAAGAATCCAACTCCTCTTCACCAATAATCCCTCTGCCACCAGAGGTATATATGGCCATCCAATTGTAGCTATGAGCTTTGAAATTATATAAACATTTTTGTGCTTGTACAGCTTGTATACTTCTGTGTATACATTAGAGGGGGTGGGGGTTTTTTAAATAGGCCCACAGTGTAAATGTAACATGCATATCGGGGTACTATTAGTAATCTCTTGAATGCACGCGATATAGGGAGCTATTGATGAGTGACTGGCCCGGGCAATCTGTGCACAATTGCAATCATATTTTTTACAAGCAATTGTATTCAACTTGTCATGTACATCATGCATGGGTTCAAGGTAGCTACAATTGTTCCTCCATCATGAATTCTTGTCTTGGATTCTTGGAAGTTAATTCAGCTAATGCTTAAAACATAATTATGAAATGGGTAGATATTAAGCTTGAGGAGGCTGGAAGCGGGGCTGAGTTTTGTGCGGTCTTCCATGCGCAAGGCAGTATTGGTGGAGAAGAATGGCACGAGGGTACTTCGAGATCATCCCGACCAATCACAAGAGTACATTCCATGGGGTCCCATCTATAGGGACCCCTCCATATTTCACCAGTATGTTCTTGCCTACATGTATTATAATCATGAATGTAAAATGTAAAATTAGAAGGCATTTTGTAAACTTAATCGAGACACTGTATTAACATATGTTTTGTATTCTCAGAAGCTATGTTGAGATGGAGCGGAGATTCAAAGTGTTCATTTATCCGGAAGGAGAGCAACCTTTGGTGCACAATGGGCCATGCAAGGAGATCTACTCGACTGAGGGTCGCTTTATTCAAGAGCTTCAGCACAAGAACCCTTTTGTCACCAGAGACCCCTACAAAGCTCATGTATTTTTTCTTCCTTTCAGTGTCTCCATGATGGTCTCATACCTTTACCAACCCAATTCAAGAGACATGAGCCCACTGTTGCATTTTGTGAAAGACTATGTAGAGGTCGTTGGTGCCAAGTATCCCTTCTGGAACAGGAGTAATGGTGCTGATCACTTCATGCTCTCATGCCATGATTGGGTAAGTGTTGTACTCTCGCCGTCACAAGAAGAGTTAGAAATATTCTCATGTAGGAAAATGGAGTCTTTTTCAATGTTTTTCATACAATGCATAACATCATGAGATTCTGCTCGAGAGGCACCACATACCTAGCTAGGTATGCGGTGCCTCTCTCACAGAAACTCATGATGTTGAGGTAAGTCACAATGTAGGAATTATTGTGAGAATTTGTCGAAAACTTCTTGTGCGTGAGTAGAGTGTCATATGCATGCATGTGTATGCTTCTATGTGTGTGCTGTAGTGTCTACATGCTTTATCTTTCAACGAAAATGGTGGGATAACCATGAGGCAGCACACAAAAGCAAATGCATCAAATCTTTTCCTAAGTCAATGTTCAGGAGAAAGTGTGTCTCAGCTTACAATTGTGCCACTTGAAAATTCAATAATGCCAATCAAGAGAGAGAGGAGTAAATCTACCTATAATTTAAGCATAATCAAGTAAAAATGTGAGGAAAATAGGTTGAATTTCTAAAATTTCCTGGGTGAAAAAGCCTAGAGAGGTATCGTGTGTGGTAAGGAAAACGATTTTTCCCAAACATCGGCTTGCTTTGCGTCAATAAATGTGAAAAAGTCTAGAGATGTATTGTGTATGGTAAGGAAAATGATTTTTCCCAAACATAAGCTTGCTTTCCAAAAAATGTGAATGAATTAACCTTTGCTTTCTCGAGTCCGACCGCAAATCAACTGACATATGCCAAATTTGATTGCTTTGCAGGGTCCTTATGTCTCAAAAGCTAACCCACATCTGGAAAAACGGGCAATTCGAGTTTTATGCAATGCCAATAGCTCAGAGGGCTTTGTGCCACATAGAGATGCCAGCTTACCAGAGATAAACCTGGTGGGGGGCCACATACCAGCTGTGTTAGGAGGCCCCCCCATGAAAGAGAGGCAATTCCTAGCCTTCTTCGCAGGCCGAGACCACGGACCCGTGCGACCGGTCCTTTACAAGTATTGGGAAGGGAAAGATGATGACATCAAGGTGTTTCACAACCTTCCTCCCCATTCAAAGTACACATACCAAGACTACATGAAGAGAAGCAAGTTCTGCCTTTGCCCTGGTGGCTATGAGGTAAACAGCCCCCGAATAGTGGAAGCTATATACAACGATTGCATCCCGGTCATCATTGCAGACGGTTTTGTGTTGCCCTTTAGTGATGTGTTGAACTGGGATGCCTTCTCTATTAGAGTTGTGGAGAAAGACATCCCAAATCTCCAAAGCATTCTTCAAGCTGTCTCTGAGTCCAAGCGTGAGGAAATGCAGGAGAGAGTAAGGCAAGTGAAGAGGCACTTCCTTCTCAACCAGCCCCCGCAGTCGTATGACCTTTTCCACATGATTCTGCACACTGTCTGGCTACGAAGGCTGAATTTTCACCTTGACTACCACAATTAGGTCCTGAAGCTTTGTTCCTTGGTTGCTTCAAGAATGCCTATGCGCGTTGTCATCATCCTCCTCATCTGCTTCTTCCAGCTAAAACCTTGCAAATCATAATGAACGCCTATGGCGTCGTCATCATCATTGTTGTCCGTACCTAATGCCTATGGCCGTCATCATCACCATGACCATCATCATCGTCCGTCAGAATGCCTATGGGTGTCGTTGTCATCGTCATCATCATCAACATCATCTTCCGGCTAAAACCTTGCAAAACATGATGGAAAATCATCTTCCACCCAAAACCTTGCAAACCTAATGATGTTGTCTGTCATGAAAGATGGCAAATGGCATCGAATGAATGCGACATGCGTCTGAATGTTAGATACTGTGGCATATTCAACCACATTTTCCTTTTCTGTATTTACCAGCACAATCCCTGTTCATCGACATGAATGCATGTCGAAGCTTACATAACAAAGCCCCCAATTTTGTAAGTACCTATTAGTGAGCTTTGCTGCTAGCTCAAGTATTATTGAATACCACCTTCAACGCATGAGGGTTCTTGCAATGAACTTAGATTGTACCTATAGGTTTGATCTTGGCAGATGTGGTGACATTTGGTTTGATCTTAGGGAGTTTGCCTGAGTAGCTAGGTCCTCTTGGGCCTTGACATCTTCTTGGACAAACATGATCCTCAAGTGACGACCTTTCAGGTTTTCCTATTCTTAGCAGTCCGAGTTTACCGATGGTGTGATTCTCTTGGAGTCTCAAGTTCTTTGAAATTTACGTTTTGCTATTCAGTTACAGAGGAAGCAGTTTTACTCCAATTTGTCTCATATTTCGTTTTGGTGATAATTATATTCTTTTCTCAGGATTGAGCAAGAAGGGGGCTTCATATCCTAAGGGGAGCTCTTAGCTTTAGCTCTTGAGCTTTTAGTGATAGTGTCTATTCCGATGTCGGGTTGAGGGAGCTTCATATAGGTGGATACTGGTCCTTCTTGGAGTAGGAACTAGTTAGAGTCAGCCAACACTCTTCAAAGTGGGAATACGGTCTTCTTGGTTCTCCTAGATCTGGTTCCATGTTCCACAGGTATATTCCCTTTCAAATTCACCGACCTTGGGTAATCGAGTTGCATAGGTAGGACTATTGGAGAGTTATGACAATTCTCCATGGTTCGAGTGCTCTCTCTTTAGAGGGAAATGTGAAGCTAGCTTGGGAGTTAGTTTTCACGGACTACTTCCCCTCAGTTCTAGTGGTTTCATCAGTAGCGGGTAGGATTGACAATCTATTTGTTGGCTTTCTATAGCATCTTGTTATTCTCTTGCAAAGCTTGGATGCAAGGTCTCTTGATCTTGCAGTATTAGCTTTAGTCTCAATATTGATGTGTGTTCCTTTTTTGTCGGATATTTGTTCTCGATTCACTCAGAGTGGGGTGATGTTCTCTCGGGATATGTTCCAGATAAATGAAGATCAATAGCAGTTTTGACTCTCAGTTTTGATGAAGTTCCTTGAGATACAACTTGCAATTCATCATTCTATATGGTGGTTGGTGTAGTTTTTAAGTTCTTCGTCATCGTACAATTGATTTCTCAGCAGCCTTGATTGTCCCATTCTTTGGACCTCCCGTAGCAGCTTGGAGATTTTGGCATGTGGTATATGATTATAGGTGCATGTTTCCAACCCTTTTCTTGAGAGTGGAGCACTTTAGAATTGGAAATTGATTTGGATACCAATAGTTTATGAATTTACCCTCAGTTTTGATGCATTCTCTTGGAGCAATCAACATCAGTATCTTCTGCAGATGCTGGTTGTGTGACTTGTGAGTTAGTTGAGTTGAGAAGATTCTTGATAGAGTTGGATTTATTTTCAATAAATAGCATGTTACTTCCCAGATGTCTTTTGAGGGTACTGGTTGGATGGTATACGGGCCAAGTACTATTTGACCTTCAATTCCTATAGAAAATATAATCATCCATGCAACCCTCTCTTTACAGTTGTAGATTGCTCATTCTACCTTCTTGGTCTGTCTTCCTTTCAAGGAGATGAGAGGGGGTGTTACAGTTCAGGCATCTCTCTAGATTTGTCGAGTGGGTCATCCTAGTTTCTCCCGAGGATAGGTGTCGGGAAGTGGGGGCTATTTTGTGGTTTGTGCCCAGCTAATGTGAGGTTGTTTTCTCATGCCGAGATGTGTTTAGCCATGTTTAGCTTTTTTCCATGGCCAATATATAAGCTCCTCTTTCCGTGGGTATTTTTTTTCCTTCTTGTCCTATGGCCCTTTGGGCTAGTAGCTTCCACTTACGAGTGTCCTCCCTATTATTTTCTTGGTCGTGGAGCTCAAAGGTGGGGTCAGGCAGCTTATAGATGGTCCTGTATAGGGGCCCAAGTGGATCCCTCTAGAGCATTGCAATTCAGCTCTTATGAGTAGCCCTTTGCCCAGAATGCTTGGCATTTTTCCCTGCTGGTCCCCTAGCATTTTTGGTGGGATGCAGGCTGGGGTTTTTGGCATGAGCAATGGGCAGCTTGCGGGTAAGGGCAACAAATCCAGACTTGCACATCTCTTGAGGAAAACCCTTGCCTATGCGATGGTCCAAGCCTAGGAGAGGAGAGGCAAAGCACCCCTAGGAGAGAAGAGTTGTACCATCCTCTAGTGGGCTAGCCTTGAGGGATGGAGATGTCTCTCCCCAGATCTGAGTCGTTGTCATGAGGAGGAGCATCTTTGGGTTGGATGCCCATCTTGAGACCATGTCAGTCTGGTGTGCAACGGACAACTTCTAAGGAGCTATGCACAACACTTACCAAAATGGTTTGACCCGGAGTACTATGGGCTTAGAGAACACTCTTTAGAACCTCAATTGGCAACACACCATTTCAACTTGTCTATGGACTAATGTGGCTCTTACAATCAAATTTTTGCTTCTTGTCACCTTGAAAACAGCTGTTGCCTTGGAATGGATTGAATATATTCATCTTTTCAATGGAGAAAACCTCAAACTGGGGTTACTCCTCAAGAATGTGCACCTCAAACCCACTATAGCTCAATATCATTGGGTTCCCAGACCAACAATGCTACCACAAAAACCCTTCTCAAGGATAAGTAAACACTATCTTAGAACTAAATTCTTTCAATAAAGATTTATCCCACTATCTTAGAACATGCTCAAGCCTTATAAACCATCATCTTTGACAAGCATGTCATAATACCACCAATCCAAGTCGCTTCCCTCAAATTGGGATAGCATAAGAGTCCCGACTTGAGTAACTTGTCCCAAAATAAGGGTAAGTCATAAATCCCACTTGTATATCTATAACTAATACTCTTCCTATGATGGACCTATGGATGATTGTGATTACTCCCTTAGTTCAAATATAGTCTCTCATGCAAGGTACATGAGCATAAGGAGCTAAAGTTTAGAAGCTAGCTGCTATGCTAGAACTCTCTCAATCAAAACTATAGAGATCTTCAAAGCCCTTCTTTTTGCATCATATTTGTCACACCATCACATATAGAGCCTTGAGGCACCTTTTGATCTTACTTCCCATGTAATGTACACCTAACGATAGTAAGGGGAAAAATGAGGTAAGCACGAATAGGGATGATTAAGGGCCATAAATAACACAATCAAAGAGGAGAACAAGAGGATTAGGAATGAAGCCAAAAATCCACAAAAGGGCATAAAAGTTTGCTACCACAAAGGAAATTTGCAACAATAAGACAAAGTGAA
This sequence comes from Adiantum capillus-veneris, assembly GCF_014529385.1. Classification (NCBI taxonomy): domain Eukaryota; kingdom Viridiplantae; phylum Streptophyta; class Polypodiopsida; order Polypodiales; family Pteridaceae; genus Adiantum; species Adiantum capillus-veneris. The sequence continues at coordinate 55,018,988 of NC_140937.1, forward strand.
AAACAGGAGATAACTTGATCTAAAAGAGTGCAAATCATAATTCAAAAAGACCAATCGAAAACTCAAGGCCGACACTTTACTAAGAAAGGTTCAAAGCCAACAGCAAAGCAAATCTGCACAAAAAAATTTGAGGTTTGCTAGGGGCTTGGTCTACGGGCACTTGGTCGCATTGGAAATCGCGCCATATGGCAGTTTTTGTGGTTCATTCATTGAGTGAAGATAGCAAGAGTCGACGGCTCAAGAATCGAAGTCCAGACGGGGAAGATGGTGGGATTTGAGGAATCAGAAAGAGATGTGGCTTTGAGGGTTTGGAGTCGGGGATATGCATTCCCATTGGGGATTTACAAAAGAGTATTGGGCACCAAGTCAGGAAATAAAGTTGGTTTGAAGGAGGCAAGGAAAATGGCTTGTGTGTGAGGTTTCATGAGGTTAATTTTCCAAGCCACGAAGGGCGAGGGCTCCACGAGCTGCCACGTGGTGCACGAAGTGAACCCACATGCACTATAAGGGGCCGGCTTTGCATGGTATAAGGCCTGTGCCATGGCCCATTAGGAGATATTCAAGAGGGAGAGAGAGCTCTCTCCATGTGGCTATGGTGGATGCCGGGTGGGCACTGTACGCTACGCTGGTAGCATTGGTGGACGTAAACAGTGGTTTTGACCAGTAGGGGCATTCCAAAGGTGTCCGATGGTGATGGAAGTTAGATGTGCAACTTGCACGGGTTGGTGATGTGGCAAGGGGTGCTCGATTCTGGGCCGTTTCACAACACGGGTAGGTGGCCCCCCGACCATAATTTTGAAGATTAGCTCAATGAGGCACTAGCGCTAGTGCTAGTGCCCCTTGTACTCGAGAGCTTGAAGGAGTGTGGGGTGTGAGAGAGTGAAAGGAACTTGATTTTGAGGCCACAAAGCTAGTGGAAAAATGCTAAATTCAAAGTCCGAAGGGCCCAATCAAATCATACCAAAAAAGGGCAGGGCTCCCCTATAACCCCCTTTTTTTAATTATTGTAAAGGGATTTTTTCCTTGCTCTAGGAGCAATGAAGGTGAAAAAAGTCAAGTGTGAGCCCTCAGGGCTGCTTTTTTGTATGAGCTTGCTATTTGTGGCATATGGAGGCAGGCGTATACTCTTGCTAAGAAATCTTAAGCCATTTTGCCCCGTTTCTTGCGTCTTTTCCCCTTCCCCTCTCTTTTCTCTTGCTCTTTCCCTGTGCGGGTGCCGGCGGAAGTGTGTGCCAACGGCCCATTTTGTGATGCAAAGGGAGTGAAAATTTGAGCGGTGGTGTGCATCGGGTGTGTCAAAACAAGCATTGACGGTGTGCATGAGTTGAATGGAGTTCTTGCTAGCATGCGTGTGTGGAGAAGTGTGCAGGCGGTGACCTTGAGTGTGAATCGTATCTTTTGAAGGTGTTTCTAAAAGGACAGGGATGTTGTGAATGCCTTGCGCTATAGTTAGGCAACCGTGTGTGTAACATTTAATGGCCTAAAAACTTGTGTGTAGTGGAAATTAGCATGAACATAGTGGGCATTTCATTGGAATAGATTCCTAATGAGAATTACAAGAGTGCTTGGGTGGAGAGAGCAACAAAAAGCATAACACCTAGTTAGATAGCATCAATAATACTTTCAAAAGAGAGAGAAATTAAGCTATTGAGAACAATTGAGGACCGGATTTGCATGGAGCCATTTGCATGGAGCCAGTCCCCCCTCCAAAAGGCTTTGTATTATGGTTTCTCCCATCAAGAGAGACATTGTACAATACAATTCTTTGTGTTCCTTCATGACTAGCTAGTGCAATGAAGATGGAAGCTTAATGCACTAAGCAAAACACGTAGCAAACACAACATCAATTATCCCCATTCTCAGACCCAAGACCTCACACACCTTCGAAGATGGTGAGAGCTAGCAGGGTATGAGAGTAGATTGAGAGGAAGAAGGAGTATCTTACGAGAAAGATGTACATCTCCTCACATAATCACTCATATTAGCATAGCTTAGCTTAGTAATTAGCTTGGTAGAGGAGATGAGCATGCATTGAAGCTTGGCTCTTGGTTGGATTTGCATCCACATGCCAAGAGTATGTCGATGTAGGCTTCTATCTCACAAGCTTGGAGTAGGTGATGAGATCTCCATTAAAGCTTGGGAAGAGATAGTCTTCTCTTTCTTCACACATGAGATTGTGTGAGTGTGTGTGTGTGATAATGCCTTGCAAAAATGAGCCCCCTCTCTCTCTTGGGCGAGCCCTCTTGCTATTTGCTCTTGCAGGCTCCCCATTGGACCTCCCGAGGGCTAGCCTATCACAATTAAGCAGCATAAGTGATAGCCTTCTGACATGTGTCCCCCTTTCCCTTTTTGTGAGAGCTTTAAGTAATTTAATAATTAAACTAAACTCTCATTGTACCCCTTTACCTCCTGGCCAATAGGAATCAGGCAAGCCATTGGGCTGCTGAATGCTCATTGGACCCCTTGGGAGACTGTCCAATAGTCATCTAGGAGACTTAATTCTCATTGGTTCTTTTATTAAGTGTTTTTAAATTAATTAAAGTAGATTTACTCTAGCCTAATTCTCATTGGTCCACCTCCAAGGCCATCCAATAGGAATTGGGTAAACCTTGTGGGCATCTGGCCTAGGGAGCTGACATGTGTCCCTCATTCCCTTTGTGTAAAGGGAGCTTGTGTGTGTGTGTGTGTGTGTGTGTGTGTGTGTGTGTGTGGATTTCTCTCTCATCCCCTAGAAGAAAGTCTCACCCCCTCCCAAGTAGGGATGTATAAAGACTTTTTTGGTCACATACAAAGCATCCAATTCCCTTAAGGTTGACCTTTGGACACAACCTTTGAATTTTGGAACCTTAGCATTTTGGAAGTCTTAATGGGCTGAACCTTAGGGTCTTTTTAGCCCATTCTTGCACATGGCTCTTTTGCAGATGGCCCCCCCTTTGGATCCCTACTGTGGCCGGTCTGCTAGCTTAACCAATATTCTAGCTTTTTCTCCCGTGGCACTTCCCCGTATTAAATGATTAGTTTAACATGAGAAAATCATTTAGGAGAATTAGATATTGATTATTATGACATTACCTCTCTCTTGAAATCGTAGTCGTCCTCGACTATGGTGTAGAGAAGATAAAGCATATTCATGAGTCCTTTTCTTAGCGGGTAGAGGATCCCTATGTTACCCTACGACATCTTTCCACAATGGATGACTAGTCCATTTGGCGCTTGAGAGTCTGAGGCTGCCGCAAGCATGTCTGCACATTAGTCCTATCAATCTTCCATAGTAGAGTGACAAGCTCTACTTGGTGTTTGGGAGACGTCGTCTCCGCAAACTTGATCTAAGCATGCATACTACTTCATTTTTGTGCACAATAAAAAAAGAGAGTCTTATAAGACACAAAAAAAAAACTTTGTTCATTTTTAACATTTTGTACATTTGCTTACTCTTGGGAAGCATTGTAAGCATTGACAAGGTTTAGGTTATCCATTAATTGTATGCCTTGCATCCATCTAGCATCTTCAAAAGGATAATTCTTAAACTTAATAAGATATCATCGGCGGATAGTCTTACCGCCTCTTAGTACCTTGTCTTCATGTTAGAGAATGGACTCAGGTTGCAGCACCTCCTCTTGGTCCTCGATCTCCGGTGGGTCTTCAATAGTTGGTTCTTGAGGTGGCTCTCCTTTGTAAGGCTTTAATAGGCTCACATGGAAAGCATTGTGTATGAGCCAATGATTGGGCAACTTGAGTTGATAGGCCATCTCATTGATCGGCCTAAGAATCTAGAAGGGACCATAGTACCTTTTTGCTAGTTTAGCATAGTACTTTTGGTGGACCATAGGATTCTTGCCCGTCGTGTGCCTTAATCGAGCCTTGGGAAACTTTAATAAGACCCAATCATTTTCTTTAAAGGCTTGGGCTCTTCTGTGCTTGTCAGCAGCAGCCTTTTGCCTTTGCTGTGAGATAGAGATAGCATCCTTAATCTTTTGAAAAGATTCTTGTAGGTCTCGGCTATACTCATCTGTAGCGAAGATCTTCCCATGTACCTTAAGTAGCAAGGGATTTTTTGATCTTCCATCAATTACCTCGAAAGGTGCTTTTCCCGTGGAAGTATGTACAATGTTATTGTAAGCATACTCCACTAAGGGTAAGTACTTGGGATCTTTGATCTACTTCCGTTACATAGGCTTTTAGTAGATCGAGAATGGTTAGGTTAGCTATTTCACTTTGGCCATCCGTTTGTGGATGATAGGCCAAAGAGAAGTTTAGCCTTGTTCCTAAATTCTCAAAGAGACCCTTCCAGAAATTACTGGTCATTCTAGGATCTCTATCCGACACTATAGACATTGGCAAGCCATGGTACTTGAAAATTTGTGAAATGAAGAGGGTTGCCATTTGATGGGCTTTGATAGTCTTTTTGATAGGTATAAAATGAGCTTGTTAACTGAACCTGTCTACTATCGTCCATATTCCCGTATTCCCATGGATAGACTTAGGCAATCCAAAGATAAAATCCATGGATATGCTCTCCCATGGTGAATTAGAGATTGGCAAGGGTTGAAGCAATCCAAGTTGCTTCCCTCTATCAAATTTTGTCTTTTGGCATACCACACATTTAGAAACATACTCTTGTATGTTCACTTTCATGGTAGGCCAATAGAAATATGTTTCAATTCCCTTTAAGGTAGACTGAATCCTTCTATGCCCCGCATAAGGTGGAGCATGAGATTCATACATTACTTTCTCACGTAGTGAGTTAGTAACACATAGTGTATTGCCGTAGAGAAGATAACCATCTTGTAAAGTAAATGGTTCTTCTTTCTTCCCTAATGCAAGGGCTGAAATCACATCTCTAAAATTGGGATCAATAGCGTACTCATCTATCATTGAAGATAGATCATTGTGAGTGGCTATGGAAACCGCATTCACTCTCGGTCGTCTTGAGAGTGCATCAGCTACTTGATTATGCTTGCCAGCAATGTGAGAAATATGAAAATGAAATTGCGAAAGAAAATTTGCCCACCTCATTTGTTTGTCGGAGAGCTTGGTTTGCGTCATGAAGTACTTAAGACTTTGGTGATCCGTTCGTAGAATGAAAGGAGTCCCCAATAAATAGTGCTTCCATGAGTTTAAGGCATGTAGAACTGCAAGGAGTTCCTTTTCATATATGCCTAGAGCTTGCTTAACAGGGTCGAGCCTTCGACTCTCATAGCCTATGGCGTGCCCTTCTTGGAGCAAAACAGCTCCAAGGCAATCACCACAAGCATCACATTGGACCTCAAATGGTTTTGAGAGATCCGGTAGTGTAAGCACAGGTTGAGAGATAAGCTTTTCTTGAAGCTTTTCGAAAGCATTGTTCTCCTTAGCAGACCATGTATACCTAACGCTTTTCTTTTTTAGGTCATGTAATGGTCCCGCAATTTGTGAGAACTTTTCTATGAAGCGTCTATAGTATGCACACATACCTATAAAGCTTCTTAGTTCATGAAGATTCCTTGGTTTAGGCCATCCTTTTATTACCTCTAACTTTGATGGATCCATTTGGATGCCATCTTGAGAGATAATGTGACCTAAATACTGAATCTCTTGCAAGAAAAATTCACTTTTCTTTCGATTAACATAAAGTTTATTATCTCTCAAAACTTGAAATATTACCTGAAGGTGTTGCTTGTGTTCGTCTAATGAATTAGAGTAGATGATAATATCATCAAAGAACACTCTAGTGAAGGTTCGATGAGGCCTGAACAGCTTCTCCATCAAGCGGTTGAATGTGGCTGGTGCATTGGTCAAGCCAAAAGGCATGACAATGTATCCATAAAGACCAAATGTGGTGTGAAATGCGGTCTTTACAATGTCTTGATCAACTATCCTTATTTGATGATAGCCACTTTTTAGGTCAATCCTACTGAAGTAGGTCAATCCTTGTAGCTTATCAAATAGGTCTTCTACCCGTGGAACAGGGAACCTATTCTTGATAGTGATCCTATTTAGTGCTCTATAGTCGACACACATACGATATGTGCCGTCTTCCTTTTGCACTAATAGCACCGGTGAGGAAAATGGAGATGAGCTAGGCCTAACCATGCCCTTATCAACTAACTCATGCACTTGCCGCATAATCTCCTCTTGTTGAGCTTGAGAAACTCTATAAGGAGGCTTGTTAGGCGGTGAACTTCCTGGAAGAAGCTCAATTGCATGGTCATCATTACCTCGTTTAGGAGGTAGCTCACAAGGGATGTCTTCAATAAAAACATCTTGAAACCCCTTGAGAAAATTGGATAACTCTAATTCCTTTTGGTTGCTTTTATTTTCGTTTGCTAAAGCATTAGGTTCATTTTGAGAGTCTTTAACAAAAATCATGTACACGAAAATAGAGCTCTTTATTGACTTGTTGAAGGCTGGTGTATGTACAATGGGGATAGTGTTACCCATTTCCTTAGCATCTATATACATGTCTTTTTCCCTGAACTTAAAGGAGATTCTCCTTTCAAGAAATTTAACATTGGCAGCCAGGTGGTCAAACCATGGTGCCCCTAGGATTACATCTTCATGTTTGAGAGGAGAGATAAAGAAGTCCTCTTTGTCCACATAACTTTGAACATGAAGCCTCAATTTCCCGATTAAGGGAGTGACTGAAGCTTCTTGCTCCTTGAAAGCACTGTCTGCGGGTAGGACATCTCCCATCTCATAGGCTTGTATGCCTAGCTTGGTGGCCAACTCTATAGATATAAAATTGTGAGTAGAACCAGGGTCAAAGAGAATAAAAGCATCATGTTCTCTTACCTTTCCCCAAGCATGGCATAGAGGAAATCCTATGTGGTGAGTTTGGTGAGTCTCCTCCTCTTGGATTTCAAACAAGGAAGCTCTAGGAGGATCTTGGCGGTTTTTCTTTTGGGGACAAGCGCAGTACGCATGCCCTTGTTCGCCGCACTTGAAACACCGGTTATCCTTGCGATAACGCTCAATCTCTTCAGGAGAGAGTTTGTTTTTACCTTTGTAAACTCCCTTCTCTTTAGCTTTGTTGGAGTTGCCCTTAGGAGACTTTTGGACATTGTCCTTCCCCTTAGGCTCATTGGAACCCTTGTTTTCCCTGGGCTTATTATTTCTTTTAGCCCCCGTTTGGAAATTGATTCGAGAGGCCACCATAGTATGGTGTATTACCGCCGATATGGTACGTGGCCTTTGGGAGTTGACATACTCCGCCATTTCTTGGGTTAAGCCCGCACAAAATTGTTGCTTTTGCTCTCCAAAATCCAACTTCTTGAAGACAGTTGCTTTGAGTTGTAGGTCCCAAAACTTGTCTACATATTTGTGGATGGATTCATAGGGAGAGAGCTTTAAGCTTCGCCATTCAGTGAGTACTTTGTCTTTGGCATCGATGGCCAAAAACTGCTTCATAATGGAAGCTCTTAAAGATTTCCATGTTCGTGGAGCTTCACCGTTGTCTCGTAAGCTAGATCACCATTGTCTGGCAGAATTTTGAAAGTGCATAGCTACATGGCGTAGCTTAGAGAACTCCGTAAAGCCCTCATCTCCAAACGCCGCATCGAACTGTTGGATAAAGGCCAAGACTTTGTCCGTAGCACCAAAGGTACCATCATAGGTAAGGAAAGAGATGCTCTTCCCTCCCTCTTTGAATTTCTTCAACTTGGACGACCTCCTCCATGCGGCATAGGATTTCCTATGGCCTCTTCTTTTTGATGGTTTAAAGGTTGCACCATCACTTTCTTCAGAAGGTGAATAATTTGAAGAAGGTGGAGAAGAGGGTGACCTCTTTCTCGCATTTTTCTTGTCTTGATCTTCGTTGTCTTCACCATCACTTTCATAAGAGGAAGAGGATGAAGAAGATGGAGAAGAGGGTGTCCTCTTTCTTGCCTTTTTCTTCTCTTGCTTTTTATCATCCCTCTTTGAATTATGGCAAGGAGAAGAGTGTGATGGTCTTATCCGATTTTGTGGTGATGGAGAGCGTTTAGCCCGCCGTCTTCGTGGAGCCATCTCCGTTGAGGTGGCGGGAGACTCACTTCTTTCTCGTTCCTTCGGTGGAGGCTCCTTAGTTCTCCTTTGGGAAGGAGATTCATCATCAGGAAGTAAATTCTCGAGCCCTTCGTATGGATTCTCTTCTTCTTCCCGAATCGGAGAGAGACCGCTTTTGGGAGTCTCACAAGGAGGCTTCCTAGGTGTTCTCTGGTCATGGTGATGAACTTGGAGAATCCCGTGAGCACGGAGCTGCCGTTGCACTTCACTTTGGAGAGATGGATTGCCCATGGCTTGTTGAAGCCTAGAAACAAGATAGTTAACAAGCATCGGAGCATCATTAGTAGCTTGCTCATTAACAAAATCAAAGTTATCAACATTAAATTCACTCTCTTTACTATTGTTAGCCATTCTAACAAATTTTAGGTGTAAACTTTTTAGGTGTACTTTGGCACTTCAAGTCCTAATTGCTACTCCTCTTTACCCCTTTAGAAAAAGCACTCAAGCTACTGTACCCGCGGCTCGAATACCATTAATTGCAAGGAATAGAAGAGAGGATCTTTCTACACCAAAACAACACCGGCTCCTGTCAAACTTCTAATAGCTCAATAGTGGCTAAGCCTTAGGCAAGCCCCGTAGGACTCCACTATTAAGACCATAGCTCTCGACGGTGATGCCCTGTTAACTACACGAAGGCAGGCGCACTGCAAGGCTGAAAAATCCCTATTCTACTTACTCAAAGGCAATTAATAATACCAACCATTTATAGGCAGTTTGAGGTCCTCCCTTCTTGAGCAAGAAAAGAGAAACATTGTGCTCTGATACCAATGTAACATTTAATGGCCTAAAAACTTGTGTGTAGCGGAAATTAGCATGAACATAGTGGGCATTTCATTAGAATAGATTCCTAATGAGAATTACAAGAGTGCTTGGGTGGAGAGAGCAACAAAAAGCACAACACCTAGTTAGATAGCATCAACAATACTTTCAAAAGAGAGAGAAATTAAGCTATTGACAACATTTGAGGACCGGATTTGCATGGAGCCGGTCCCCCCTCCAATAGGCTTTGTATTATGGTTTCTCCCATCAAGAGAGACATTGTACAATACAATTCTTTGTGATCCTTCAAGACTAGCTAGTGCAATGAAGATGAAAGCTTCATGCACTAAGATAAACACTTAGCAAACACAACATCAATTATCCCCGTTCTTAGACCCAAGACCTCACACACCTTCGAAGATGGTGAGACCTAGCAGGGTATGAGAGTAGATTGAGAGGAAGAAGGAGTATCTTATGAGAAAGATGTACATCTCCTCACATAATCACTCATATTAGCATAGCTTAGCTTAGTAATTAGCTTGGTAGAGGAGATGGGCATGCATTGAAGCTTGGCTCTTGGTTGGATTTGCATCCACATGCCAAGAGTATGTCGATGTAGGCTTCTATCTCACAAGCTTGGAGTAGGTGATGAGATCTCCATTAAAGCTTGGGAAGAGATAGTCTTCTCTTTCTTCACACATGAGATTGTGTGAGTGTGTGTGTGATAATGAATTGCAAAAATCAGCCCCCTCTCTCTCTTGGGCGAGCCCTCTTGCTATTTGCTCTTGCAGGCTCCCCATTGGACCTCCCTAGGGCTAGCCTATCACAATTAAGCAGCATAAGTGATAGACTTCTGACATGTGTCCCCCTTTCCCCTTTTGTGAGAGCTTTAGTTAATTTAATAATTAAACTAAAATCTCATTGGACCTCTTTGCCTCGTGGCCAATAGGAATCAGGCAAGCCATTGGGCTGCTGAATACTCATTGGACCCCTTGGGAGACTGTCCAATAGTCATCTAGGAGACTTAATTCTCATTGGTTCTTTTATTAAGTGTTTTTAAATTAATTAAAGTAGATTTACTCTAGCCTAATTCTCATTGGTCCACCTCCAAGGCCATCCAATAGGAATTGGGTAAACCTTGTGGGCATCTGGCCTAGGGAGCTGACATGTGTCCCTCATTCCCTTTGTGTAAAGGGAGCTTGTGTGTGTGTGTGTGTGTGTGTGTGGATTTCTCTCTCATTCCCTAGAAGAAAGTCTCACCCCCTCCCAAGTAGAGAAAGGCTCACCTCCTCTCAAGTAGGGATGTATAAAGACTTTTTTGGTCACATACAAAGCATCCAATTCCCTTAAGGTTGACCTTTGGACACAACCTTTGAATTTTGGAACCTTAGCATTTTGGAAGTCTTAATGGGCTGAACCTTAGGGTCTTTTTAGCCCATTCTTGTACATGGCTCTTTTGCAGATGCCCCCCCCTTTGGATCCCTATTTTCCCTCCTTTGGATCCCTACTGTGGCCGGTCTGCTAGCTTAACCAATATTCTAGCTTTTTCTCCCCTGGCACTTCCCCATATTAAATGATCAGTTTAACATGAGAAAATCATTTAGGAGAATTAGATATTGATTATTATGACAGTGTGTGTTTTGGGTGTGTTCTCCATTCTCCCTCTCAAATGGCTTGAAATAAATCAAAAAATCACATTACATGGACATTTTGGGGAAATGTAAAAAATGTGTAATTCCAATCTCCTGCTTCTTTGTATTCACCTTTGATGTTCCTTCATAAGGCTTGGCCTTTAGCAGCTTTTGTTAATTGGTGCAGGTGATGGCCGGAAATGAGATGCCATATGGGGTGGCCTCTACACCACACACAACCTGAACATCCCAAGCATCATCTCGAGGTGGGAGTGATCCTATGGATAGGAATGGGGCACCACCTAGCATAAATGCGGCTAGGATGTAAACATACATGGCCTAGGGTAGCAAACGTGAAATGCCCTCTAGGTAATCAACATGAAATGGTGGTGTGATAACCGTTCACGTGTGGAAAAGATGCCTAATCATTAATCATTAGTGTGTGCACAAGAGAGGTACGTAGAAAACTTGGAACATGGCGCATTGACCGGTGGGAGAGATTGCACATGATGGAGCACGAGTAGGGTGATGTACAAGAAGCGAAACATCCCGTAATCTTAGAATACCAAAATCGAGAATGGACTCAAAAGATCAAGACAATATTACACCCTTTATTGGCGATGGAGATACTTACAAGTGATGATCTTGACAACTACAAAACTTGGCTCTTGGCATTAGGGATGTAATGTGGAATACGAGCATCATATGGTGCATGGCGAGGTTTTGAGTCAGCGGGAGGGTTAGTTGAGGGGAAACAGCAAGACGATGCATCCACCAACGACGTCCATCACCAACATTGGGAGCGAAGCCTTCAATCCAAGCGTGCTCATGTTGCTTGGTGGGAGAGTAGCGACTACTTCATGTGCAAAGAGTGATCGTGATTAGTGGCTCAACGTGGTGTGGTGAATCATGGTGATGTTATCCATGCTAAGATGCCCAAAGCTTGCAACCAAACATGATGCCATTAGCTGTAAAGCATGGGTGCACTACGTGCTTAATGGTGCTTACGATGTAGGAGTGCATGGAGCTAGTATGCTCCTCCTACACCTGAGTGTTTTCTCTTGGGTGTCTCCTCTCCCCTGTGCATTGTTGTTTGTGTATATGGTTTCCTTGTGCTAAGCAGAGGCCTCTTTATATAGGCTTGAGAGGTGGTCCTTATCCACTGGTCATTGCAAGTGTCCTCTGGTTGCTGTAGAGGGCCTAGATGCCTCTCTAGTGAGAGAGAGTAGGTAGAGATAGAGGAATGGTGGGATGGGGAGATTTTTTTACAATCCACTAGCCATGGCTAGGTTATTAGGGAAGAGTGGGGTTTTACGGTATTTACATGGGTTTTGTCGATGGTTCGGGCAGTCGGTGTGAGGTTTCAGTGTTGCAGGAGTCGGTTTTTGTCGTGAGAAGCCGAGATGTCTTGAATTACCTCCTTTCAGTGCTGGCCAGGGGGTGCCTTTGGTGCCACTTCTTGTTTTGGTGTTGGCAACCCGCGAGTTGGCCTCCTTCTGTCCTTTGATGTTGGTGTCGATAGTTTTCCTTTCTTTCTTTTTTGTTGTGAGTGCGTATATGCGTGTGTGCATGTATGGGTGTATGTATGGTGTACGTGTATGTATATGTATAGTCTCTGTGTGTGTATGCGGGTGAATGTGTGTGAATAAATGGTGTGTTTGTATGAGTGTGTGGGAACGGGAGTAGGAGGTGGGTTTTTTTAATGAAGTGCATAATATATATATATATATATATATACAATTTTTCTCTACGCAGGGAGATGGGGTGACGAGCGGTAGCGCTGAAGGGGGGGGGGGGGGGGGGGGGGGGGGGGGGGAAGATAGGGTGTGAGAGGGTGTGTATAAGGGTGTGTGTGTGTGTGTGTGTTATGGCTGTGCCTGCGGACCTGTTTGCGCCGACACCTGAAGCGAGAGAGAGAGTGTGAGAGAGTGGCGATGGCGGGACTGAGAGGTGAGGGAGAAGGTGAGGTTTCTTTTCATGCGCCCTATGGGCTGGCCCGAGAGGACGCGCAAGGGGGGTGAGGTGGTTGGGGGGGGGGGTGTAGGCTAGCCTTTCGATCGTTTGAGCAAGGAAGGGGGGGTTCTTAATGCAGTCAAGGTGGAATATATATAAAGAAGAAAAATATGTATTATTAGGCTCTCCTTATGGGTGGTTCACACACCATAAGAGACAACGAGGGAGAGGAAGGAAAGAGAGAAAGAAGGGGAGGGAAAATGGGATAGTGAGAGAGGGGAAAGATGGGGGGTCTGGCTCAGCCCGCCGGTGGAAAGAATAAAAAAAACAAGGGGGAAGGAGAGAGAGGGGTGTGTGTGGCAAAGGAAGGGAAGGGGAAAATAAAAGAGAGGGAGATTTTGAAAAGAAAGAACGGTGTCTGCCATTCTCTTCCTAGATCATCAGTCCTTTGGCCGGCTAGAGAGCGGTATGGATAACCCTGTGACGCTCAATTAATAGTGATGTTGTGTGCAAGATGATAGGTAGAATCCATTTAAACTTAGAAAACATAGAAAGGAGGACAGAAAAACCATCAAGAAAACCAAACGTTTGAAAAAATGGAGGGTACTAAAGAAGACCTCTCTCGTTCATGTTTCCTCATTAATGGCATAGTTTTCAATGTCTTTAGTAGAAGATTTTGTATCTTCAAGCACCATCACATGTGAATGACTTTTAGTTCTCAAAAATGGAAAAAATAACTTTGTACTCTATGCTAAAGCTTTTATGTTATCCTAAAAAATGGCCAAATATCAACTAAATTTAGCAGTTTCTAACAAAATGGAGGGTTGTTTAGATATTTCTAGCCAAAACCATCTAAGAAAATCTCAATTTAGAGAAGAGAATAATGCCATATTTTTGTACATGTGTCAACATTCTATTTGTCTATTTTTTAATCAAGTGATTAACAAATAGAGCCATTTTTGACCCAAAGGTTGGTGGAATGTGACTCGTAAATATCACAAATCACCATAAACTTGGAAGAAGGCTCAAAGAACTGTAATGAAGTAAAAAATCTACACATGCATAAGATACTCTTCAATCTAGGATATAGAAAATTGTGTAAAAATACATAGACAAAGTTTTACACATTTTACTTACTCTTCAAAACATAGAAAACGTTTCTCACTCTACTTTCAAACTCAAACATATTTTTGGCTTGGAGTATACTTTGTCTTTGTGTGCTGAGGTTATTTTTTTTGTCTTCATACATTGGAAAGAGCTATTTCTTTATCTCATGATGCTGAAGCTACTAAAGATAAAGATCCAACTCCAAAAGGACCACCAATCAAAACAAGTTATTTTTCTCTTCAAGCAACACAATGTACAAATCCTACTAATCTTCAACCAATGACCATGATACCAATGGACAATGGTGGATGCAACATTACAATCAATACCGATCACAATCAAGCAATCCTCAAAATGGTTTTGAACAAAAGAAGGTAAATAAAAATGGTTAAAGTAATGCTTTCAAACCTTCATCGTTTTCTTTGTTGAATCCAAAAAACAAGGCTCCACATAGTCACAACAAAAACAATAATGGTAACAAGAATAATGGAAAACATGATATGAAGATTGCTGTTTGCTATACTTGTCACAAGATGAAAGATACAAATAACAAGTGTCCTGAAAGAAAATCCACACCTCCCTCACACTGTATTGAGTAAACTGAAGATGTTAAGCATGCATTATGTAAATATAAACACATACATGGTATCTCATAGGCATAAGAGCCACACAAATATGAGTGGAGAGGATCCCAATGCTGTAAAGAACATAAATGGGGAGGGCATGCCATATAGTGCATTGTATTGACACATATGTTGTTAGTAGGCTAGAAGGGTGCTAGTGGTTGTTGCACCAAGGAGATATTGCATGCCACATAGTGATAGCTACCTTGATTCTTTTGTGTAAGGGTGCATGGGATGTCCAATGTGGTGTGTGCATTGTAGCAAGTATGCATAAGTGCATGCATATTATAGTACACATGGTAGCCTCCCTAGTGTATGGTGCGTGTGTAATATAGGTGCCTTGTAACATGCATGATGGTGGTGTGTCATGTATTGTCCATCAGTAATGGTGACGGCGGCCTTATATATGTTCAAGGGAGGAGATTAGCGGCCTAACTCTACATAGACTAAGACGGTGCAATGATTATGGGGCTCCACGACTCACTATTTTGTGGTGATGATGGGATGCTATGATGGCTAGGCCATCATTGTACTAGCTGTCATAATAACTAATATCTAAATCTCCTGAATGATTTTCTCATGTTAAAATGATCATCTAATATGGGGAAGTGCCAATGGAGAAAGAAGCTAGAATATTGGTTAAGCTGGCAGACCGGCCACAATAGGGATCCGAAGGAGGGAAAATAGGATCCAAAGGGGAGGCCATCTGCAAAAGAGGTGCAACAATGAGCTTTAAAGACCCTAATGTTCAGCCCATTAAGGCTTCCAAAATGCTAGGTTCCAAAAATCAAAGGTTGTGTCCAACGGTCAAAGCTTAATTAAATTGGATGCTTTGAGTGTGTACAAAACGTCTTCATGAATCCTACATAGGAGGGAGCGAGCCCTGGAAGTAGGGGATGAGAGAGAAACACACACAGACACACTCACAAGCTTCCTTTACACAAAGGGAATAAGGGACAAATGTTAGCTCCCTAGCCCAAATGCCCACAAGGTGCACTTAAATCCTATTGGATGGCCATGGAGGTGGACCAATGAGAATTAGGCTAGAGTAAATCTAGTTTAAATCATTTAAAAACACTGAATAAAAGAACCAATAAGAATTAAGCTCTCTAGAAGACTATTGGACAATCTCCCAAGGGGTCAAATGAGCATTCAACAGCCCAATGGATTGCCTGATTCCTATTGGCCAGGAGACAAAGGGGTCCAATGAGAGTTTAGTTGCATTAATTAATTACCTAAAGCTCTCACAAATCAGAAGGCTATCACTTATGCTGCTTAATTTTCATTGGCTAAGCTGGGAAAGATCCAATGGGGTGTCAACATGAGTAAAATGCAACAAGAGAGAGAGAGGGGGTTGAATTTGTCAAGTCATTATCACACACACACTCACAGAATCTCATGTGTGAAGCAAGAAGACTCTCTCTCTCCACCCAAGCACTCTTGTTATGATCATTAGGAAACTATTCTAATGAGATGCTCACTATGTTCATGCTATTTTCTGCTACACACAAGTTACTAGGCCATTAAATGTTACATTGGTATCAGAGCACAAGGTTTCTCTTTTCTTCATGAAGAAGGGAGGTCCTCAAGCTAGCTATAAATGGTTGTTATTAATAATTGCAATTGAGTAAGTAGAATATGGATTTTTCAGCCTTGCAGTGCACCTGCCTTTGTGCCGATAACGGGGCATCACCGTCAAGAGCTATGGTCTTAATAGTGGAGTCCTGCGGGGCTTGCCTACGGCTTAACCACTATTGAGCTATTAGAAGCTTGACAGGAGCTGGTGGTGTTTTGGTGTTGAACGACCCTCTCTTCTATTCCTTGCAATTAATGGTATTCGAGCCACGGGTACAATAGCTTGAGTGCTTTTTCTATAGGGGTAAAGAGGAGTAACAACTAGAGCTTGAAGTGCCAAAGTACACCTAAAAAAGTCACAACTAAAAGTTTTTAGAATGGCTGACAATAATAAAGACAGTAAAATTAACATTGATAGCTTTGATTTTGTTAATGAGCATGCTACTAATGATGCCCCTATGCTTGTTAATTACCTTGTTTCTAGGCCATTAAACAGAGAGGTAATGTCATAATAACTACTATCCAAATCTCCTAAATGGTTTTCTCATGTTACTGATCAGATAATATGGGGAAGTGCTAGGGGAGAAAAAGCTAGAGTATTGGTTAAGTTGGCAGACCGGCCACAGTAGGGATCCAAAGGGGAGGCCATCTGCAAAAGAGCAATGTGCAACAATGGGCTTTAAAGACCCTAAGGTTCAACCCATTAAGACTTCCAAAATGATAAGGTTCCAAAAATTAAAGGTTGTGTCCAATGGTCAAAGCTTAATGAAATTGGATGCTTTGAGTGTGTACAAAAAGTCTTCATGAATCCTACATAGGAGGGGGCGAGCCTTGGAAGTAGGGGATGAGAGAGAAACACACACACACACACACACACACACACACACACACACACACACACACACACACACACACACACACACACACACACAAGTTTCCTTTACACAAAGGGAATGAGGGACACATGTCAGTTCCCTAGCCCAGATGCCCACAAGGTATACTTAAATCCTATTGGATGGCCATGGAGTTTAATTCATTTAAAAACACCTAATAAAAGAACCATAAGAATTAAGCTCTGTAGAAGACTATTGGGGACAGTCTCCCAAGGGGTCTAATCAGCATTCAGCAGCCCAATGGCTTGCTTGATTCGTATTGGCCAGGCGAAAAAGGGGTCCAATGAGAGTTTAGTTGCATTAATTAATTACGTAAAGCTCTCACAAAAGGGAAAAGGGGGACACATGTCA
Source organism: Adiantum capillus-veneris (assembly GCF_014529385.1). Classification (NCBI taxonomy): domain Eukaryota; kingdom Viridiplantae; phylum Streptophyta; class Polypodiopsida; order Polypodiales; family Pteridaceae; genus Adiantum; species Adiantum capillus-veneris. Next base: position 55,035,902 of record NC_140937.1, read on the forward strand.
GAAGGCTATCAATTATGCTGCTTAATTTGTATTGGCTAAGCTGGGAAAGGTCCAATGGGGTGTCAGCATGAGTAAAATAGAAGAGGGTCGACCAAGAGAGAGAGGGGGCTGAATTTGTCAAGTCATTATCACACACACACACACACACACACACACACACACACACTCATAGAATCCCATGTGTGAATCAAGAAGACTCTCTCTCTCTCTCTCTCCACCCAAGCACTCTTGTTATGCTCATTAGGAAAGTATTCTAATGAGATGCTCACTATGTTCATGCTTTTTTCTGCTACACACAAGTTACTAGGCCATTAAATGTTACATTGGTATCAGAGCACAAGGTTTCTCTTTTCTTGCTGAAGAAGGGAGGTCCTCAAGCTAGCTATAAATGGTTTTTATTATTAATTGCAATTTAGTAAGTAGAATAGGGATTTTTCAGCCTTGCAGTGCACCTGCCTTTGTGCCGATAATGGGACATCACCGTCAAGAGCTATGGTCTTAATAGTGGAGTCCTGCGGGGCTTGCCTACGGCTTAACCACTATTGAACTACTAGAAGCTTGACAAGAGCCGGTGGTGTTTTGGTGTTGAACGACCCTCTCTTCTATTCCTTGCAATTAATGGTATTCGAGCGACGGGTACAGTAGCTTGAGTGCTTTTTCTAAAGGGTTAAAGAGGAGTAACAACTAGAGCTTGAAGTGCCAAAGTACACCTAAAAATGTTACACCTAAAAGTTTTTAGAATGGCTGCCAATAGTAATGAGAGTGAAAATAACGTTCATAGCTTTGATTTTGCTAATGAGCATGCTATTAATGATGCCCCTATGCTTGTTAATTACCTTGTTTCTAGGCCATTAAAGAGAGAGAAATGTCATAATAACTAATATCCAAATCTCCTTAATGATTTTCTCATGTTACTGATCAGATAATATGGGGAAGTGCTAGGGGAGAAAAAGCTAGAATATTGGTTAAGCTGGCAGACCAGCCATAGTAGTGATCCAAAGGAGGGAAAATAGGGATCCAAAGGGGAGGCCATCTGCAAAAGAGCAATGTGCAACAATGGGATTTAAAGACCCTAAGGTTCAGCCCATTAAGACTTCCAAAATGATAAGATTCCAAAACTTAAAGGTTGTGTCCACTGGTCAAAGCTTAATTAAATTTTATGCTTTGAGTGTGTACAAAAAGTCTTCATGAATCCTACATAGGAGGGGGCGACCCCTGGAAGTAGGGGATGAGAGAGAAACACACACACACACACACACACACACACACTCACAAGTTTCCTTTACACAAAGGGAATGAGGGACACGTGTCGGTTCCCTAGCCCAGATGCCCACAAGGTGCACTTAAATCCTATTGGATGGCCATGGAGGTGGACCAATAAGAATTAGGCTAGAGTAAATCTAGTTTAATTCATTTAAAAACACCTAATAAAAGAACCGTAAGAATTAAGCTTTCTAGAAGACTATTGGACAGTCTCCCAAGGGGCCAATGAGAATTCAACATCCCAATGGTTTGCCTGATTCCTATTGGCCAGGAGACAAAGGGGTCCAATGAGAGTTTAGCTGCATTAATTAATTACGTAAAGCTCTCACAAAAGGGGAAAGGGGGACACAAGTCAGAAGGGCATCACTTATGCTGCTTAATGTTCATCGGCTAAGCCGGGAAAGGTCCAATGGTGTGTCAGCATGAGTAAAATGCAAGAGGGGTCGACCAAGAGAGAGAGGGGGCTGAATTTGTCAAGTCATTATCACACACACACACACAGTCATAGAATCTCATGTGTGAAGCAAGAAGACTCTCTCTCTCCACCCAAGCACTCTTGTTATGCTCATTAGGAAACTATTCTAATGAGATGTTCACTATGTTCATGCTATTTTCTGCTACACACAAGTTACTAGGCCATTAAATGTTACATTGGTATCAGAGCACAAGGTTTCTATTTTCTTGCTAAAGAAGGGAGGTCCTCAAGCTAGCTATAAATGGTTGGTATTATTAATTGCAATTGAGTACGTAGAATAGGGATTTTTCAGCCTTGCAGTGCACTTGCCTTTGTGCACGGGGCATCACCGTCAAGAGCTATGGTCTTAATAGTGGAGTCCTGCGGGGCTTGCCTACGGCTTAACCACTATTGAGGTATTAGAAGCTTGACAGGAGCCGGTGGTGTTTTGGTGTTGAACGACCCTCTCTTCTATTCCGTGCAATTAATGGTATTCGAGCCACGGGTATAGTAGCTTGAGTGCTTTTTCTAAAGGGGTAAAGAGGAGCAACAACCAGGGTTGAAGTGCCAAAGTACACCTAAAAAAGTTACACCGAAAAGTTGTTAGAATGGCTGATGATAGTAAAAAGAGTGAAATTAACGTTGATAGCTTTGATGTTGCTAATGAACAGGCTACTAATGATGCCCCTATGCTTGTTAATTACCTTGTTTCTAGGCCATTAAAGAGAGAGGTAAAGGGGTAAAGAGGAGCAACAACCAGGGTTGAAGTGCCAAAGTACACCTAAAAAAGTTACACCGAAAAGTTGTTAGAATGGCTGATGATAGTAAAAAGAGTGAAATTAACGTTGATAGCTTTGATTTTGCTAATGAACAGGCTACTAATGATGCCCCTATGCTTGTTAATTACCTTGTTTCTAGGCCATTAAAGAGAGAGGTAATGTCATAATAATTAATATCCAAATCTCCTAAATGATTTTCTCATGTTATTGATCATATAATATGGGGAAGTGCTAGGGGAGAAAAAGCTAGAATAATGGTTAAGCTGGCAGACCGGCCATAGTAGGGATCCAAAGGGTAGGCCATCTGCAAAAGAGCAATGTGCAACAATGGGCTTTAAAGACCCTAAGGTCCAGCCCATTAAGATTTCCAAAATGATAAGGTTCCAAAAATTAAAGGTAGTGTCCAATGGTCAAAGCTTAATTAAATTGGATGCTTTGAGTGTGTACAAAAAGTCTTCATGAATCCTACATAGGAGGGTGCGAGCCCTGGAAGTAGGGAATGAGAGAGAAACACACAAACACACACACTCACAAGTTTCCTTTACACAAAGGGAATGAGGGACACATGTCAGTTACCTAGCCCAGATGCCCACAAGGTGCACTTAAATCCTATTGGATGGCCATGGAGGTGGACCAATGAGAATTAGGCTAGAGTAAATCTAGTTTAATTCATTTAAAAACACCTAATAAAAGAACCATAAGAATTAAGCTCTCTAGAAGACTATTGGACAGTCTCCCAAGGGGCCAATGAGCATTCACATTCCCAATGGCTTGCCTGATTCCTATTGGCTAGGAGACAAAGGGGTCCAATGAGAGTTTAGTTGCATTAATTAATTAAGTAAAGCTCTCACAAAAGCAGAAAGGGGGACACATGTTAGATTGCTATCACTTATGCTGCTTAATTTTAATTGGCTAAGGTTGGAAAGGTCCACAGATGTACAGTTGATGATCTCAGTTTTGGTGATGAAATTGTTGCATCTGGGATTTTGTGTCGTGGGCTGTATAAGCTCACTTTGTATGACAAGTGTGGACAAAATTTTGAAAATGCTGTTGCAGATTCAAGGGCTATTTCAGATGCAAAACTTTGGCATGCACGTTTTGGTCATCTGAATTTTGCCAGTGTGCTGCGTTTGCAGAAATCTGATATGGTTGCTTCTTTGCCACCTCTTGAAGCACCTGTCAAACATGTTTGTGAAGGTTGTATTTTGGGTAAGATGCAGCGTTCTAAGTTTCCAAAGGATGGTTCAGTTCGGGCCACATGCCGGTTGCAGCTTGTGCATAGTGATGTTTGTGGGCCCATGCAAACTCCGTCCTTGGGCAATTACCTGTACTTCGTGATTTTCATTGATGATTACTCCAGGCATGCATGGGTATTTCCGCTAAAAGCGAAGTCCAAAGTTTTTATGTGCTTCAAACAATTTCTGGCTATGACTGAAAATGTCTCGAAATGTACTATGGGCACCCTCCGTTTTGATCGAGGGGGGAGTATATGTCTCATGAATTTAATGCATTTCTGTCTAGTCGTGGGATAAAACACCAATGTACAGTGCCTTATACACCTCAACAAAATGGTGTTGCTGAGAGGAATAACAGGTCACTAACGGAAATGGCACGATGTATGGTCAAAAGTCAAGCTTTGCCGCATTCTTTTTGGCTTGAGGCCATTATGTGTGCCACTTATGTACTTAACAGGTGTCCTACGAAAGCTTTGCAGTCTATTACTCCATATGAAGCATGGCATGATAGAAAGCCTTCTATTGAGCACATGTGTGTTTTTGGCTGTTTGGCATATGCTTTGGTGCCACAAGTGCAGCGCAGAAGATTGGATGATAAGGCTGTCAAATGTATTTTTGTTGGTTAAAGTGATGAAAGCAAAGGTTACAGGTTGTATCCTCCGCAAACAAAACGTATTCTGGTTTCACGGGATGTAGTGTTTATGGAAGATTCTGTTCAGCCCTTGCTGTCATGTACTAGAGACAGTAATGTAAGCTCACAGGACATTTATAAAACTTTGTTGCCTCTTTTCAGTGGTGGTGGAAATACGAATGTAAGTTCCAATGTGGCAAATGTACAGCCTATGGGGGTTTCTGAAAATGTTCTAGATCAGCCTATTACTGATGCAGATGTACATGATGTACTTGATGAGGAAAGGGCTGAGAATGAGTAGGCTAGAGGTAGCTGGTGCACACTTTTGCATGACAGTAAATTGGATGCACCTTTGTCTAGTCGTACTCGTTCAGGCTCTCGCCATGCATCTTATGCATCAGATTGTTATGCTTTGGATGTGTCTAGCTTACATGATGTTGAGGAGCCTCTGACTTTTGATGAAGCACAAAATTCAAAAAATTGGATGGCTGCCATGCAATCAGAATATGATGCACTTATAGAAAATGACACATGGACTTTATGTGATTTGCCTCCTGGCAAAAAGGCCATTGGTACGAAGTGGGTTTACAAGTTGAAACGCAAGCCGGATGGTGAGATCGATCGCCATAAGGCTCGACTTGTTGAAAAGGGTTATGCACAACAAAAAGGCATAGATTATGAAGAGACTTTTTCTCCCACTTGTCGTATGACTACTGTGCATTGGCAGCTCATTTTGGTTGGAATGTACATCAATTAGACATTGTTACTGCTTTCTTGAATGGTGACATAGTTGAGGAAGTTTATGTAATGCAGCCTCGCGGTTTTGTCATAAAACGACAAGAGGACAAAGTGTGCAGATGTAAGAAAGCTTTGTATGGGTTGAAGCAATCTCCTCATGCTTGGTATGAGAAAGCTGACACTCATTTGGTCAAACAAGGCTTTCGTAACAGTCCAACAGAAAGCACATTGTATGTAAAGCGTGAGGGTGATGTACTTCTCATTGTGGTTCTTTATGTTGATGATTTGCTGATCACTCGACCAAATGAGAGACATATTGCTGAATTTAAGGCTGATTTGAATGCTACTTTCAAGATGAAAGATTTGGGGCTGTTGCATCATTACTTGGGTATACAGTTTAAGCAGTGTGATGGTGGTATTGCCTTGTGTCAGAAAAGTTACATAGAGACATTGCTATGTAAGTTTGGACTTGACGATTGCAAACCTATTGCCACTCCCATGGAAACAGGTTTGAAGTTGAGTCTACATGATGCTGGTGATCCTGCTGATGTCACTCTTTACCAAACTGCTGTTGGGGGCTGCCTCATTTATGTATGCAACACGAGGCCGGATATTCAGTTTGCAGTCTCACAGGTCAGCAGATTTATGCATAGCCCAGGGTCTAAGCATTGGCAGGCTGTCAAGAGGATTCTTTGCTACCTTAGTGGCACTTTACATCTTGGCTTGTTTTATCCCACGGGGGGATCATTGCCGCCAGACTTACATGCTTTTTCGGACTCAGATTGGGCTGGTTGTTTTGACACGCGAGTGTCCACAAGTGGTTTTTGTTTCATGCTTGGCAATTTATGTATATCATGGTTGAGCAAGAAGCAACCTACTGTGGCCACTTCGAGTTGTGAGGCTGAGTACAAGGCAGTCTTCACAGCTACGGTTGAGTGTGTATGGCTCAGACGCCTTATGGCTGATTTGGGTGCTGGACAGGACATTGCCAACACTATCTACACTGACAGTTAGGCAGTTGCGAGGAACCCAGTTTTTCATGCTCGCACAAAGCACATCGAGGTGCATTACCACTTTGTCAAGGAGAGTCTCTCAGCAGGAGAGATCAGCTTGGCTTATGTGCCAACACAGGACAACCTTGCAGATCTTTTCACAAAGGCATTGTCTCATGAGAAGCTTGAAGCTTTTCGCAAAGCTTTGGGCTTACTCCCCTTTGTGGACTGATCCTGTCCTTAGGGCATGGCACTTCCCTTTACTCATGTGCCAGCTCTCGTTCACCGCATCACTCCAGGGGGGATTTGTTACCATATACATGTGGTAGTGATGTGTGTGAACACACTAGGACCGTCGGGGCATTTTTTCCTTCTTTAGGAGGTTTTTTCCCGCGTGCATTGTATATACGCCCATCACTCTAGGGCTATCTATCTTTCCATTGCACACTAAGTAACACACTCTCTATTGTGTGCCTTGAGCTTCCTTCGTCTTCTCCAAGATGTGTGTGTTTCTCTTCAACAACATTTTTGTAGCCCTCCCCCGATAGATGTGGTTGGTAAGTCCATGGGGGGTAAATTTGTACTTTCAAACTCAATTATCTATTGTGTGAATTGGGTAGGTACAATAGCCTTTGATTGTAGGGCACTGATGCCTCATCTTTACTCTCTAACTCCTTAGCATGCCTCTTTGCCTGGAGAATACTTCTTCCTTGTAAGATAAATCTTCTTCCTCTCAATATTTCCTCATTCCCTGCTAGCTCTCACCATCTTTGAAGGTGTCTGAGGTCTTGGGACTCAGGCTAGGCCCACTAGGTGTGTTTTTCAAGCATAATTTGGTGCATGAAGCTTCCATCTTTATTGCACCAACAATTTTTGTCAAGGAACACAAGATTGTATTGTGCAAAAGTCTCCTTTGATGGGAGAAGCTATAATACAGAGCCTTTTTGGAGGGGGGACTGGCTGCATGTAAATATGTTCCTCAACTGTTGTCAATGTTTCTATATCTCTCTCTTTTCAAGTATTGTATATGAGAAACTAGCTAGGTGTAAATTGCTATGTTGCTTTGTCCAATGAAGTACTCTCTCTATGCTCATTAGGAACTTGTTCTTAATGAAATGCTCACTATGTTATCATTTTCCACTACACACAAGTTACTAGTGCATTAAATGTTACATTGGTATCAGAGGTATTGGTTTCTATTTTCTATTTTCAGAGCTAAAAATGGTTGGTGTTATTAATTGCAAAAGAGTAAGTAGAATAGGGATTTTTTACACGCTTGCTTTATACAGTTAACGAGGATATTGCCGAGAGCTATGGTCTCAATAATGGAGTCCTACGGGGATTGCTTATGGCTTAACCATTATTGAGCTATTAGAAGCTTGACAGGAACCGATGTGTCTTGGCTCTGTGAAACCCTCTCTTCTATTCCTTGCAATTAATAATATTCGAGCCACAGGTATAGATGCTTAAGTGCTTATCTTTGAAGGTAAAGAGGAGTAGCAACTAGGGCTTGAAGTACCAAAGTACAAGTAAAAATTTACATCTAAAATTTTCTAGTATGACTGACAAGGAAAAATAGATTGAAATGAATGTTGATAGCTTCAATTTTACTAATGAAAGAGCAACTTATGATGCCCCTATGCTTGTAAACTATCTTGTTTCTAGGCTTCAACAAGCCCTGGGCAATCCATCCCTCCAAGGTGAAGTGCTACAACAATTGTGCACCCATGGTATTCTCCAAACTTCCCACCAAGAAGAGAGAGTACCTAGCAAGGCTCCTGGTGAGACTTCCAAAAGAGGACTCTCTCCGATAAGGAAAGAAGAGGAGGATCCATACGAAGGGCTCAAAAACTTACTACTCGATGAGGCTTCTCCCTCTCAAAGGAGAGCCCAAGTTTCAACGGTAGAGGCCCCACCAAAAGAAAGAGAAAGAAGCGAGTCTCTTGCCACCTCAGCGGAGATCGCTCCATGAAGACGACGGGCAAAACACTCTGCAACACCCCCTAAACAAAGAAGACCATCGCATACTCCTCTTCAACATAGTTTAAAGAGGGAAGAAAGGAAACAAGAGAAGAAAAAGACAAGAAAGAGGTCACCCTCTTCTCCATCTTCTTCCTCTTCTGAAGAAAGTAATGGTGCAGAAGAGGAGGGACAAGGGAAGAAAAAGGCGAGAAAGAGGTCACCCTCTTCTCCATCCTCCTCATCCTCTTCCTCTTCTGAAGAAAGTGATGGTGCAACTCTCAAACCGCCCAAGAGAAGAGGCCATAGGAAATTCTATGCCACCTAGAAAAGGTCGTCCAAGCTCCAAAATCTCAAAGAGGGAGGAAAGAACATCTCTTTCCTTACCTACAATGGCACCTTTGGTGCTACGGACAAAGTCTTGGACTTCAACAATTTGATGCGATGTTTGGAGATGAGGACTTCACAGAGTCCTCTAAGCTACATCATGTAGCTATGCATTTTCAAAAGTCCGCCAAGTAATGGTGGTCTAGCCTACGAGCAAACGGTGAAGCTCCACGAACATGGAACGATTTAAGAGCTTCCATCATGAAGCAGTTTTTGGCTAGAAATTCCAAAGACAAAGTACTCACTGAATGGCGAAGCTTGAATCTCTCTCCCTATGAATCCATTCACAAATATTTAGACAAGTTTTGGGATTTACATCTCAAAGCCACTGTCTACAAAAAGATAGATTTTGGAGAGCAAAAACAACAATTTTGTGCGGGTTTATCTGAGGATATGGTAGAGTATGTTAACTCCCAAAGGCCTCTCACCATATCTACGGTCATACACCGTACCATGGTGGCTTCAAGAATCAACTTCCAACAAGGGGCTAAGAGAAATCTTAAGCCCATGGAAAACAAGGACCGTAGTGAGCCTTAGGGAAAGGACAACTTCCAAAAGTCTCCCAAAGGCAACTCCAACAACAAATCTAAGGAGAAGGGATTTTATAAAGGCAAAAATAAACTCTCTCCTAAAGAGCTAGAGCGTTATCAAAAAGATAACCGTTGTTTCAAGTGCGGGGAGCAAGGGCATGCCTACCATGCTTGCCCCCACAAGAATACACATAATGAGCCTCCTAGAGCTACCTTGGTCAAAATTCAAGAAGAGGATGCTCATCACAAAGGATCTCCTCTTTGTGATGTTTGGGGAAAAGTGAGAGAACATGGTTCTTTCATTCTCTTTGAGCCTGGTTCTACTCACAATTTCATATCCACAGAGTTGGCCACCAAGCTAGGCATCCAAGCCTATAAGATGGGAGATGTCCTACCTGCCGATGGTGCTTTCAAGGGACAAGAACCCTCAGTAACTTCCTTAATTGGGAAATGGAGGCTCCATGTCCAAAGATATGTGGACAAGGAGTATTTATTCATCTCTCCTCTCAAACATGAGGATGTAATCCTAGGGGCACCATGGTTTGATCACATGGCTGCCAATGTTAAATTCCCTGAAAGACAAATCTATTTTAGGTACAGGGAAAAAGATATGTACATAGATGCTAAGGAGTTGGGTAGCACCATACCCATTGTACATAAGCAAGCTTTCAATAAGTCAATAAAGAGCTCTATTTCCATATACATGATTTTTGTTAGATTCTCAAAATGAGCCTTATGTTTTAGCAAAAGAAGATATAAGGAATCAAAAGGAATTAGAGTCAACCAATTTCCTCAAGGGATTCCAAGATGTTTTTATTGACGACATCCCTTGTGAGCTACCTCCCAAATGAGGGGATGACGACCATGCAATTGAACTTATTCCAAGAAGCTCATCGCCTAATAAACCTCCTTATCGATTTTCTCAGCTCAGCAAGAGGAGATTATGAGGCAAGTGCATGAGTTGGTTGAGAAAGGCATGGTTAGGCCTAGCTCATCTTCATTTTGTTCATCAATGTTATTACTGCAAAAAAAAGATGGCACATATCGTATGTGTGTTGACTATAGAGCACTAAATAGGATCACCATCAAGAATAGGTTTCCCGTTCCATGGGTAGAAGACCTATTTGATAAGCTACAGGGGTTGAGCTACTTCAGTAGGATTGACCTAAAAAGTGGCTACCATCAAATAAGGATAGTTGATCAAGACATTGTAAAGACCGCATTTTGTACTACATTTGGTCTTTATGAGTACAGTGTCATGCCTTTTGTCTTGACCAATGTCTAGCCACATTTAATCATCTGATGGAGAAGCTATTCATGCCTCACCAAAGCTTTACTGGATTGTTCTTTGATGATATATTAATCTACTCTAATTCATTAGACAAACACAAGAAACACCTTTAGGTAATATTTCAAGTTTTGCGAGAGAATAAACTCTATATTATTCAAAAGAAAAGTGAATTTTTCTTACAACAGATTCAGTATTTAGGTCATATTATCTCTCAAGATTGCATCGAAATGGATCCTTCAAAGCTAGAGGTGATAAAAGGATGGCCTAATCTAAGGAATCTGCATGAACTAAGAAGCTTTATAGGTATGTGTGCATACTATAGACGCTTCATAGAAAAGTTCTCACAATTTGTAGGACCATTACATGACCTAAAAAAAAAAAACTTTAGGTATATATGGTCCATCAAGGAAAAAAATGCTTTTGAAAAGCTTATTTCTCAACCTGTGCTTACACTACTGGATCTCCCAAAGCCATTTGAGGTCTAATGTGATGCTTGTGGTGATTTCCTTGGAGCTTTTTTGCTCCAAGAAGGGCACGCCATAGCCTATGAAAGTCGCAGGCTTGACCCTATTGAGCAAGCTCTAGGTATATATGAAAAGGAACTCTTAGCAGTTCTACATGCTCTAGACTCATGGAAGCACTATTTATTGGGGACTCCTTTCATTTTGCGAGCGGATCACCAAAGCCTTAAGTACTTCATGACGCAGACCAAGATCTCTGACAAACAAATGAAGTGAGCAAATTTATTTTTGCAACTTCATTTTCATATTGCTCACATTGCTGACAAGCATAATCAAGTAGCCGATGCACTCTCAAGACGATCGAGAGTGAATGCGGTATCCATAGCAACTCACAATGATCTATCCTCTATGAGAGATGAGTACGCTATCGATCCCGATTTTAAAGATGTGATATCAGCCCTTGCACTAGGGAAGAAGGAAGAACCATTTACCTCACAAGATGGTTATCTTCTCTATGGCAATAGACTATGCGTTACTAACTCAATACGTGAGAAAGTAATGTATGAATTGGCATGCTCCTCCTTATGCGGGACATAGAGGGATTCAATCTACCCTAAAAGGGATAGAAACATACTTCTATTGTCCTGCCATGAAAGAAAACATACAAGAGTATGTTTCAAAATGTGTGGTATGCCAAAAGACGAAGTTTGATAAAGGGAAGCAACCTGGACTGCTTCAACCTTTGCCAATCCCTAATTCACCATGGGAGAGCATATCCATGGATTTTATCTTTGAATTGCCCAAGTCTATCCATGGGAATACAGGAATATGGATGATAGTGGACATGTTTAGCAAACAAGCACATTTCATACCTATCAAAAAGACTATCAAGGCCCATCAAATGGAAACCCTCTTTATATCACAAATCTCAAGTACCACGGCTTGTCAATATTCATAGTGTCGGGGATCTAGATTCTAGAATGACCAATAATTTTTGGAAGGGTCTCTTTGAGAATTTAGGTACAAGGCTAAACTTCTCTTCGGCCTATCACCCACAAACATATGGTCAAAGTGAAATAGCTAACCTAACAATTCTTGATCTACTAAAAGCTTATGTCACAGAAGTAGATCAAAAGTTCCAATGGGAGAAGTACTTACCTTTAGTGGAGTATGATTACAATAATACTGTACATACTTCCAAGGGAAAAGCACCTTTTGAACTGATTGAGGGAAGACCAAAAAGTCCCCTGCTACTCAAGGTACATAAGAATATCTTCGCTAATATAGCCGAGACCTACAAAAATCTTTCCAAAAGATTAAGGATGCTATTTCCATCTCTCAACAAAGGCAAAAGACTGCTTGCTGATAAGCATAGAAGAGCCCTAGCGTTTAAACAAAATGATTGGGTCTTGCTTAAGTTTCCCAAAGCTTGATTAAGGCACACGATGGGCAAGAATCCTATGGGACACCAGAAGTACTATGCTAAGTTAGCAAAAAGGTACTAGGGTCCCTTTAAGATTCTTAGGCCAATCAATGAGATGGCCCATCAATTCAACTTGCCCAACCATTGGCTCATACACAATGCTTTCCATGTGAGCCCACTAAAGCCTTTCAAAGGAGAGCCACCTCAACAAGCAACCATTGAAGACCCACCGAAGATCGAGGACCAAGAAAAGGTGCTGCAGCCCGAGTTTATTCTCTGACATGAAGACAAGGTATTGAGAGGAGGTAAGACTATCCGATGATATCTTATCAAGTTAAAAAATTATCCTTTTGAAGATGCTAGATGGATGCAAGGCATACAATTAAAGCATAACCTAAACCTTGTCAATGCTTACAATGATTCCCTAGAGTAAGCAAATGTAAATATGTATAAATGCACAAAGTTTATGTCTTATGAGACTCTCTTTTTCTTTATTGTGCACAAATGTTAATAAGTATGCATGCTGTTGGACGGATACGCCGCGACAGACGTCAGCATAGTGAGAACTCACCCAACATATAATGTCAACTGAGGACGAAGCTCGACCCACAGGCGCGTGGAAGCAAGCAAAGGGTGTCAACCTCTACTCGACCAACTAGTGACTACTTCCTACAGAGATATCAAATCTACATGCCATCGGTTCTGTGAAAGTAAGCGTCTCCTATGATGATACTGCAAGCCAAAAGCCCATTAGACGTTCTCGAAACGTTACAAAACTTGAGGGATATCCTATCAACACCAATAGGCCACTCTCCCTAAGGTCCGTGACCAAAAAAACCTACCCAATACCCTCCGTGCAGAAAACGTGTAGGATGTCTGGCCGATTTTTGCAAGTTGACGTTTCCAAAAACTAAGTGCCTAATGTGTAGCTCTATTCGCTCTGATCACGTGGATATGCTGAAATGCAAAAACGGACAATAGTTACTCACCGAAACTCCAAAAGTAGCTCGCGGGTGAATCTGCCACCGAACGCGCGTGATGTAAGCATCAACGCGTAGCTCTGCTCGTGCTCAACACATTGCTGCTCTCCGTTTGAGATTCCGACCACCGTAGCTCCTATAGCACACACACACACACACTCTCTCACTCTCTCGCAGTCTCCCAATGACACAGAAGATCAGATTATTAGAAGTCCCCTTACAAAGCTTTAGGTTTTGGTTTATATACTAAACCTTAGAAAACCTAATATCCGACCAAAATGACCTGATTTGTCCCTAGGCTTCTATAGAGCTTAAGTACAACACCGTGAGCTGGCTTTGCTCATCCAACAAGCATCTGTGGCCTAAATACAATTGCCGAATTAAAATATGAAGTTCCCGTAAACATTACAAAAGTGGCCGTAATGGCTCAAAATAATAATAACGGGATATGCAATGATGTCCATGAGCTTGTATCTTCACATTATAGCATCCATATTCGTCTTCATCACTTCATCAACATCTTTATTTGGAATCTTTAGAGAATCTTTGAGGAATCTTTATGGAATCTTTGTGGAAGCGATGTTGAAAGGTTGACCTTTCAACACATGCTTAGAATCATGTTTATGGAGCGACGTCTCCCAAATACCAAGTAGAGATTGTCACTTTACTATGGAAGATTGACTGACTAATGTGCAGACATGCTTGTGACAGATAAGACTCTCAAGCACCAAATGGACTAGTCATCCATTCTAGAACTGTGTCGTAGGGTTAAATAGGGATCCTCTACCCGCTAGCAAACGGGCTAATGACTAGCCTTTATCTTCTCTACCTCATAGTCAAGGGCGACTATGATTTCAAGGGAGAGTTAATGTCATAAAAACTAATATCTAATTCTCCCAAATGATTTTATCATGTTAAACTAAACATATAATATGGGGAGGTACCATGGGAGTAAAAGCTAGAATATTGGTAAGGCTGCTAGATCGCTCTTAGTAGGGATCCAAAGGAGGGAAAATAGGGATCCAAAGGGGGACAGTCTGCAAAAGAGCAATGTGTATCAATGGAGCTTAAAAGACCTAAGGTTCAACTCCATTAAGACTTCCATAGGCTAAAGTTCCTAAATTTAATTAAATTGTCCAATGGCCAAAAGTCGAAAAAATTGGATGGTGATGGGAAGACTAAAAAGTCTTCCCACATCCCTAGGAAGGAGGGGGCGAGCCCTAATGGTAGGGGAAGAGAGAGAAACACACACACACACACACACACACACACACACACACCCAAGCTCCCCCTTTACACAAAGGGAATAATGGACACATGGCAGGCTCCTAGCCAAGTTGGCCCCAATCTCCCCTCAAATCCTATTGGATGGCCATAGAGGTGGACCAATGAGAATTAGGCTAGAGTAAAACTATTCTAATCAATGTAAAAATTCTTAATAAAAGAACCAATAGAAATTAAGCTCCTCAGAATACTATTGGATAGTTTACCAAGGGGTCCAATGAGCATCTAGCAGCCCAATGGCTAGCTTGATTCCTATTGGCTAGAAGACTAAACGGTCCAATGAGAGTTTAAATAAATTATGTAACTACCTTAAGCTCTCACAAAAGGGGAAAGGAGGACACATGTCACAAGGCTATTAATTTTGCTTCTAAAATATTATTGGACAAGCTCTGTAGGAGCCAATGGGAAGCTAGCAAGAGCTTTGGGAAAGAGAGGTCGACCAAGTAGAGAGAGAGTTGACATTTTAAGTCTAACTCGCTTTGCTACACACACACACACACACACACACACACACACACACAACTCATGTGTTGAGCAAGAACTCCATCTCCTTCTCCAAGCACTGAGAAGTAGAGGCCTACACCAACAACTCTTGGCTATGGAATGCAAATCCAACCAAGAGCCAAGCTTCAATGGCATGCTCATCTCCTCTACCATGCTAATTACTAAGCTAAGCTATGCTATTAGAGTGATTATGTGAGGAGAATACTTCTTTCTTGTAAGATACATCTTCTTCCTCTCAATCTTTCCTCATTCCTTGGTAGCTCTCACCATCTTTGAAGGTGTGTGACATCTTGGGATTGAGGCTAGGCCCACTTGGTGTGTTTTTCAAGCATAATTTGGTGCATGAAGCTTTCATCTTTATTGCACCAACGAGTTTTGTCAAGGAACACAAAGATTGCCAATTAGGAAAAATATGGACTCTCCTTGGGCCTTTTTGATTAGTGAAGGCTTAAGGGAGAACCAATGAGAAGGCTCTTGGGATATCACCTAGAGGGGGAGGAATGGTAGGGCTGCAGCTTAATTGTCTCCCTCTTCAATGCTTGGTTCTTAGAGAGAGGTGGGAGGTAGGCTGGGGGGGGGGGGGGGCTAAATAGGAGGAGAGAGGTGTCATAAAAGAGGGAGGGACCCCCCAAAAAAAAACGCGCATGCTTAAAAACCCTAAAAATTGATTTTTTTTTAAAAGTTCCAAAGTTGACCCATTTGCCTCCAAAACTGCCCCAAAACATAAACTAACTCAAAAAAGTCAAATTTTCCCCCCAAAATCCACTTTTCTCTCTCTCCCTCATTACTTTTCTCTCCCACACTCTCCCTCTTCTCCCTCCGCCCATTCTCTCTCTACAGTCAAGGCAGCCATAGCCAAAATCTTTCCACCACTCTCTTCCTCTCTCTCCATAGCTCCCCCTTCTTTCACACCTCCATCAACCCTCTACAGTCCCACACTCCATAGCCCACATCTCCACTATCCTCTCTACCTCTCACTTCTCCCCTCTTTCTCTATCTCCACTGTCAAAGCCACCATAGCCACCATAAGTAGCTCACCTCGCCCTCCCCTCAGCTTCTCATTCTCTCTCCACAGTACTCAACTCTTTCAAATCCCTTCCTAAGCCCAACTTCCTAAGCATGTCCACACATAGACGGCCCAAACCAGAGATAGAGGAGATTGTGTTGCACAACACAAAAGACTCAGAGGGGGTATGGATCCCACAAGTATTCAAGAAGGGTGCATGGGTCTACATGCAACCGTCACGTGTTGGACCTCATCGCGTAAGGTGTCGAGGCGTATTGGAACGTCATTGGAAGGGCCGGCTATTGGCATTCAAAGAAACCAAGTCCGGAATGGTGGCCGTCATGCAACACGTCTACAGTGCAGCTGAGATCCACCTCAAGAGAGCTTCAACTCAATTTGCACCTCATTGTAAGTTTTCATGGTTTAGCTATCCCATGCATATGTCAAGTTTACGTTTATGTGATCATTATGTTTATCTAAGGGCATTTGTAAAGATGTTTTTCCATCCAGCTTAGTTGAGGAGCAGCCGCTTGAGTGCCTCCGAGGCACGTTCATGGTTGTGCATGCTCACATTGGGGATCTTATGTTTCCTAATGACTCATCGAAAAAACTTACCGAGCAGCGAATATTCATGTACTCCCACAAGTACGTGGTGCCGAAGTCAAGCCAAAGCTATGCTAGGTTATTAGCCTTGGAGACACCCTCATTGCAGAGTGCAGAATGACAAACTCTAGACCATTGGGCTTTGCTTTCTTTCAAGCGCAAGGTGCTGCAAGATTTCCAAGGGTCCCTAAAGTTTGGTAAGGCAACTAGATCGGTGGGTCTTAGTTGGCATTGTCCCATTCATTTGTTTGTGCATGCATTCCGCTCTCTGCCAATTGTAGAAACACCAACCATGTTTGTTTGCAAAGAAGTTGACATAGATGCAATGCACACCATTCTAGGTGTCAATTGGGGCTATGTTGACGGTTTGCATGATGGTGACTGTTATAAGTGCAATGTGTCCCCCACACAGCTTTGCCTTCGGTATTTGAAAGCAAGGTGCACCTTGTATGCACGGTTTAGCTACGAGAGGTGGATGCACAAACGTGGCACATAAATACCCTTGCAGCTGACAGCCGAAGAGGTTCAATATTTTGAAATTCGTGTCGCATGCCCAATAACGAGCTGGAGGTGGTTGCAGTGAATCCGCATTGGACTCTTGCCAATCTTTGGGAACACTTTGTCATAATGGGATTCGAGGATGTCGGTAATGCAAGTTTCAAACTGGAACAACGCAAGGTCTGCTTTGTGCTTCCTTAGCTACCATTTCTTATTTTTTGTGGGTTTTTGTATTTCGATTGCCCATTTTTTGGTTGTATAGATTGAAAGGCGGATGGAGGCCACTATGCTTGTTTACAAAGATTGGGCTACAGAAGAAATTATCTTGTCTAAGTGAATTGGCTTGTAACTTTAATCGTTTATATATTGGATATTTTTTTAAAGATTTTGAAAAGTTTTAAGGTGTTGTACTTGATTTTGTACTTGAGTTTTAAGGTGGTGTAAATTTATTTTTTAAATGCATATTTTTTATTTTTTTCGAGATGGAATATGTCTATATAAGGGGGACCACCTCCTCATTTCACCATTTTCATCCTAGCATTGCAGAGAGACCTAGCATACCCAATCATGCAAAGAGAAGAAATGGCTTCTACTAGTGCTTTAGATGCATTCCTTACTGAGGTTGGGCATGCAAATTGCCCTGAGCTTCAAGCATTTTTCACAACCCAACCCGATTTGGAAACCACCTTGACCCTCCACCCTCAATACCTTGAGCACTTTACTTCATACATTTCCACGTGCATGGGGAGATTCATTGTTGAGTTACCAAACCGGCCAGGGCAATGGGTCCCTAAAGGCCTTCTCCACCACATCTACCAAGGGGACAGGCCATTTCATCAGCGGCTTGCACGCTTTGCCACCATAGCACAACCCGCCGGACAATACGTGCGGCTTGAAGCTGATGATGTGCGAGCAATGCGTAAGGGAAGGATCGAAAACACTTTTTATCTATTCAGGCCATAATGATCTTCCTCCTTCACAAGTGCCCAGCAGGCCCTGACGTAGTGCTACCACACTTGCAAATCGGCGGGGTACTGGCTGATGTGAAGGACCCCAAGCCCGCGGCCATTGACTCATCCGCAGAGGAGAGGACGCTTGCCTGGACCTACCCTGTACGGATTCAAGGCCTCTTGGAGGCCTCTCCATCTGTCGGTTCATCCTTGGGACCGCCAGAAGGAACCACCACTCGCGATGCCATCCCGGAGGTAGAGATTACCCGCTTCTCCTCCATTGTGGTGGGTGGGGAGGAGTTTGTGTTTATGAACGATCTGGAGAAATCCTTTGAGCTTCGCATGGATGAGTGTTTCACCATCCTCGATGCCCATGGCAAGTTTGAGGTTGATACCACCACCTCCCATGACGATGATCTCCTACTGCCCATGGGGAATACTTTGGCGGACACAGTGGCGATCGCACAAGCCGAGGTGGCAGCGGCCGAGTAGGCCAAGGTCTCTGAGGAGGAGTTTGTGGCCGTGCAAGCCATGTGTTTGGCTAAACACGCAAGAGTGGATTCACCACCACCTGCTGCAACACCTGTTTTGCTTGATCCAAAGTGGAAGTCAAGTGTGGATCTTTACTTGCACCCGGATGCCGATGAGGAGGATCGTAGACAAGAGGTATAGATGCTCACTTACATTTGATTGTTACAAATGATTTTGTTAATGTTATATCATAATTCTGTGCCATATCTCAGAAGACCTATGTTTTGCATGATGTTGTGGAGGTTGACGCCTGGGCGCAACGGTCAGGGGGGAGGAGGACGTTGTTCGGACCTCAAGCAGCACTTGCTCACTACCTCGGCACACTTCCCACTGGTATCGTGGTGTTTGTCCATACCGACTACTCTCCCAATGGTCGCTACAACATTTTTGCTCTCCGTTCACTCTCCAAGGCGTTGTGTTTAACAACACTTGCCCAAACGGCCAACCTTGTAGTGCTTGTAAAGAAAGATTTTGTAATATCCACTTTCGATGTTAACTTTCGTGGGCGCCTTATTGCCCATGTCGGCATGAACCAAGTTGTAGGGGTTAATGACACCTACGAAATCACAACCAGTTTACTTAACTGGGAGCCACCCCAAAAGGCCAAGTGCCATAAAATTGTAATTCGAAAGATCTTAAAGCAAAAGCCGGATATCATGTAAAGCATTGATTTCTTTAATGAAACTACTTTTTGCTGTCTATGACTCTCTTTCTTGCAAGGTTTTGAATTTCTTATATGTTGGGCTTCTTCCATTGTGTATGAGAAGCACTATAATTTCTGCTATGACTACTAAAGGGTTTGCAGGCATTAAAATTAATAAAATGCATACTTTGTTATATCTACGCTTCCAAAGTTATGGATGTGCCTAGTAAAGGGCTCAGAAGTCCCTAAAATATGTTGCCACAAGGGCGCGCATTGGGGCCTTCCATCAGCAGATGAAGTGTGCAAATGCGTGCCCTTGTGGAAGATGATTTTGGACCCATCTAGGAGCATAGCAAGGTGCAAAACAGAGTGACAAGAAATTAATACCCAGTTGCAAAACAGAAAGACATGCATACCCAAGTAACCTTAAGCCCATCTTGCCCCAGATACCTAAATTTGTATTAACAAACCACAAGAGTAAACTATGTGGCAATATCTAGCCCATTTTGGAGTATAGGACTGACATGGACTAAGGGGGGATGATTGCCAGAAGCATCTATGCTAATTGAAGCATTGAAGCAAACAAAACATACTTATTGCTTGTCAAAATTGTCTGGAAACCACTGGAAAGTGTTTGGAAAGCACTAGAAAAGGCTGCCACAAGGGCGCGCATTGTGTCCATCCATAGGCCTCTGGAAGCCCCAAATGCACGCCCTTGTGGCAGGCAGTTTGGGGGCATTCCAAGCCATTTTCAACACTTTTTAAATGCTTTTGCCATGCAATAGTAAGTCACATAGCATGGATACATCAGGAAGTGCATGCCCCACTTAGCCAAGGTGCTAAACGTAGGCAATTTTTCACAATAACAAGCTAATGGCTACATACATACAATAGAAGGTAGACAAAACTTGGACCAATGCTACATCGCATGGTACAGAATTAAAACAATACAATGCGCAGTGGGGTATACAATAAAAGACACTTATATTCAAATTCTTCCCAATACAATGCACAGAGTGGGGTATACAATCAAAAGACGCTTGTATTCAAATTCTTCCCAATCTTGGAGTTCCGTAAATACAAAAAGGTTTGATGCCTAATTACAAGCTACTCCTCATGGCGCAAATGGCGAGCAAGCTGCATATCCTTGGGCATAATGGTTACACGCTTTGCATGGATGGCATAGAGGTTAGAATCCTCGAATATGCTAGTTAAATATTGCTCTGCTGCCTCTTGGACTGCCTCTATGGCCACGGCGCCCATCCGAAATTGAGTGTTGTACAATTGCAAAACCTCCCTGCATAGCCTTGCAAAAGGGGCCGTCTAAATCAAGAGCTCGGTGCTCTTTTGATAGCGTCGAATCTCCGCAAAATCACGACTGCGCTTTCGTACCTTCTGAGGTCGACGTGGAGGTGCATTTTTGGCACGAGTTGGGGCAGCTTTCTTCCTCTTCTTGTAGACAATGCTCTTTCTCTTTTTTTTCTGCACAGGCACTTCCAACACCTCATAATCTGATTCCACCCACTCTCCATCTGATTCGTGCTCTTCACTATTGAGTGGATGTGATGGTGTAGGTCCACTCCCTTTAGGAAGTGTCTTACCCCCAATAGACATGTGAGCATGATAAGTTTGTATTTGGACACCAACCCATGGGGCATCTTCATTCGTTTGCGTCTCTTAGGAGCCTTCTGACGGTTGCTTTTGGCTATTTGTTTCTTTGCCTTGGTCGCTCTCATCCTCCATGTTGCCATCATAATCGTTTGAGTCCGATGAATAGACAACAAGGCGATGCTTCCTTCTCTCTTTTGCAGCTGTAGAGGACTGGCCATGCTGATTTGAAGCTCCAGCTTCTTCTGTGTGGACTTGACCTTGAGATTGTGAAGTTCCAGCTTCTGTTGCTGTACCTTTGAGTCGTTGGCCATCCGTCCCCTCTGGATATGCAATCCTAGCCGTTTGTTTTGTTCTTGCCATGGTACCACCTAGCAGGGAAAATGACAAAATGAGCGCCTTCAACTTTTAAATAGGTTTTTTGGAGATTTGGGCCCTTTCACACTGTGCGGCCAATTGAGTGAAACTCAAATAAACCAATTGAATTTAACAACTAAACCTGGATCATGCGGACGGCTGACGTGACGCCCAAACGCTGCCTTTTCGATACTTAGTTGCACGCCAAGCTTCATGGACCAGGGACGCTCGCGAGCGTTTCCACTTCTCAGATGCTGCAATACGGGAGGTGTTGCGTAACTGCTTTGCTAACATCGACTCTCTTTCTTTCTCAATAGTACGAGTTCTCCCAAAGGTGTGCCTAAAAAACCAGTTAAACATTTCTTGGAGGTAGTTGGAGTGTGAACTACCACCACCATGCCGAGTATTCTTGAAGTAGACTCCTTTTGCTCGATAGTGGGACTTCTCCATGCCTTGTGTACTCCATATATCAAGCAAAACATAGCGGTCCATGAAGTATGCACCATGCGCATAGAGAATGTGCTAAAACAACCAAAAAGGAGATAAGCCAATAGAAAAGTTGCATTTTCAAACATTGCATATGTATTAAGTCCGTTAAAACAAACCATGTAGTGTGTAATCTTGATTTCAGACCATCCGTCCTTAGCAGCCTTTGTGAATTCATAAAGCACCTTCTTGAACTCCTCTTGCTGCTCAACGGTGGTGCTTGAAAGATTCATCAGTTGCACAACCTTTTGAAAGGATGACCATAGTAGCTTGCGTTGGTTAGCAACCTCCACATTGGGATCTTTGTCCGTCGTGCATGAACACAAATATTTCCACAACTCCCACCGCTTCTCACTTGCTAGATCGACACTTGCCTTGGATACCTGCATTGGAGACTTTGACATCTTCTTGAAAAATTGACGTGCCTTGGCTTCATTCATGGAAACCTTCTGTGCCACCTCATATGTCTTCTCCCTACAAGTCTCTGCTACAATGTTCACCCTTGATCGGTGACATCCAATCTCATTAAGGAGCGTCTCCACCCCCTGCAAGGAGTCTTTTGACCGTTGAAGGGGCTTCATTGTGAAAGCATAATCAATGTGATGCTTTAGGATCCTATCAAATATTCGCATAAATGCATGCAATGTACAAAAGTGAACATTGTTGAGGGAGAAGGGAATTATGGGGTTCCACCCAGGATCTTTGCTATCCCTATTGGGCACCTGCAGCATATCACATGAAAGAACTGAAGTTTGCCACTCCCTATTTATATGGTCATCATTATCTTCGTCCTGACCTTCCACTTGAGTTGCTCGACTTGTCTTGTGCCCTTTCGTACAGAATGGACAGGGAAGTAAAGAATTTGCACCTTGTTTGCATCCAAGCATGCACTTTATGGTCTTTAGATCACTCCCTAAATGCCATTCAACATCAAACTCCCCACGTCCTGGAACCATGATCTTCTCACCGTTTATTTGAGCTTTAATGACCTCTGTGACCCATGGGATTCTACTGAAAATCCATGCAAGGACTTCATGTGTCTCTTTCGGAACTTCAATTGCACCAAGCCACCGTATATCCTTCTCTGATTGCACACTAAAAGAGGGCTTTGTCTCTTCACTCGAACTGCAAGATTGCTTGGCATAAGCTAGGGCTTCATTCATAAGCATGATGCTCATTCTCTCCAACTTTCTCCCTTTAACAATTACACACTCATCCAACTTCAGCATGAACACAAGCTTGCCTTCAAGAACTGCCAACAATATAAAGCCTCAGAATGCATGTTATGACACATCATAGAGCATGTAGGAAACTCTAAACTAACCTGCATCACTAAAATTGTAGAAAACAGCCATGGACTACTGCAATCGTATCAAGTCCACAAAGATATTGTTGAATTTGGTGTAAACAAACCCTTCGGTTCGCAACACACTGTTAGAAACAACACCGCTTCCCTTCCCGCGGCCCTTTCTTCCTTGTGATTTGCTACAGAGCGGCTGAAGAGGCATCGTGTCTTCAATATACAAGTAGTCCCCTAATCGGTGAACAACATCTTCATTTGACACCTTCTTGGCAATCGCCACTCTGTGAGGAAGTGGGAATAGGTTCTCTGTGACTCCTCGACTTCTTAATGCATCTTTTAACACTTGATGTATTGCTTGATAGCCCTTTGTACTAGTCCCAACAGCATCACAAATATCCTGAACATCTAGATCAGTGACAATATTAGAAAAATCACTAAGAACTCTCTTAGTGATTGCGTCTTTCAAGTGTTTTGCCTCTGGAGCATCAAGCATCCCAATAAAATCCTCTTTGTTGAAACAAGAACGAAGTAAAGTAGCCCTAGCTGACGCATTTTCGCCGCCGCACGTTTCTTGGACGAAGCTCCTATTGCCCAAAACAACAATGATGAGCGGTATTAGACTTAAACAACATGAGGGACAGAACATGTTACCTTATAGCTATCACCCTTCATTTTCTTGCACCTCCACGTGGTGCAAGAGTCTGAATTTCGGACAACTCTCGTTTCCTCACCCTACCTCCCATGGTAGTACTCTTCATGTGTGAAAGAGTATCCTCAAGCTTTTTAATTACATTTTCCTTGGTTGTGATGGTGCTCTTTGCCTCCTCAAGTGCACTAGTAGCTGTTTGCATTTGATCTTGAAGATTGTGGAAACTCCCATTGAGCAACTGCCAATGACGTAAGTAGATCTCGGACCGCGCAATCTCGTGTTTGTTGAGTCTCTTGCAGTAGCCCAACAAACCTTGCTCTCCATTTCCAACGTATTGCAACAATGATGGAATGTTTGTAAAAGATGGATGAACATTGAGAGAAGGATCCTTTGGATACAAGCATCCGTCTATCCAGAGATCCACATTCTTCTCCCCTTGAGCACGATGTTCGTTGGCTGAAGGTAATGTACCCAAGCATGTTTTCTTTGTCGGAACATACTCTTGAGGTAGGCGTAGGAAAATCCCTGGAGACCTACCGCGTGAAGAGCTTGCTGGGACATTGGTCACGTCGTCAAGAGGCATTGTAGGATGGAGAGATGGAGCTTGAAGGATGGAGAGATGGGTGTGTAGGTGCAGCAGCAGGTGCAGGTGCAAGGGGGATGGGTGTAGGAGAGGAGCTTAGATCAGGAGGGAAAGTTTTCAATTTTGGGGGGAATTTCCTAAAAGTTTTGGAGGGAGTCAAAAAATGTTGAATTATGAGTAATTTAACTTAAAAATCTTTTTTTTAATATGTATATATGTTGGGGGTACTTTTTAGGGGGAAATAGAGTTTTTTTGAAAGTTTTTGAAAAAAGTCATTTTTTTGACCTTTTGACCCACGGATTTGCTTAGGTGGCATGGGAGAGTTAAGAGGCCACTTACAAGTTGGCCAAAAAGCTAGAGAGAGAAGACCCCCTACCCCCCCCCCCCCCCCCCCCCCCCCCCCCCCCCCCCCCCCCCCCCCCCCCCCCTTCCCCCTACCTTTTTAGGGGTCAAAGGTGGAGGAGACCCTACCAAAATAGCCCCATTCAAAGCCTTTGTCCCCCTTAATCTTGGCAGGCTTCCTTGAAATTAGGGATTCTTACAAAGCCCATGGAGAGTCCATTTTTTTCCTAATTACTATTGTACAAAAGTCTCCTTTGATGCGATAAGCTATAATACAAAGCCTTTTTGGAGGGGGGACCGGCTCCATGTAAATCTGGTCCTCAATTGTTGTCAATTGTTCTATTTCTCTCTCTTTTCAAGTATTGTCTATGCCAAACTAGCTAGGTGTAAATTGCTATGTTGCTTTCTCCAATGAAGTACTCTCTCTATGCTCATTAGGAACTTGTTCTTAATGAAATGCTCACTATGTTATCATTTTCCGCTACACACAAATTACTAGTGCATTAAATGTTACATCCAGGATCAGAAGCACTTGATCTGTGTTGATTGACACATCTTTGTAGTCACCCTTTGCATTTGGTTTGACTGATGGGAAAAGATTCTTTTTCGACAAAATGGCATCTTGTTTGATCAGCGAAAGTGGTATCATTTCATGGCCAAAGTTTTTCACCACTTCATTGGGCTTGATCATCAGTAGGGATGCTGATTCCATTACCTCGAGCTCATAAAGCATGCATTCTTTCTGGGAGATGATTGGCATATCGTCAATCCACTTCTTTAGTTCATCTCATGCATCAGTTTGCTCTATTTCTTCTTCAAAAGCATGTAGCCCTCCCCCAGTTGATGTGCTTGGTAAGTCCATGGGGGGAAAAATCTCTACTTTCAAACTCAATTATCTGTTGTGTGAATTGGGTAGGTACAATAGCCTTTGATTCTAGGGCACTGATGCCTCATCTTTATTCTCTAAATCCTTAGCATGCCTCTTTGCCTGGATGGTCAGTTTTGTTGTGGCTTAGGCTAACTGTTCTTGTAGCTCCTTGATTTCTTGCTCCCTTTGAGCGTGTGTAGCCATCTTTCCAGCCAGAAACATATGCCTTTGTAGTTTCTCTTGAGCCAGCTTCACTTTTAGTGCTTTGTTTTCTTTTGCAATGACCATAGGAGCTTGAGATGTTGAGGCGGGGGCAAGGACTTCTTGCATCACTAAGAGAGTTGACTTTGTGTGTTGGACTGTGAGGTCCCCGACCCCACGAAGATTCTTCCTTTATTCTCCTTTTCCATTGATGACAACATCCTACTCTGTTTCCACAAGTAGAGATGCGAGCAACAGAAGAGAGGAAGTCCTCTATCCATCGTGTTCGTGGTTATAAGGGTCATACACCACAGGCCAGGTGGATAAATCAAGAATCTAATGAAAGATGTTTCCTAACATAAAGATGAAATTCCATTGACATATTTAGAATCCATAAACAACGCCTTTTTCCCCACGTTTAAAAGGCATGTCCGCCATCCATAAACCATAAATATGATATAACTCGACTAATCAGGTCCATAGCTTTTAGGGGCACGTAGATTTGGGATGTCTCGACTCTTGACACAATGAGTCTCTAATAAGAGGGAGTGGAGATTTTCTCGACTAATCGAGACCACCCATCCTTGACTGGCAACCTGAGCCAGCCCCCACTTTCCACCCCACACTCACACTTTTATCTTGATTTCTAATTACTACCACACTGCGTTACATATACAAACAATGTTCCTTAATTAATTCCAGACATAGATTCCTTTATATATCCCTTCAAACAATACCAAAACAATTCAAACAAGGCCTAATGAAGACAACCCTATTATTCAACAAAAATAACTTTTCCAATTTCTCATGAGTTGTCGCTACCCGCGGACTTTCTCTGTCTAACCAACAGAGCCTTTGCAAAGGATTTATTCGCTAACTGCAAATTGTGCAACCTTATTATCACGAGGCATCCCGCTACCCGCAAGGCATCTTGCTAACCGTCACGCATCCCGCTACCCGCGAGGAACAAAAGAGAGCCGATAACCTCAGCTTAATCTTCGGTAACCGTGGGATCACGTCGCTATCCGCGAGAAACAAGAAATATTCTTTCAATAATTATTCTCTTTGAATGATTATTCAACATGATCAACCAACTCTTTATATCAACCAATATCAACTTATCAAGCAATAACAATTTATTAAGCAATAACAATTCAACAAACAGTGTCAATTTATCAAACAGTTCTTTCACTAATCTATGAAAACATATGCTTGCTTCTTGTGATAGAATCACGTTTCTTGGACAGTTTAAGGGAATCCCTATGCTTAGCTTCCCAGGTCAACATGAATAGCAATGCAAAATTATAAAATTGTCTTACCGGATTAGCGACATGTTCGATTACCTCCCGTATTTGAGGCTGGACGACTTCGACTTCTTCCGCAACCACTACCTCCGCTTGAGCAACATTTGGAGTAGTTGATGCCTTCCTCTGCACCTTCCTTGGAGGTGGAGCGACATGAGCGTCCATCAACCTTCGAGTCACTCGCTTCGGGGCCATTGTAACGAGGTAGAGAAAAGGGAAAGAGAGAAAGAGAACTCAAGAATACGAAAGGCAACACGACGATGGTAGAGAAGACTTGGAGATGGAGATGGCTTGAAGGTAAGAGCTTGAGGGAGAGAGGTTGAGGGAGAGAAGGTAACTTTGACGTCAACGCAAGAGAGATTCTGCTTCTGAGAGTGTGTGTTTGTGTGCCCAAAGTGAAGGGAGAGGGGTCTTTATATAGGCTCTCAAGGTTAGCTAAGAATAGAGGGAAGCAAGGAGAGATAAGTTCGCGCACGTTTGCGGCTTCTTTAAAAGAATATATATTTTTTAAATAAAAAAAAAAAAATATTTTTTGGGGACATGGATTTCAATGCACGAATTCGATTCTCTAATATTAGAAGAAGCTTGGCTTCCAAGACAAAAACTCTAAACTTTACTCTCTCCTCTTTCTTTCCTAAAAATCCTCCTTTTCTAAAATTTCTCTCTGTTTCCTAAAGGGTCAACTCTTATCATTAGATACAATCTTGAGGCTTAAGTTTCCCATCAACCTATAGTTTTCAAGTGAATAAAGACCATAAGTAATAGTTCCAGAGTCCAATTTTCGATTCGATCGTTTTATTTGAACGCATTATGACTTAACAAAATGAGAATCTTAAATATTTGCAAAGTGAATATAAGACTTTTATTCAAAAATGCTGGGTACATTACATTCTCCCCAGCATAAGGATTCAAGATGTTCTCATCTTGAGAAAAAGTGAGGATATTCCTACTCTAATTACTATCTCAATTATCATTATATCCAAAAGAGTGGTGTCTTTAGTCTGTTTCACTTGCTACTGCTGCTCCATTTGTCAATCGTGGACAAGAGTTCTGATAATGTCCCAACTCTCCACATTCAAAGCATAGCGTGGACGATCTTGCACATTAGCAGCATAAGCTGTTTATGGTTGGGTATCTCTAAAGCTTTGATTTTGTTCAATTCTTCTTGTAATCCCTTATTCCTTCATTAAAGGTTTAGCTCGTAGTAAAGCATCTTGTACAGTGGTAGGCTTTAGGGCTTCCAATTGCAAACTAATTGGTTCTTTTAAACCTTGACAAAAGCGAGCTACCTGCTGCTCTTTTGGTCATTGATGGTGCGTAACGTCTAAGCCTTACAAACTTTGAGTAGTACTCTTCCAAGGTTAAACTGTATTGCTTCAAGCTAAAGAACTCACATCTTTATCGCTTCATGGACAGGAGGTAAGTATATTTCCTTCACCGTTTGTTTGATTTTCCACCAATTTTGAGAGTTCTCCAACACTTCCATGTCACGACAATGTTATTTCCACCATAATTTCACTTCCACTAAGAGGCAAAACATCCCTAGCATCGCTTGATTTGCAGGTGTGGTCCTTGCAGCAGAGAAGTAATCATCCATAGCTTCAATCCATACTTTTGCATCTTTCTCGATATCATCACCCTCTCCCTTAAAAGAAGATGGTTGCATTTGTTTGAGCAACAACTTCTTCTCCTGAATCTCCGTATAAATAGAATCATTCTAAGGGTTTTCCAACGTAGAAGTGATTTGAGGATTCCCCCGAGTATAACTCGATTCAATAGGGTGTTTTTCAAATTTAGACTTATCGAGCTTAACCAATCATTACTTATTCAATCCATAAAACTCAATCACTTGACTTAATCAATCTTGACTTAACCATTCTATCAAAACTCAGTCACATGACTTAACTAGTCATGACTTATCCAGTCCGTCAAAACTCAATCATATGACTTAACCAGTCATGATCATCTCAATCACATGAATTAACCAGTCATGTCTCATTCAATCCACACAAAAAACTCACTTACATGACTTAACTAGTCAAACAATTTCTTTGTAGGAAAACAACTCAATCTTCTAATCATAAAGTCATCAAAATGTCACATAGGGGTCTACAAAAGATCTCTCCATGAGAATATATAATAGAGGTTACAACCATAACTATGGTACACGTCAATCGGCATAACGTAATATCTCTACAAGTCGGATAATGGGTATAGAAAACCATACACATGAAGAAGTTTAAAGTAGCCAATTTAATCTTTTTAACCTAGGTTGTGATACCAATTGTGAGGTCCTCGACCCCGAGAAGATTGGAGCGGCTTGATAGATGGCCTTCCTTTATTCTCCTTTTCCATTGACGACACCCTACTCTGTTTCCACAAGTAGAGATATGACAACATAAGGGAGGAAGTCCTCTATCCATCGCGTTTGTGGTTATAAGGGTAATACGCCACAGGCCAGGTCGATAAATCAAGGTTCTAATAAAATTAGTTTCTTAACATAAAGATGAAATCTCATTGAAATATTTAGAATCCATAAATAACGCCTTTTTCACCACATTTAAGAGGCACGGCCGCCATCCATAAACCATAAATATGATATAACTCGACTAATAAGGTCCATAGCTTTCAAGGGCACATAGATTTGGGACGTCTCGACTCTTGACACAATGAGTCTTTAATTTCACTTCTCTCAATAAGAGAGAGTGGAGATTTTCTCAACTAATTGAGACCACCCATCCTTGACTGGAAACCTAAGCCAGCCCCCACTTTCCACCCCACACTCACACTTTTATCTTGATTTCGAATTACTACCACACTGTTTTACATATACAAATAGTGTTTCTTAATTAATTCCAGACACAGATTTCTCTATACACCCCTTCAAACAATACCAAAACCATTTAAACAAGGCCTAATGAAGCCAACCATATTATTCAACAAAAATAACTTTTTCAATTTCTCATGAGTTGCCGCTACCCGTGGACTTCCTCTGTCTAACCAACAAATTCTTTGCAGCAAAATTCACAATCTTCCCATCTTGCTAACTGCGAGGCATACTACTACCCGCAAAGAATCTTGCTAACCGTCAGGCATCCTGCAACATGCGAGGTATTTTGCTACCCGCAAAGCATCTTGCTAACCATCAGGCATCTTGCTACCCGCGAGGCATCCCGCTAACCGCTAGGAACAAAAGAGAGCCGATAACCTCAGCTTAATCTCCGCTACCACGGAATCACCTCGCTACCCGCGAGAAACAAGAAATATTCTTTCAACAATTCTTCTCTTTGAATGATTCTTCAACATGACCAACCGACTCTTTATATCAATCAGTATGAACTTATCAAACAATAACAATTTACTAAGCAATAACATTTTAACAAACAGTGTCAATTTATCAAACGGTTCTTTCACTAATCTATGAAAATTTATGCTTGTTTCTTGTGATAGAATCACGTTTCTTGGACAGTTTAAGGGAATCCCTATGCTTAGCTTCCCAGGTCAACATGAATAGCAATGAAAAATTATAAAATTGTCTTATTGGATTAGCGACATGCTCGATTACTTCCTGTGTTTGAGGCTGGATGACTTTGACTTCTTCCGCAACCACTACCTGTGCTTGAGCAACATTTGGAGTAGTTGTTGCCTTCCTCTACACCTTTCTTGGAGGTGGAGCGACATGAGCGTCCTTCGAGCTTCGAGTCACTCGCTTCGGGGCCATCGTAATGAGGTAGTGAAAAGAGAAAGAGAACTCAAGAATCCGAAGGGCAACACGACGATGGTAGAGAAGACTTGGAGATGGAGATGGCTTGAAGGTAAGATCTTGAGGGAGAGAGGTTGAGGGAGAGACGATAAATCCGACATCAACGCAAAAGAGCTTTCGCTTCTGAGAGTGTGTGTGCTCAAAGTGAAGGGAGAGGGGTCTTTATATAGACTCTCAAGGCCAACTAAGAATAGAGGGAAGCAAGGAGAGATAAGTTCGCGCACGTTTGCGGCTTCTTTATTAAAAAATAAAAAATAAAAAAATAAATAATATATATATATATTAGGACACTAATTCCGATGCGTAAATTCAATTCTCTAATATTAGAAGAAGCTTGGCTTCCAAGAACTCTAAACTTAACTCCCTCCTCTTTCTTTCCTAAAAATAGGAAAAATTGCTCTCTCTTTCCTAAAGGGTCAACTCTTATCATTAGATACAATCTTTAGTCTTGAGTTTCCCATCAACCTATAGTTTTCAAGTGAATAAAGACCATAAGTAATAGTTCCAAAGTCTGATTTTTGATCCGATCGTTTTGTTTGAACGCATTATGACTTAACAAAATGAGAACCTTAAATATTTGCAAAGTGAATAAAATACTTTTATTGAAAATTTTTGGGTATATTACATGGACTACGTTATATGAGTCACATAGCTTTGTATATTGCTTTATTTCTCCCGCCAAGGTCTTCTCTAGAGCCTAATGCTCTACTTGTAGCTCGGTGTTTGCCTTGATTTTCTTTTCTAAATCTTGAAATATGCTTTCCACATCTTGTTTTTCACGTGCAAGGTTAGCCTCTAGTTGCTTGTTATCCTCTCGTAGGCACTCAACTTGTTGGTGGAGCCTCTCAATATCTTTAATGGCTGCATTGTCCTCCGCCTTGGCATCATAATCATCCAGCTCCCTTAGATCAAAAACTACTCTTTGGAATCAAAACTGTAATCTAATCATTTCCAAGTGATGTTCTAAATTAAGCTCTTTAATGAGTTTATTGGTGGCTTCAACTTTAGCTCTTGAGAGAGGTGGTACCTCCCTGCATACTCGAGTCGTTTGTTCTCATAATCTCTCAGACACCTAGTCTCTTTGTTCTTGATCTTCTTTGGGTTGGTCTTTAGGTTTCCTTTGAGATTCTATTGGCTTGCTTTGATCCATTTTGGCTATATCAGAATCTTTTGGCTTGACTTGAGATTCATCATTCTTGACTTTAGGTTATCTCTTTTCTCCTAGATCTTTGAGGCAACTATCATTGCATTGATTATTGATTTCTTGATGAGTCCATTGGAGATTCTAAATCTGCCGCCTTTTGTTCTTTTGAATCTTCTTTTTCTCTTTGATCAGCCTTGAGCTTTAAAACATCATAGATCCTTTGTCAAAAAGCTCCGCTAGTTTTGCTTCTTCAACCACTTTTCATCCTCTTCATTGTTGGAGGGGGCTTAATCTACTTTTTTTCTTTTTCGGTCTAGCTTTGTGAGCCATTCCTTTCGGAGCCGCTAAGCTTCCTCCATTGATCTTTGAACTTGTGTCTTTGGGATCTGCTCCACTATTTGTGCTTTCTTTTAGACCAATGGAACAAGAATATCCTCCTCCACTTTTGTAGAATGATATTCCAAAGGTACATCTTGCTTTCTACCTATAACTTGTCCACTAAGAGTTCATGGCCTCACTATCCGGTGTTTTGGTCCTAGAACTCTGTCCCCTTGTTCTTCTTTTGTGGGTGTTTTACATGAGCTTCCCACCAACTTCACTGCATGTCTTGATTTATTTAATTGGGATTCTAGCTCTGGTAGTTGATCTATCATTCCCAATGCTTGATATGCTATTCTCGTTAGCACTGGCCCAACATTCATGTATGTATTGTTTCTATCACTTCCTTTGAGGTTTGCTCCAATTAGTTTTTTTAGTTTCCTAGGTCACACATGATTATTCTTCTTTCTGCCAATCCCATAGCCATCACTACTACAATATGGAGATTGGGCTCTGTGTATCTTGGTGGTTTATGTACTTTGAGGTGCTCTGAAATAAGCCATAGTGGCAATTCTGTCTCTGAATAGATGAGGTATTTATAAGTGAATTTATGCCCTTGCTGCTCCACAAAGGCCTTGTCATTGTCAATTGCCCTTGTTTTGTTGATCAGGTTATGATTGTTGCCAGTTGGGAGATGGAGGGCTTGGTTGATTAGCTCATCTATAATCCTCACTTTTACCATAACTCCATCTTTATGAGTGAGGGTGGCTCCACCACTATACTACTTTGAGCTCAATAGTTTGTGTGTCATCTGGTATTCTATTCCCCAAGATGGTAATTGGAAAAATCTATCTAGATGTAGGCACATTGTTCCCTCTAGGACTTGTCTTTGCTTGTGTAGGGTCCACAATTCCTTTGGGGAAGATAGCTCTCTTCACTTTGGAGCCATCTAACGCTTGAAACTTGCCGATGAGCACAATGGTTGGTATTTTTGCTAGCTCTTCATTGATAATGTGGGCTTTCTCATTACACAAGATATCCACCACCTTGTAGGGAGTGACTTCCCACTCCTTTTGAGGTTTTTAGTGAGGCATTCAACTACCAAAAAATAAATTGTTTAGGCCTGGAAACAAGTTGAGATGTTGTCGAAAGAGTTGAAAAAATGCAAACTTGACCACAAAATGAGAAATGAGCATAACTTATTCAAAACAACTCCAAGTTTGACCAAACTTCACCAGTGTGACTAGGACATCTATGGGCACTAGTCAATGGGTTGTAGGTTAAATTTGGGCTAGAGGTACATGGATCGTGATCCATGTTTGAATACATTTTGAAAATATGCTTGCACCATCTGGTTCAAGAGATTATGGGGATGCTATGATTTGGATCATTGATTCAGGATCTAGGCCAAAATTTGGAAATTTTTCACAAACTTAGAGACTTTTATCATTTTCAAGGGTTTTGATGTCCAAATGACTTGAAATTTCAAGGTTAACCTTTACTTGGCATCTAGGATTTGATGGGTAGATTTTAGTCTGAGAATGTGGAAAAGGTAAGGATTGCGATCAATGTTTGGTCACCTTTGGAGATGAAACATTGCAGGTATGTCCCTATAGCCTATCCTAACACATTGGTGAAATCTTTTCAAGTTTGGACTTGTTTTTCCTAAGTTTATCCAATTTCCCACTCTATGGCCAGTTCTTTTCAACTTTGCCATATTGGTTTCTTGGGGCCAAGCTCGATTAATCCCTATGGCTATAATGTGTTGTATTCTATTGATTTGATGCCTTGAGTTTGAATCTTATGCCCAAGACTAGATGAATGTCCATTTTCAACTCACTTGGAGCTTGTTTGACCCTTCTTTCTAAGCTATCAAAAATTGCCCAATTGCAAGCATTTTTGGATTCTTTCTTGAGCTAGTTAACCATAAATTTATTTTCCTTGGTTTTTGGAAAACACTCTAGCTTTTCTTGGATGGTTTGATATTGCACAACTACTTAAATTTGGAACAATTTTCCATGAGTTCGTTGATAACTTGATATTATTAACATTTGCATACACTATCCATTCAAACTCTACCTAATTTGACTCCCAGGTACATGGATCGCGATCCATGTTTTGTAGTCAAATTATATCAAACTTGGGGGAAAGGTTCTTGATAAGCCCCCTAAGCTATTTTTCAACCTATTATGGAGTTTGGATCAAAGTTTCACTTCCTAGGTCACATTTACCATTGTACAACCTGGAGAGAACAACATGGATTTTTCCATTTGTTACTCCAGTAGACAACTTAATAGTGTGGAGAGAAATTACATGACCACAAAAACAGAAGGATTAGCAATGATCTATGCTATGAAAAGTTTAGACAATACCTTCTTATGAATAGATTTGTTTTCTTTGTAGATTATCAGGTACTATTATACTTGGTGAAAACACCATGTAATACATGACGTATTGTTTGATGGTTTATCATATTGCTTGAGTTTATTTCTATCATAGTAGTCAAGAAAGAGACTACGCATCATCGGACTGACCATTTGTCGAGATTGACTCAAGGGAAGCACCAACGAGAGTTGATGATGACCTTCTCGCCTTTTATCTATTCAATATAAAGATAGTACCGATGTGGAGTGAACATGTTATTGCAGATTGAAAGGCAGTCTTGAAGGGGATGAGTAAAAATTTTAGACGGAAATCAATTCTAAAAGCTACATGATAATTAAGAACCACCTCTACAAATGAGGAAATAAGAAAAACTTAAATTTGTGCCATAGAAAGTGAATACATCCCAATTCTTGAGCAAGCTCATGCCATACGACAGAAAGGTGAACATTCTTTTGCAGGAGATTGTTGAAGCGCTTGACCAATACACTCCAAATCCAAGCAGTCGACGGAGGCGCATGAATTAATTATATAATTTTTGCCTAAAGCCGGCTATTGTAGCTCACTGATTATGGGAATTCCTTTTAATGTTGTAAATCTTGGGAAAAAACCTATAATGATGAAAGTAGATGGAGAGTCAGATTCACTCAATAATTGTAATTAGTACCTCTCTTAGCTAAAATACCCAACTTAGGGTTGAGGTATATAAGCCAAACCCTTGTAACCTTGAGATAGACTTTTTTTAAAACCAATCTTGGGCTCAACTATGTTGCATACGGTGTGTCGTGTGTGAGTGGGTCTTCCTTATCTCTCTATGCATGCTATAGGAGCAACATTGCTGAGACGACTTCATCAACGTGTTACCTATGGCGAGAGCTATGCATCGATGCCAAGCACGAGCAATTCTAGATTTCACAAAGAGCTCTTCCTCAAGCTTCAAGGTGAGTTTTCTCCCTATCCGTGTGCGTGTTTCATTATTCTTATATATCCACGCGTTCACGGTGAGACAAGCTACACCTTAGGCCTAATCACTTTCGAAATCGATGACTTGAATTTTACTGTCAGACATCATACGCGATTGTGATTGCACGTGCGTGTAGATAGTATATTGGGGTAGAGACTTTAGGGTAGTGTCCTCTAGGTGTATAGAGACTAGCCCTCAAGTTTCGTGACAATTGGACATCGTTAGGTTATGTTTCGAGAGGTAGATGTGTCGTAGATATGGTAGCCCTCATGTACATAGTGGGTTAGGATGGATTTCTTTGTAGTGATTGTCTTAGAAGGTTGAGTAGGTGATTGACAACCACTTGTTTGTTTCCATGTGCTTGTCGGTCATTGCTTCATCTTTGGTTGACATTATGTTGGTCTAGTTCTTGTTGTGCTAGCGTCTGAGACGGTGGATGTCATCCCAACATTGGTGCCGCTGCCGGGGACAAGTACCCTAAGTAGGTGACCTTTTAATTAATCCTATGAGGTGAGAGTTCCTCTGGTTTTCTAGAGTATTCTTTTTATCTTAGTTTAACTAGGATCCATAGAGAGATGCTAGGCAGCATGTGTCTTGCCTGGGTCACCCGTGTAGATGGTTTTTAGTTTAGATTTGTATATGTTTTGGTGTTTGAGTGGTTGATGAGGTGACAAAAGCATTAGGTATTCAATGTGTGGTAGTTAAGTGTTTTTCTACTCACAATTGCAAAATCCCAATTTTATGTTTAGGTGTAGCTTTGAATATATGATTTGATCTTGATCTAGAGTTGTCCATCAATGAAGGTTTGCTTGATTCATTTGTTTGCCTTAAAATCTTGAAAAGAATTTGATTCTTAGTCAAAACAGTGCAAAAAAAAAGTTCACAAAAAGGTTCTGCATGGTTGAGGGTTGCTGAGAACATAAGACGACATTTGGGAGGGTTTTGCACATAAAAATATCAAATCTGCAAAGTTAAACATCGATTGCGTATGATGTCTTAAGGGCTAAAAAGAGACCAAAACTGTGAAATTGGAATGTACCAGTGTGTCCAAAAGGATCATTATACCATAGTAACACCTTGAAACTTGAAGTTTGGTCATCTTAAAACACTCAAAGCACAAGAGCCGAGAAGTCAAAAGCGGCAAACAACCTTGATTGAAACAGCCTTGATTGAGCTTTAAAAAAAGATAAAAACATTGCACAAGCCATCAAAACAACTGTAGAGACCATAAACAATAGTTTGGGAAAGCAAAAAGTTGAAAATTGTGCAAAAGACATTTAAAATTAGCCATGTGATTAAAGCTTGCAATCTAGAACTTTTGTGCTTACTTTTCAAGCAATTTGATGAGGGTGGTATCGGGAAACTTGAGATCTCAAAACTAAAATGTATTTGTTGTTAACTTGACAAGAATCGTATTTGATGGGCATATTTATGTGAGGTTATCTCATGAGCCACAAGGGCAAAACCTGAGAATGTAACATTAAGCCTTGTCTAAAGTCATTGAGCATCCCAATCTTGCACAACTCAAAGTGAACATGTCTCAAACTTGACATAATTTTTGAGCATCCTAATACAAAATTCGAAATGAACATATTTCATTCAAATTTAATGCTTGTCCTAGGAAGCCTCTAGATTAGACCACGAGGCCAAAACTTATCTCCTCCAAGAGGACATTATTTGAAATACAACACTTCTTGAGTGTGTGTATATGTGTGTGTGTGTGTGTGGGTGGGAGAGAGAGGGGGGGGGGGGGGGGGGGGGGGGGGGGGGGCGGCAAAAAGGAGGGAGAGAGAAAGAGGGGGCAATAGGCATTCTCCTAGCATTTAAAGCCTCTGAATTTTGGCCATGTGGAAAACGTTTTACATGTTAAAAGACAAGCCTGCTTCAACTTTTTATCATTGTCTTTTTTTTTGCATTGCAAAATGGACATGACTTGTTTGAATCTACTACTTGAATTTAAAAACTCTAGAGTTTTGAAATGAATAAAAACATTTGCTTGACAATGCCACAACTTGAGAGAGAGAGAGAGAGAGAGAGAGAGAGAGAGAGAGAGAGATCCATGAAGCAAAATAAGATGTTGAGATAAACTCAACTTGCGATGACTAAGTGGTGCCTAGCTATGAAACTTGCATAAAATGGCTAGATTGGAGGTCCTTAACACCTTAAGGTTTTGCTGATCACTTTGTGGAACATCACAAATGACTAAAAATGCTCAAGAATACTACTCGGATGGATGATCTTCTGGGAAGTTGTGACCCTTAGACCTACAACTAGTATTAGAGCCATGGTTGAGAGCCCAACATCTGAGTCCATGGAAAAAGGACATGTTGACGATGATGTCAATTTTTGACCCTAGAAACAATGGAACGGATTGATGCTTAGGGACTCGAAGTCGCAAGCTGGGCTTAAAAGGACCATTGTGGGGGTCCCAACTTGTGATAACTAGTGGTGCCTTGCTATGAGGCTTGCATAAATTGGCTAGAAAAAAGGTCCCTAACACCTTAAGGTTCCGGGGTCTAGATGGCTAGATCAATTTGTGGGATGCAACAGTTAAGTAATCAATATGCATAGGAATAGTTTTCAAATGGGTGACCTCCAAAGAAGTTGTGCCCTCGGGACCTACATAACACAAACAATGTTCCTGGCTCAAAGAGAGCTATATGAGAGAGATAAAAAGGGGAGATAGAGATAGAGAGATTATAATGTCCAAAAAACAACAAGTAGAATTGAGGCTTGGGAAATTGAAAGCTTCTAAACTTTTGGAGATGTGTGTCTTAGTTTTGAATTCCTTGTTCACACTAGAGTGTAGTAGCGGAGGAATGAGGAAGCCATTAACAAGGAGAGAGAGAGAGAGAGAGAGAGAGAGAGAGAGAGAGAGAGAGAGAGAGAGGGGGAATAGAGACAAACAAAAAGAGAGAGAGAGAGAGAGAAGGAGAGAAAGGACCGATTCCAATCATTTAGGGAGAACTAGGAGAAACAACATGACTAAAGTTTTGACCAAGTGAACAAACCTAAGACATGGAGTTAGGGAGGAGAGAGAGAGAGAGAGAGAGAGAGAGAGAGAGAGAGAGAGAGAGAGAGTGGAGATGCATATTCTTTGAAGATTTTACCAAGTGGACAAAACCGAGTGTTGGAGGGGGAGGGCGGAAGAGAAGGTAGAGAATAGAGAGAGAGAGAGAGAGAGAGAGAGAGAGAGAGAGAGAGAGAGAGAGAGAGAGAGAGAGAGAGAGCTATAGCAAGAAGGAGGGAGAGATAGGTAGATAGAGGGATGACCAAATTCACTCATCCAAGAAGAGCTAGGAGAAAAAATGCGACTAAAGTTTTGACCGTGTGAAAAAAACGAAGACATGGAGGGAGGCATGAGAGAGAGAGAGAGAGAGAGAGAGAGAGAGAGAGAGAGAGAGAGAGAGAGAGAGAGAGAGAGAGAGGAGATGCATACTTTAAAGATATGACCAAGTGGACAAAACTAAAGGTTGGAGGGAGAGGGAGAACTAAACTCCATCATTTCTAGTGAGCTAGGAGAAGGCCGACTAAAGTTGTGACCATGTGAGAAAAACTCAAAGATTGAGGGAGAGAGAATCAGAGAGAGAGAGAGAGAGAGAGAGAGAGAGAGAGAGAGAGAGAGAGAGAGAGAGAGAGAGAGAGAGAGAGAGAGAGAGAGAGAGAGATTGAGATTGAATTATTGTCCATGGAGGTCATATATAACCTATGGGACCGAAAGTAAAACATTACAAAGGGTTCAAGATTGTCAGATGTATCTCAGTTAAGGATTGAGGGTCCAACGAGGTGTGAGAGAAGAAAAATGAAAACCTAAAGAGGGGTGGGTAAGGGGAAAGCTGGTTTGAGAGTTCAGAACTCCTAGATAATGGTTTTACCTCCTCGGAAACTGCAAATTTTCCTGTCGCGAGTGCTTCTCGCATCTTTGTAATCATGTCTTCTTTTGTTTGAGTTGGATGGGTGTAAGGTCTTCTCCAAACCAAATCTTAATTCCTTGAGAAGCCTCGATTGCTTAAGGAGTTTGATTCGGTCCGCCTTGGTTTTGAAAGTAAGGATTGCATTGTTGGTCCGATGCTCGTGTTTAAGAGAGGTACTTGTTGTTAGATCTCACTGTATAATGTCGATTGTCATTTGGATGCGAGTAAAGGACTCGAGGAACTTGAGGTCCCCTCCCCTTTCCAATCGCTTGGAAGCACGCCAATGATAACATTGAGGGCGATATCCTCCTGTCTTTGTCATTCGCATAGCGTGGGTGCCAAACGGGCTTCAACTTTGTTAGAGATGACCTCTTGCACTTGATTCTTGACAACCTTTGTGAGGGTGGTTTCTACATCTACCTTTCTTTTGTTGAGCTTGGCTTCCATCTTCTCTATCTCTTCATTCTTGTCTTTCTCCATTGTGGTGAGCCGAAGCTCAATGGTAGCGATTCTCTATTTTAGCTCGTCGTTCTCCTCGTAGAGCCTTTCAACTTCACTTTCGAGGTGGGTAGCGCTGTCTAGCTTTGAGGGTGGTGCCAAGACCCTTGTGAAGGTGAGTTTGCTATCGAAAAAAGCCCTAGTAGCCATGCTCATGTAATTGTGGCTTCTTATGGTGTGACTTGAGGCTGATGTTAGAGCTTGAGGCTCACTTTGGGGCCAACAGACAGTCACCCACCGGTCAGCTCAATGCTGGAGAGTGGGGACAAGGAATCTCACCACCACGTTGAGGCTAGACAGTAGGAGCTCGACAGTCACAAAGTAAGAGGCCGACCGTCGTAGGCACACGAGGAGGCCAAGAGTTGCAGCAGCGATGAAGGGAATGGCTGGTGGGTAGGGGTTGTGCAGTTGGATGGGGCATATCTTATGCATTGAATTCCTTCCCACAAGCGGCCCCTTGCCCAGGGGGAGGTTGGGGAGGATGACCCGCAGAGAAGGCTAGAGAGAGAGAGAGAGAGAGAGAGAGAGAGAGAGAGAGAGAGAGAGAGAGAGAGATGCATACTCTAAAGATATGACCAAGTGGACAAGACTAAAGCCTGGAGGGGAAGGGAGAACTAAACTCCATCATTTTTAGTGAGCTAGGAGAAGTCCAACTAAAGTTGTGACCATGTGAGAAAAAATCAAAGATTGAGCATTAGGCAAAATTTGGACTCACAAAGGGGCCCTTTAAGGAGTTTGACTTTACCTCTCTCTACCCAAACGGGCGCATGGATAAATTTTTGCAAACAAACTCCAAAGTTGGTGGAGGTTTGACAGTTAGAATTTCCTCTTCAAGATCTATCTACTGATATATAGCACGCCATGAGATTCCTCATATTTTAGAAGATTCTTTTTTTGATTCACTTAGATTTCGACAGAGTTGTCACATCATAGGTGAATCAAAAAAAGAATCTTCTAAAATATGAGGAATCTCATGGCGTTCTATATATCAGTAGATAGAGCTTGAAGAGGACAATCTAAGTGTTAAACCTCCGCCAACTTTGGAGTTTGTTTGCAAAAATTTATCCATACGCCTGTTTTGGTAGAGAGAGGTAAAGTCAAACTCCTTAAAGGGCCCCTTTGTGAGTCCAAATTTTGCCTAATGGAAGAGAGAATCAGAGAAACATTGAGAGAGAGAGAGAGAGAGAGAGAGAGAGAGAGAGAGAGAGAGAGAGAGAGAGAGAGAGCACAAGCACCAGCAGAGATCCCTCCACTACCATCGGGAGGGGAGGACAGGGCTGTCTCTGTCATAAGTCTTGACAATGGTAAGGATAAAGGGAAAGAAAAAATGGAGGAAGCTGTTGCCATGCCAATAAAGAGAGTTAGGAGACAAATTTATTAAGAATATCTCGATGTTAAGGTCCACCAGTTGTCCAACCTATAAGGCTATATCTTAAAGGTTATTCTTTCTCACCACTTGGAGTAACCGTGATAGGTTTTACATGGGGGTTTGGTTGCAAGGTCCACCACTTGTCAAAGCTAATTCTATTGAAACATAGAGAGAAGCAAAGGTCCACCACTTGTCCAAGCTAGGCTCCATTCAAACATGGAGACAAGGATGCTCCACCATGTGTCCAAGATAGGCTCCATTGAAACATGACGAGAAGCAAGCTGCACCATGTTTCCAAGATGCCTGCTCCATCGAAATACCTTAAACCCACGATATTTCGTAGATGAGGGGTTCACATTCAAGGTCCACCACTTGTGCAAGCTATTATTGCTAGTAGCATGAGTGGTTTGGTCTCAAGATTCACCACTTTTCCACTCTATCTCATTACATTAAGAATATCTGGGTGTTAAGGTCCACCACTTGTCCAACCTATAAGGCTACATCTTAAAGGTTATTCTTTCTTACCACTTGAAGTGACCAGGATAGGTTTTACATGGGGGTTTGGTTCTAAGGTCCACCACTTATCGAAGCTAACTCTATTCTTCTCATAGAGAGAAGAAAAGGTCCACCACTTGTCCAAGGTAGGCTCCATTGAAACATGTAGAGAAGGATGCTCCACCATTTGTCCAAGATAGGCTCCATTGAGACATGAAGAGAAGCAAGCTTTACCATGTCTCCAAGATGCTAGGCTCCATCAAAATACCTTAAACCCATGATATTTCGTAGATGGGGGGTTTACTTTCAAGGTCCACCACTTGTCCAAGCTATTATCGCTAGTAGCATGAGTGGTTTGGTTTCAATATTCATCACTTTTCCACTCTATGTCATTATATTAAGAATATCTAGGTGTTAAGGTCCACCACTTGTCCAACCTATAAGGCTACATCTTAAAGGTAATTCTTTCTTACCACTTGGAGTGACCATGATAGGTTTTACATGGGGGTTTGGTTCGAAGGTCCACCACTTGTCCAAGCTAACTCTATTGAAACATAGAGAGAAGCAAAGGTCCACCACTTGAGTAAGCTAAGGTCCATTGAAACATGGAGAGAAGGATGCTCCACCATTTGTCCAAGATAGGCTCCATTGAAACATGAAGAGAAGCTAGCCGCACCATGTCTCCAAGATGCTAGGCTCCATCAAAATACCTTAAACCCACGATATTTCGTAGATGGGGGGTTTACTTTCAAGTTCCACCACTTGTCCAAGCTATTATCGCTAGTAGCATGAGTGGTTTGGTCTCAAGATTCACCACTTTTCCACTCTATGTCATTATATTAAGAATATCTGTGTGTTAAGGTCCACTACTTGTCAAACCTATAAGGCTATATCTTAAAGGTTATTCTTTCTCACCACTTGGAGTGACCATGATATATTTTTCTCTGCCTCTTCCCTTTGCCAGCTCGGATTCTCTCATGCCACTTTGGATTCGCACACGTCGGCTTGGATTTGCTTGCCCTCTACCTCAATTTTTCTCGTGTTCAACACAGACCTTGGGTTTGTTTTCCTCCGCCGCCATGGGTTCAATTCAATACCCTTGTTGATGCTCTTGATGATCATGATAATGGAACCAACCTCTTATTCTCTCTCTCTCTCTCTCTCTCTCTCTCTCTCTCTCTCTCTCTCTCTCTCTCTCTCTCTCTCTCTCAATTATAGCCACTGTGCTCCTAAAGATGAGGTTCGTGAAGGAAAGGATGGAGACACACATACACACACAATCCTACCATCCCAGTTATTGTTTGGGGCTAAAAGAGCACATCAATTTTTTCAGCTCTCTCTCTCTCTCTCTCTCTACACGTCTTGTGCTTGGTTTAGTAGCCATTAAGGACATGAAATTGGTCCAAATGGATGTGAAGCTGATGTTTCTTCATAGGGATCTTGAAGAAGATGTCTACATGAAGCAACCATAAGGTTTTGAGATCAATCTTGAGAAGCCAACAAGGACAAAACTGGTGTGTAGACTCAAGAAAGCTTTGTATGGTTTAAATCAAGGCTCAAGGCAGTGGTACATCAAGTTTGATAAGTACATTCAATCCCAAGGTTATGTAAGGAGCCAAGAGGATCACTGCTTATACACAAGGATGTTGAACGACAGTTTCCTCATCAGTTTGATCTTGTATGTGGATGATATACTTATATCCAGGAAGTCTCAAGATGAGATTGCACTTCTCAAGGATGCCTTAAGCAAGCTGTTTGCCATGAAAGATTTGGATGATGCACATCATTTTCTTGGTATGCGTATCAAGAGAGATTGTAAGCATGGAATACTTGAACTATCATAGGAAGAGTATATTCACAAGGTCTTGCAATGTTTTATCATGCAAGGGGGGAAGCATTGAGTACCCCAATGGATGCATATGTAAAACTTAGCAAGAATGATTGCCCCAAATTGGATGCTGAAAAGGCAAAGATGGAAAAGAAAGTACAAAGGAATTTCCACTAACTATAGTGAGCACAACATTTTCAACTCCCTGAAATGGATGTGGTATTGTTGTCTACAATTGTAGATGATAATGAGGATGAAGTGGTATTGATGCATACCACCTTTGTGATAGCCTTCTTCCCTCTACCATGCATATGATATAAATGCACAAAAATGTCATATATATAGCTCACCCGAAATTCTTTTATGAAAAATCCTACCTTTTTTATAGGATTTACTTTAGCCTCAATACCCCCAAGAACCAAACCATCCACACAGATGCAAACAATCACAACTTATATCTCATTTGTTAGCACATGCAGAGAGTGATATGCACCGCCCATCTAAAATTTAAGGGAATCAATATGCTATAAAATTTGAGGGAATCAAATATACTATAAAATTTCATCCAAAGAAGATGTAGACACTTACTTTGGCCCATAACATTCTTTCTTCATCTTACTTACATACTTGGGATGTCTTACATCCATGAGATACTGCACACTTATTATCTAGTGGATAGGAGTCCTCTTTATGAGGATGTGGTGGAGTTGCAAGTATATAATGATGCTCACATTTGTTACCATGTGTGCATACAATTTCTTCACAAGTGCTTGAGTAAACGGGGAGTCAACCAACTATGATCACCCAAGATTCTCTTGTTATGGATCAAAAGCTTGATGTTATTTTTGAAGAGCTTGAAGAGGAGCGCACTGCATGTAATCTCCTTCAGCAAAAACTTGAGAAGCTACAATAACAAAACCTTTACAAGCATAATCATGAAGATGACAACAAAGACAAGCTAATTATCAAGCCACATAAAAACAAAACACGATCTCTAAGAAGGAAATTACGTTTATTAAGTATGTGGAAAATAGGAATCATGTATGCTTCTGTCTTGGTTATCATCCTTGGATGACTACTTTCAAAGAGAAAAAATGCACGGAATGAGACAAAATAAAGTGTGCAACAAACCAAATGATGGAACATGCTTCTCTTTATTAGGGCCAAAAAGAACCTAAGAAGGGCAATGTAAGGAAGTGATTAATTTGCTAGTTAGCGAAGATTTGACGTTCAAAATGGCTCTAAAATTGATTTTTTTGAGTTAGATAGAGTCTATTAAATGCATATCCAGTCCATTTAAACCATATCTAGATATATATCTTCACATACAAAGGAGACATCAATTTCATTGTTTCTCCTCAAAGGTTGTGTGCATTCAATTACCTTGGTGGTAACTAGACTTTCCAAATTTCAAACACTCTT
Source organism: Adiantum capillus-veneris (assembly GCF_014529385.1). Lineage (NCBI taxonomy): Eukaryota > Viridiplantae > Streptophyta > Polypodiopsida > Polypodiales > Pteridaceae > Adiantum > Adiantum capillus-veneris. The sequence goes on from NC_140937.1 coordinate 55,080,842, forward strand.
TGTTATCCTTTCACTGTCTTATAGGCCATTCTCTATGTGTGTGTGTGTGTGTGTGTGTGTGTGTGTGTGTATGTGACCTTAATCCTCTCTTCCTCAAATCTTTCTCCGTGCTAGAAGATTTACCATTTCTACTTTGGCATTCATATTCAAAGTTGCATTAAACTCATCCAAATAGCTCTTATACATTCCAGTTTATATTCATTGCAATGTCCAATTAAACACATGTAGTCATAAGTTTCATATAAATAATAAGCTCGAGGAGCATGTGACCATGAGAAGTCTCTGAGATGCAAATGAAGTCAAAGGACTCCAAAGCAAACAAACCTATGTTTTTGTGAACATATGGTAGTTTGTATTGATTAGACCTAAGAAATGAAAGCAATCCACCGCTTTCATCCCCTCATATTTTGGCCAATTTTATTGGAGATGGGGTGAGCACTTTATTAGAATACTACTCTAGGTTATATTTATCACACATTTACCATGGAAAATGTAGTTGTTATCCTCAAAATAAACCACCTCCAAATGAAACAAGTATTTTATAACTTGCTAAAAAACATAACCTCTAGCACATTTGAATGGAAGATTACAAGCTCGTAAAGAAAGATTAGTAGGATTGAGAGCAAGAGTGAAATAATGTTTTGTAATAGCACAAAATGTATTCAGATCTTGAGGCATGAAATCCAACATCATATCTAGACATCCTAAGTGCAATTGTTCTCTTAATAAGAAAAACCTTTTCGGAGTTGATTGGGATGACTGTATTCCATGAACCTTGAGAGTACCTTACGTGCAAAGATACGTAATTTTGGGTTTCAAAGTGATAAGTATAGAAGGCACAAAAGCAATGATCACTTTGGGTTTCAAAGTGATTAGTGTAGAAGGCACAAAAACACAACATTGTGTAGTCAAGTCAAGTAGTGCATGTAAAATGTTTTTCCTTGTTGACCATTTTTCTCTCCCAAGAAAGAAATCTCTATCAAGTATTCTATTTATAAAAGAAGTAACCACCACATTTATAGTACAATTTACACAAGAATTTGCATCAAGGAGCTTCTCATGTCGGCTTTCTTCATAATTACAACCGCACCTTTGGGAACCTCACTCATACTAAATACATCTACGAGGGACAATGAACACTATCATGAGGACTTAATCTAGAAACATATGGAAAATTAGGCAAAACTTCACAAGACAAGCTCAAAGGGAAAAACATTGGAGTGACTGAATATCTCATTGGACCCCTTTTTGGATCATGTAGGATAGTACAAGAAACTGGTCAATAGATGGAAAGAGAGGTTTAGAAGATAGATCAAGAGAGTTGAGAGTAGGTACAAGAGACGAGAGAAGCGATTGGCTAGATGAGATGATATGAGAGAGCTCAAAACATTGGTCAATGCATGTGGATGTAGAAGAAACTTATGCATGTATAATATGTATTCCACTAACAACTTCATTGAACCTCCTCTCTACTTAAACTAGAACGATATGGTGGGCATGGCTTCACAAAACAAGCCCAAGTGAAGAAAACTTGGGGTGGTTGAGGATCTGACTACTCGCTTTTTGTTTAGTGCAATATAGCACAAGAAAATATTCATTGACTAGCAAAATATGTTGTTGCTTTAGAAAATAGCTCAAATGAAGCAAGATTGGGGGACTGCAAATCTTCCTACTCCCCTTTTTCACTTTTTTCAAGACAATTTTACTGTCCCATTTTTTTCTTTGTTCCAGCTTTCTCAATGCTCTATCTCTCTTGACATAATCTACATTCATAACTTTGAGACGAGAAAAGATATGAATCTTTTGACATCACCAATGCGTTCAAAATGCACAAAAACCCAAGGAATGCCTCATTCGGACACTTGGAGAGGTTATTACGGGAAAAAAGCCTTTACAAGCCATTGGCCGAAACAAAGCCAAAAAGGGGGCCAATGTCATGTACATATGCTTTTTGCCATAAAAGACTCTCTAGATGTCTAAATGAGGCATGTAGCCAATCGTTCCCAAGGTTTTTGTGCATTGGAGATGTCTAAAGGTTCAAATTTTGTTTTATTTCAAAGTTACAAATGTAGATTATTTCAAGAGAGATAGAGCATTGGGAAAGCTAGAACAAAGCATAAAATGGGATAGTGAGACTGTCCTACACAAAGAAAAAGAGGGGGGGGGGATCTATCTACCACCTTTTTTGTAGAGGCCTTTTTCTCCCTTCCCTGTGATTGCTCTCCTCTTGAGCATAGCACTTAACTTTTTTGTTTGGAATGTTGTAGCAGCTTCTTCTAAAATCTTTTTGTAATCTCTTTGCAAATGGATCAAGAGAAGAAAAGATGCATGCAATCATGTCACAAGCAGAGGAGTCCATCTCAATGGGCACAAATGTGGAGATGACAAGGGCAAGGGGCTCATGAGTTTTTGTAACATGTGTACCTCTAGTTTGCCTCTACATGCCACTATAATTGCTTAGTGATCAAATTGAAGTAAAAGATGAAGGAGAAAGAGAGAGAGAGAGAGAGAGAGAAAATGTTAAAATAGAGTATCTTTAGTGATCAAATTGAAGTGCTTAAAGCTTTTAATTCCTAGAGTTTTGAGAGATTTGCAAGGAAACTCATAGTGGATATTTATTTCCCATGAAAAAAGTGTTAGATCGCTTAGTGTCTTTCTGGAAAATGGAATTATGATGGTTTATGTCAATCTAGAGATTTTTGATACCGTTCTCTTTGTGAATTGAAGTAAGTTTTGTGATTGCCTAATGGAATTTAAATTATCCATTTTTTAGGTGTTTTGATCTGTTTGAGCAAAATACTAATCTTATTTGTTGGTTTATTCAATGGACATTGGAGTTTTATCATCTTCAACCTATTGGAGAGATAGGCATTGTTTTTTAATACGATTCCGAGCATCCATTGACAATCAAATATATATTAATACTTTTATCTACTCATATGTTCAAAATCTCTTGGAGTTTCAAATCTCTTGTTTCTTATTGCAGTGTTGGCAAGCTCATTGTGGCCTTCTTGAGTAAGGAGTATAGTAATTTTAAGATAGAGGATGATCACCATCCACTTTCAACCAAATTTTACCTCTATAATTTTATTCAACTTCTTGTGGCTTGACAATGATTTCCAAAGCTTGAGGATTTATAGAATCTAAATTTAAAATGTCTACATTGATTAAATGTTTGAAATTTAATTAACAATCTATAGTGTTTTCGAAGAACACTTCTAGGGTTTCTCACCATTTACTGCACTCTGTGTGTTTTGCATCTACATGAATATCTTGAGTCTTGGGTTTGGTGGCTCAGTGAAAATTCAATTCCTTTAGGTTTGGAGAAGGATATTTTTCCAATGATCTCAATTCTCCTTTGCCACATCCAAAGATTTCAAAGGTAAATCAACCCTTAAGAGTCCCAAAAGCAAGAATATTGGAAGAAAAGAAAGCTCATGCAAGGAGAAAGTAAAGAAGAAACTAAAGACTCCAATAAAAAGCCAAGGCAAGATCCTACCATATCATTCACCAATAAAGTTTAAAGTAGAAAATCCCCATTCTGCAAATAAGGAGATATTTTTCCATCTCTCAAGTTTCCTTTCAAGTCACCAAAGAAAATAGAAAAGAATGCAAAGAAGTCACCAAAGAAATCACCTAAGAATTCCCCCAAAAAATCACCCATGAAGTCACCTAGAAAATCACCCAAGAAGTCTCTGTGGAATTTCACATAAGGAGAAGAAACAGGATCCACCAATGCCAACACCTCATGGGCCTTCTCCTTAGTCACCAGAGCAACCACAATCACCAGCTCAAGAGCAAGATATGTCCCTAGAGGAGACCAAGTCAAAAAGACAAAGAGCTATTTCAAGAAATATTAAGAAATTGCCTCATGCTATAAGAGACAAGTACATTTTCCTCAAGGAAGCACTGGTTATTGTGATTAAACCCTTACTTTTCAATTAATAAAGCCATAGTTTTTTGTAAATGTGTAATAAACCCTTGTATACCTATTCCTATGAATACAAACAAGTTTTCAATCTTTGAAATTGCACCACCCAGTTTATTTCTTATCTCTTACCTGTGATAAACCAAAAGACTACTTAAACACTATGAAGTCATCAATCATTGATACTCAAGATTTCTACAAGTTGCCACTCCATAGAAATCAATGTAAAGAAATCTTTACATTAAAATAGAAAGAATTATCTTAAAACTATTCTTTCTCATTACAAAGTATGAGAAAAAACTTACAAAATGAATTAGATGAGGATACTGATCTAAGTTCAATATCATGTCCTTGGCCAAGTAAACATGTTGTACTTTGGGCAGCCACCCAATGTCTATTAGTTGGCTAAGTAAACATGTTGTATTTTGGCCAACGACCCAATGTTTGTCACTTTTGAATGCAAGGATGTGCTTTTTAAAGTGGTTTTGACTACATCCCTTTTGGTCCCCTTCACTATATTAGCACCTTCATGAGATGGAAGCATGATTACCTAATCATTGACACAAAAAGACGTGGGTTTTCAAAGTCCATCTTCTCTCATATTTTGAAAAACACCAAAAGTGATTGTTGGGGGCACCATCATAGCATAGCTCCAATGACCAAAAAGCTACCCGGCTAGGGCATGGAAACACTCACCGATTAGTGAGCTAATCATGGAAATACAAACAACAACTCCATGAGGAGAGATTCACTACAAGAGGTTATGTGCACTTGTGACGCTTTTAGCGACGGAAATACATTGGGTTTTTATACTCCCAACGTCGCTAATAGCATCGCTACAGGAACGTTGCTATATGCATCACTATCTGCATCGCTATTTGTGTCACTATATAGAAACACCTATAGACCTTTTGTAGTGACGCTTATAGCGACGTTGCAAAGCCTTATAAAGCGACACCAGAGAGTAAAATTTTTTGGGTGGCAGGGCATTCACCCATCAACCATATTGAATGTTTCAATAATAGAGTAAACCTAAATGAATCCAAGATAAGCCCAGATTCACCTTTGAAACAAAGTGCAAGGTATAGACCCAAAGTAGTCACCCACAAGACAATATAACCATTAACTCCATCATGCATAGTATTGTTTGCAAAATAAAGTTACAAAATTGACAAAGTAATTGGATGAAAGTAAATTAACAAAGTAAGTCAATGACAATTATATACATCATAAGCAAAATCACTTGATTGTTAAGCTTTGCAAATGTAATAGTTACAAAACAATTGTCATTGTTGAGAAAATACATGCTTTTCCAATAGTTACAAAAAGACGTATATACGTTGTAACATTTAATGGCCTAAAATCTTTTGTGTAGCGGAATTTAGCATGAACATAGTGGGCATTTCATTAGAGTTGATTCCTAATGAGATTTACAAGAGTGCTTGGGTGGAGAGAGCAACAAAAAGCATAACACCTAGTTAGATAGCATCGACAATACTTTCAAAAGAGAGAGCAATTAAGCTATTGACAACAGTTGAGGACCGGATTTGCATGGAGCCGGTCCCCCCTCCAAAAGGCTTTGTATTATGGTTTCTCCCATCAAGAGAGACATTGTACAATACAATTCTTTGTGTTCCTTCAAGACTAGCTAGTGCAATGAAGATGGAAGCTTCATACACCAAGCAAAACACTTAATCAAACACAACTTGAATTATCCCCGTTCTCAGACCCAAGACCTCACACACCTTCGAAGATGGTGAGAGCTAGCAGGGTATGAGAGTAGATTGAGAGGAAAAAGAAGTATCTTACGAGAAAGAAGTACATCTCCTCACATAATCACTCATATTAGCATAGCTTAGCTTAGTAATTAGCTTGGTAGAGAAGATGAGCATGCATTGAGCTTGGCTCTTGGTTGGATTTGCATCCACATGCCAAGAGAGTGTTGATGTAGGCTTCTATCTCACAAGCTTGGAGTAGGTGATGAGCTCTCCATTAAAGCTTGGGAGGAGATAGAGTATTTTCCCTTTACACATGGTCAAGTGTGAGAGTGTGTGTGTCAATGCCAAGCAAAAATCAGCCCCCCCCCCTCTCTTGGGCGAGCCCTAGCTGCTAAATAAGTCTGGCTTTTGCCTCATTGGACCTCCCCAGGTCAAGCCAATAGGGATTAAGCAGCATAAGTGATAGCCTTCTGACATGTGTCCCCCTTTCCCCTTTTGTGAGAGCTTTAGGTAATTAAATAATTAAACTAAACTCTCATTGGACCCCTTTGCCTCCTGGCCAATAGGAATCAGGCAAGCCATGGGGCTCCTGAATGCTCATTGGACCCCTTGGGAGACTGCCCAATAGTCTTCTAGGACACTTAATTCTTATTCGTTTCTTTTATTAAATGTTTTTAAATTAATTAAACTAGATTTACTCTAGCTTAATTCTCATTGGTCCACTTCAAGGGTCTTCCAATAGGAATTGGGCACACCTTGTGGGCATCTGGCCTAGGGAGCTGACATGTGTCCCTCATTCCCTTTCTGTAAAGGGAGCCTGTGTGTGTGTGTGTGGCTTTCTCTCTCATCCCCTAGCTTTGGGGCTCGCCCCCTCCCATGTAGGGATATGCCAAGACTTTTAGGGCACACACTAAGCATCCAATTTTCCCTAGGGTTGACCTTTGGACACAACCTTTGAATTTTGGAACCTTAGCATTTTGGAAGTCTTAATGGGCTGAACCTTAGGGTCTTTTTGGCCCATTGTTTTACATGGCTCTTTTGCAGATGGCCCCCCCTTTGGATCCCTATTTTCCCTCCTTTGGATCCCTACTGTGGCCGGTCTGCTAACTTAACCAATATTCTAGCTTTTTCTCCCTTGGCACTTCCCCACATTAAATGATCAGTTTAATATGAGAAAATCATTTAGGAGAATTAGATATTGATTATTATGACATTACCTCTCTCTTGAAATCATAGTCGTCCTCGACTATGGTGTAGAGAAGATAAAGCATATGTATGAGTCCTTTTCTTAGCGGGTAGAGGATCCCTATGTTACCCTACGACATCATTCCATAATGGATGACTAGTCCATTTGGCGCTTGAGAGCCTGAGGCTGCCGCAAGCATGTCTGCACATTAGTCCTATCAGTCTTCCATAGTAGAGTGACAAGCTCTACTTGGTGTTTGGGAGACGTCGTCTCCGCAAACTTGATCTAAGCATGCATACTACTTCATTTTTGTGCACAAATAAAGAAAAAGAGAGTCTTATAAGACAAAAATTTTTGTTCATTTTTAACATTTTGTACATTTGCTTACTCTTGCGAAGCATTGTAAGCATTGACAAGGTTTAGGTTATCCTTTAATTGTATGCCTTGCATCCATCTAGCATCTTCAAAAGGATAATTCTTAAATTTAATAAGATATCGTCTGATAGTCTTACCGCCTCTTAATACCTTGTCTTCATGTCGGAGAATGGACTCGGGCTGCAGCACCTCCTCGTGGTCCTCGATCTCCGGTGGGTCTTCAATAGTTGGTTCTTGAGGTGGCTCTCCTTTGTAAGGCTTTAAGAGGCTCACATGAAAAGCATTGTGTATGAGCCAATGATTGGGCAACTTAAGTTGATAGGCCATCTCATTGATTGGCCTAAGAATCTGGAAGGGACCATAGTACCTTTTTGCTAGTTTAGCATAGTATTTTTGGTGGCCCGTAGGATTCTTGCCCGTCGTGTGCCTTAATCGAGCCTTGGGAAACTTTAACAAGACCCAATCGTTTTCTTTAAAGGCTTGGGCTCTTCTGTGCTTGTCAGCAGCAGCCTTTTGCCTTTGCTGTGAGATAGAGATAGCATCCTTAATCTTTTGGAAAGATTCTTGTAGGTCTCGGCTATACTCATCTGCAGCGAAGATCTTCCCATGTACCTTAAGTAGCAAGGGACTTTTTGATCTTCCCTCAATTACCTCGAAAGGTGCTTTTCCTGTAGAAGTATGTACAGTGTTATTGTAAGCATACTCTACTAAGGGTAAGTACTTCTCCCATTGGGATCTTTGATCTACTTCCGTTACATAGGCTTTTAGTAGATCGAGAATAGTTAGGTTAGCTATTTCACTTTGGCCATCAGTTTGTGGATGATAGGCCGAAGAGAAGTTTAGCCTTGTTCCTAAATTCTCAAAGAGACCCTTCCAGAAATTACTGGTCATTCTAGGATCTCTATCCGACACTATGGACACTGGCAAGCCATGGTACTTGAAAATTTGTGAAATGAAGAGGGTTGCCATTTGATGGGCTTTGATAGTCTTTTTGACAGGTATAAAATGAGCTTGTTTACTGAACCTGTCTACTATCGTCCATATTCCCGTATTCCCATGGATAGACTTAGGCAGTCCAAAGATAAAATCCATGGATATGCTCTCCCACGGTGAATTAGGGATTGGCAAGGGTTGAAGCAATCCAAGTTGCTTCCCTCTATCAAATTTTGTCTTTTGACATACCACACATTTGGAAACATACTCATGTATGTTAACTTTCATGGTAGGCCAATAGAAATATGTTTCAATTCCCTTTAGGGTAGACTGAATCCCTCTATGCCCCGCATATGGGGGAGCATGAGATTCATACATTACTTTCTCACGTAGTGAGTTAGTAACGCATAGTCTATTGCCATAGAGAAGATAACCATCTTGTAAAGTAAATGGTTCTTCTTTCTTCCCTAATGCAAGGGCTGAAATCACATCTCTAAAATCGGGATCAATAGCATACTCATCTATCATTAAAGATAGATCATTGTGAGTTGCTATGGAAACCGCATTCACTCTTGGTCGTCTTGAGAGTGCATCGGCTACTTGATTATGCTTGCCAGCAATGTGAGCAATATGAAAATGAAATTGCGAAAGGAAATTTGCCCACCTCATTTGTTTGTCGGAGAGCTTGGTCTGCGTCATGAAGTACTTAAGACTTTGGTGATCCGTTCGCAGAATGAAAGGAGTCCCCAATAAGTAGTGCTTCCATGAGTCTAAGGCATGTAGAACTGCAAGGAGTTCTTTTTCGTATATGCCTAGAGCTTGCTCAACAGGGTCGAGCCTTTGACTCTCATAGCCTATGGCGTGCCCTTCTTGGAGCAGAACAGCCCCAAGGCAATCACCACAAGCATCACATTGGACCTCAAATGGTTTTGAGAGATCCGGTAGTGTAAGCACAGGTTGAGAGATAAGCTTTTCTTTAAGCTTTTCGAAAGCATTGTTCTCCTTAGCAGACCACGTATACCTAACATTTTTCTTTGTTAGGTCATGTAATGGTCCCGCAATTTGTGAGAACTTTTCTATGAAGCGTCTATAGTATGCACACATACTTATAAAGCTTCTTAGTTCATGAAGATTCCTTGGTTTAGGCCATCCTTTTATTACCTCTAACTTGGATGGATCCATTTGGATTCCATCTTGAGAGATAATGTGACCTAAATATTGAATCTCTTGCAAGAAAAATTCACTTTTCTTTCGATTAACATAAAGTTTATTCTCTCTTAAAACTTGAAATATTACCTGGAGGTGTTGCTTGTGTTCCTCCAATGAATTAGAGTAGATGATAATATCATCAAAGAACACTCCAGTGAAGGTTCGATGAGGCCTGAACAGCTTCTCCATCAAGCGGTTGAATGTGGCTGGTGCATTAGTCAAGCCAAAAGGCATGACAATGTATTCGTAAAGACCAAATGTAGTACGAAATGCGGTCTTTACAATGTCTTGATCAACTATCCTTATTTGATGATAGCCACTTTTTAGGTCAATCCTACTGAAGTAGGTCGATCCTTGTAGCTTATCAAATAGGTCTTCTACCCGTGGAACGGGAAACCTATTCTTGATAGTGATCCTATTTAGTGCTCTATAGTCGACACACATACGATATGTGCCGTCTTTCTTTTGCACTAATAGCACAGGTGAGCAAAATGGAGATGAGCTAGGCCTAACCATGCCCTTCTCAATTAACTCATGCACTTGCCGCATAATCTCCTCTTGTTGAGCTTGAGAAACTCTATAAGGAGGTTTGTTAGGCGGTGAACTTCCTGGAAGAAGTTCAATTGCATGGTTGTCATTACCTCGTTTAGGAGGTAGCTCACAAGGGATGTCGTCAATAAAGACATCTTGAAACCCCTTGAGAAAATTGGATAACTCTAATTCCTTTTGGTTGCTTTTATTTTCTTTTGCTAAAGCATTAGGTTCATTTTGAGAATCTTTAACAAAAATCATGTACACGGAAATAGAGCTCTTTATTGACTTGTTGAAAGCTGGTGTATGTACAATGGGGATGGTGTTACCCATCTCCCTAGCATCTATATACATGTCCTTGTCCCTGAACTTAAAGGAGATTCTCCTTTCAGGAAATTTAACATGGGCAGCCAGACGGTCAAACCATGGTGCCCCTAGGATTACATCCTCATGCTTGAGAGGAGAGATAAAGAAGTCCTCTTTGTCCACATAGCCTTGGACATGAAGCCTCAATTTCCCGATTAAGGGAGTGACTGAAGCTTCTTGCCCCTTGAAGGCACTGTCTGCGGGTAGGATATCTCCCATCTCGTAGGATTGTATGCCTAGCTTGGTGGCTAACTCCATAGATATAAAATTGTGAGTAGAACCAGGGTCAAAGAGAATAAAAGCATCATGTTCTCTTACCTTTCCCCAAGCATGGCATAGAGGAGATCCTTTGTGGTGAATTTGGTGAATCTCCTCCTCTTGGATTTCAACCAAAGAAGCTCTAGGAGGATCTTGGCGGTTGTTCTTTTGGGGACAAGCGCGGTACGCATGCCCTTGTTCGCCGCACTTGAAACACCGGTTATCTTTACGATAACGCTCAAGCTCTTCAGGAGAGAGTTTATTCTTTCCTTTGTAAACTCCCTTCTCTTTAGCTTTGTTGGAATTGCCCTTAGGAGACTTTTGGACATTGTCCTTCCCCTTAGGCTCATTGGAACCCTTGTTTTCTGGGGGCTTATTATTTCTTTTACCCCCCGTTTGGAAATTGATTCGCGAGGCCACCATAGTATGGTGTATTACCGCCGATATGGTACGTGGCCTTTGGGAGTTGACATACTCCGCCATTTCTTCGGTTAAGCCCGCACAAAATTGTTGCTTTTGCTCTCCAAAATCCAACTTTTTGAAGACAGTGGCTTTGAGTTGTAGGTCCCAAAACTTGTCTACATATTTGTGGATGGATTCATTGGGGAGAATGCAAGTTATCTCAAAGGCACATAATGGGGAATCTAGTGGACACTTTTCTATTGATGTTACTTACAAGAAGATTCTGCAGGCTGGTTTATGGTGGCAAACATTGATATATGATGTCAGAAGCTTTTGCAAAACTTGTGACATATGCCAAAGAATGGGTATACCCATAGCTACAGACATGACTCCCTTAACACCAGTACAACCACTGGGTGTTTTCATGAAATGGGTTTTGGATTTTATGGGACCTTTCAAGAAGGTTACTCCCAGGAAGAATAGGTATATAGTGATGGCCACCTGCTATGTAACCAAGTGGGTAGAAGCTAAGGATCTTCCAGACAACACAACCAAATCCACTGCAAGATTTTTATTTGAGAATATTGTTTGTCGCTCTGGATGTCCTGTGGAGATTGTGTCGGACCAAGGGACACACTTCATCAATGACACTATGAAGATCCTTATGGAGATGATTTCAGTTGTCATAATAATCAATATCTAATTCTCCTAAATGATTTTCTCATATTAAACTGATCATTTAATGTGGGGAAGTGCCAAGGGAGAAAAAGCTAGAATATTGGTTAAGCTAGCAGACCGGCCACAGTAGGGATCCAAAGGAGGGAAAATAGGGATCCAAAGGGGGGGCCATCTGCAAAAGAGCCATGTGAAACAATGGGCCAAAAAGACCCTAAGGTTCAGCCCATTAAGACTTCCAAAATGCTAAGGTTCCAAAATTCAAAGGTTGTGTCCAAAGGTCAACCCTAGGGAAAATTGGATGCTTAGTGTGTGCCCTAAAAAGTCTTTGCACATCCCTACATGGGAGGGGGCGAGCCCCAAAGCTAGGGGATGAGAGAGAAAGCCACACACACACACACACAGGCTCCCTTTACACAAAGGGAACGAGGGACACATGTCAGCTCCCTAGGCCAGATGCCCACAAGGTGTGCCCAATTCCTATTGGAAGACCCTTGAAGTGGACCAATGAGAATTAAGCTAGAGTAAATCTAGTTTAATTAATTTAAAAACATTTAATAAAAGAAACCAATGAGAATTAAGTCTCCTAGAAGACTATTGGGCAGTCTCCCAAGGGGTCCAATGAGCATTCAGGAGCCCCATGGCTTGCCTGATTCCTATTGGCCAGGAGGCAAAGGGGTCCAATGAGAGTTTAGTTTAATTATTTAATTACCTAAAGCTCTCACAAAAGGGGAAAGGGGGACACATGTCAGAAGGCTATCACTTATGCTGCTTAATTCCTATTGGCTTGACCTGGGGAGGTCCAATGAGGCAAAAGCCAGACCTAATTAGCAGCTAGGGCTCGCCCAAGAGAGAGGGGGGGCTGATTTTTGCTTGGCATTGACACACACACACTCACACTTGACCATGTGTGAAGGAAGAATACTCTATCTCCTCCCAAGCTTTAATGGAGAGCTCATCACCTACTCCAAGCTTGTGAGATAGAAGCCTACATCAACACTCTCTTGGCATATGGATGCAAATCCAACCAAGAGCCAAGCTTCAATGCATGCTCATCTTCTCTACCAAGCTAATTACTAAGCTAAGCTATGCTAATATGAGTGATTATGTGAGGAGATGTACATCTTTCTCGTAAGATACTTCTTTTTCTTCTCAATCCACTCTCATACCCTGCTAGCTCTCACCATCTTCGAAGGTGTGTGAGGTCTTGGGTCTGAGAACGGGGATAATTCAAGTTGTGTTTGATTAAGTGTTTTGCTTGGTGTATGAAGCTTCCATCTTCATTGCACTAGCTAGTCTTGAAGGAACACAAAGAATTGTATTGTACAATGTCTCTCTTGATGGGAGAAACCATAATACAAAGCCTTTTGGAGGGGGGACCGGCTCCATGCAAATCCGGTCCTCAACTGTTGTCAATAGCTTAATTGCTCTCTCTTTTGAAAGTATTGTCGATGCTATCTAACTAGGTGTTATGCTTTTTGTTGCTCTCTCCACCCAAGCACTCTTGTAATTCTCATTAGGAATCTATTCTAATGAAATGCCCACTATATTCATGCTAATTTCCGCTACACATAAGATTTTAGGCCATTAAATGTTACATTGGTATCAGAGCTCAAGGTTTCTCTTTTCTTGCTCAAGAAGGGAGGTCCTCAAGCTAGCTACAAATGGTTGGTATTATTAATTGCCTGTGAGTAAGTAGAATAGGGATTTTTCAGCCTTGCAGTGCGCCTGCCTTTGTGCAGTTAACGGGGCATCACCGTCGAGAGCTATGGTCTTAATAGTGGAGTCCTACGGGGCTTGCCTACGGCTTAACCACTATTGAGCTATTAGAAGCTTGACAGGAGCCGGTGCTGTTTTGGTGTCGAAAGACCCTCTCTTCTATTCCTTGCAATTAATGGTATTCGAGCCGCGGGTACAGTAGCTTGAGTGCTTTTTCTAAAGGGGTAAAGAGGAGTAGCAACTAGGGCTTGAAGTGCCAAAGTACACCTAAAAAGTTTACACCTAAAAGTTGTTAGAATGGCTGACAATAGTAAAGAGAGTGAAATTAATGTTGATAACTTTGATTTTGCTCATGAGCAAGCTACTAATGATGCTTCAATGCTTGTTAACTATCTTGTTTCTAGGCTTCAACAAGCCATGGGAAATCCATCTCTCCAAAGTGAAGTGCAACGGCAGCTCCGTGCTCACGGGATTCTCCAAGCTCATCACCATGACGAGAGAACACCTAGGAAGCCTCCTTGTGAGACTACCAAAAGAGGTCTCTCTCCGATACGGGAAGAAGAAGAGAATCCATATGAAGGGCTCAAGAACTTACTTCTTGATGATGCATCTCCTTCCCAAAGGAGAACTCAAGAGCCTCCACCGAGGGAACGAGAAAGAAGCGAGTCTCCCGCCACCTCGGCGGAGATGGCTCCACGAAGACGGCGGGCTAAACGCTCTCCATCACCACCAAAGCGGAGAAGACCATCACACTCTTCTCCACGCCATAATTCAAAGAGGGATGATAAAAAGCAAGAGAAGAAAAAGGCGAGAAAGAGGACACCCTCTTCTCCATCTTCTTCATCCTCTTCCTCTTATGAAAGCTATCGTGAAGACGACAAAGATCAAGACAAGAAAAAGGCGAGAAAGAGGTCACCCTCTTCTCCACCTTCTTCAAATTCTTCATCTTCTGAAGAAAGTGATGGTGCAACTTTTGAACCATCAAAAAGAAGAGGCCATAGGAAATCCTATGCCGCATGGAAGAGGTCGTCCAAGCTGAAGAAATTCAAAGAGGGAGGGAAGAGCATCTCTTTCCTTACCTATGATGGCACCTTCGGTGCTACAGACAAAGTTTTGGCCATTATCCAGCAATTCGATGCGGCGTTTGGAGATGAGGGCTTCACGGAGTCCTCTAAGTTACGCCATGTAGCTATGCACTTTCAAAAGTCCGCCAGACAATGGTGGTCTAGCCTACGAGCCAACGGTGAAGCTCCACGAACATGGAAGGCTTTAAGAGCTTCCATTATGAAGCAGTTTTTGGCCACCGATGCGAAAGATAAAGTACTCACCGAATGGCGAAGCTTAAAGCTCTCTCCCAATGAATCCATCCACAAATATGTAGACAAGTTTTGGGACCTACAACTCAAAGCCACTGTCTTCAAAAAGTTGGATTTTGGAGAGCAAAAGCAACAATTTTGTGCGGGCTTAACCGAAGAAATGGAGGAGTATGTCAACTCCCAAAGGCCACGTACCATATCGGCGGTAATACACCATACTATGGTTGCCTCGCGAATCAATTTCCAAACAGGGGGTAAAAGAAATAATAAGCCCCCGGAAAACAAGGGTTCCAATGAGCCTAAGGGGAAGGATAATGTCCAAAAGTCTCCTAAGGGCACTTCCAACAAAGCTAAAGAGAAGGGAGTTTACAAAGGAAAGAATAAACTCTCTCCTGAAGAGCTTGAGCGTTATCGTAAAGATAACCGGTGTTTCAAGTGCGGCGAACAAGGACATGCGTACCGCGCTTGTCCCCAAAAGAACAACCGCCAAGATCCTCCTAGAGCTTCTTTGGTTGAAATCCAAGAGGAGGAGATTCACCAAACTCACCACAAAGGATCTCCTCTATGCCATGCTTGGGGAAAGGTAAGAGAACATGATGCTTTTATTCTCTTTGACCCTGGTTCTACTCACAATTTCATATCTATGGAGTTAGCCACCAAGCTAGGCATACAATCCTACGAGATGGGAGATATCCTACCCGCAGACAGTGCCTTCAAGGGGCAAGAAGCTTCAGTCACTCCCTTAATCGGGAAATTGAGGCTTCATGTCCAAGGCTATGTGGACAAAGAGGACTTCTTTATCTCTCCTCTCAAGCATGAGGATGTAATCCTAGGGGCACCATGGTTTGACCGCCTGGCTGCCCATGTTAAATTTCCTGAAAGGAGAATCTCCTTTAAGTTCAGGGAAAAGGACATGTATATAGATGCTAAGGAGATGGGTAACACCATCCCCATTGTACATACACCAGCTTTCAACAAGTCAATAAAGAGCTCTATTTCCGTGTACATGATTTTTGTTAAAGATTCTCAAAATGAACCTAATGCTTTAGCAAAAGAAAATAAAAGCAACCAAAAGGAATTAGAGTTATCCAATTTTCTCAAGGGGTTTCAAGATGTCTTTATTGACGACATCCCTTGTGAGCTACCTCCTAAACGAGGTAATGACGACCATGCAATTGAACTTCTTCCAGGAAGTTCACCGCCTAACAAACCTCCTTATAGAGTTTCTCAAGCTCAACAAGAGGAGATTATGCGGCAAGTGCATGAGTTAATTGAGAAGGGCATGGTTAGGCCTAGCTCATCTCCATTTTGCTCACCTGTGCTATTAGTGCAAAAGAAAGACGGCACATATCGTATGTGTGTCGACTATAGAGCACTAAATAGGATCACTATCAAGAATAGGTTTCCCGTTCCACGGGTAGAAGACCTATTTGATAAGCTACAAGGATCGACCTACTTCAGTAGGATTGACCTAAAAAGTGGCTATCATCAAATAAGGATAGTTGATCAAGACATTGTAAAGACCGCATTTCGTACTACATTTGGTCTTTACGAATACATTGTCATGCCTTTTGGCTTGACTAATGCACCAGCCACATTTAACCGCTTGATGGAGAAGCTGTTCAGGCCTCATCGAACCTTCACTGGAGTGTTCTTTGATGATATTATCATCTACTCTAATTCATTGGAGGAACACAAGCAACACCTCCAGGTAATATTTCAAGTTTTAAGAGAGAATAAACTTTATGTTAATCGAAAGAAAAGTGAATTTTTCTTGCAAGAGATTCAATATTTGGGTCACATTATCTCTCAAGATGGAATCCAAATGGATCCATCCAAGTTAGAGGTAATAAAAGGATGGCCTAAACCAAGGAATCTTCATGAACTAAGAAGCTTTATAGGTATGTGTGCATACTATAGACGCTTCATAGAAAAGTTCTCACAAATTGCGGGACCATTACATGACCTAACAAAGAAAAATGTTAGGTATACGTGGTCTGCTAAAGAGAACAATGCTTTCGAAAAGCTTAAAGAAAAGCTTATCTCTCAACCTGTGCTTACACTACCGGATCTCTCAAAACCATTTGAGGTCCAATGTGATGCTTGTGGTGATTGCCTTGGGGCTGTTCTGCTCCAAGAAGGGCACGCCATAGGCTATGAGAGTCGAAGGCTCGACCCTGTTGAGCAAGCTCTAGGCATATACGAAAAAGAACTCCTTGCAGTTCTACATGCCTTAGACTCATGGAAGCACTATTTATTGGGGACTCCTTTCATTCTGCGAACGGATCACCAAAGTCTTAAGTACTTCATGACGCAGACCAAGCTTTCCGACAAACAAATGAGGTGGGCAAATTTCCTTTCGCAATTTCATTTTCATATTGCTCACATTGCTGGCAAGCATAATCAAGTAGCCGATGCACTCTCAAGACGACCGAGAGTGAATGCGGTTTCCATAGCAACTCACAATGATCTATCTTCAATGATAGATGAGTATGCTATTGATCCCGATTTTAGAGATGTGATTTCAGCCCTTGCATTAGGGAAGAAAGAAGAACCATTTACTTTACAAGATGGTTATCTTCTCTATGGCAATAGACTATGCGTTACTAACTCACTACGTGAGAAAGTAATGTATGAATCTCATGCTCCCCCATATGCGGGGCATAGAGGGATTCAGTCTACCCTAAAGGGAATTGAAACATATTTCTATTGGCCTACCATGAAAGTGAACATACACGAGTATGTTTCCAAATGTGTGGTATGTCAAAAGACAAAATTTGATAGAGGGAAGCAACTTGGATTGCTTCAACCCTTGCCAATCCCTAATTCACCGTGGGAGAGCATATCCATGGATTTTATCTTTGGATTGCCTAAGTCTATCCATGGGAATACGGGAATATGGACGATAGTAGACAGGTTCAGTAAACAAGCTCATTTTATACCTGTCAAAAAGACTATCAAAGCCCATCAAATGGCAACCCTCTTCATTTCACAAATTTTCAAGTACCATGGCTTGCCAATGTCCATAGTGTCGGATAGAGATCCTAGAATGACCAGTAATTTCTGGAAGGGTCTCTTTGAGAATTTAGGAACAAGGCTAAACTTCTCTTCGGCCTATCATCCACAAACTGATGGCCAAAGTGAAATAGCTAACCTAACCATTCTTGATCTACTAAAAGCCTATGTAACGGAAGTAGATCAAAGATCCCAATGGGAGAAGTACTTACCCTTAGTAGAGTATGCTTACAATAACACTGTACATACTTCCACAGGAAAAGCACCTTTCGAGGTAATGGAGGGAAGATCAAAAAGTCCCTTGCTACTTAAGGTACATGGGAAGATCTTCGCTGCAGATGAGTATAGCCGAGACCTACAAGAATCTTTCCAAAAGATTAAGGATGCTATCTCTATCTCACAGCAAAGGCAAAAGGCTGCTGCTGACAAGCACAGAAGAGCCCAAGCCTTTAAAGAAAACGATTGGGTCTTGTTAAAGTTTCCCAAGGCTCGATTAAGGCACACGACGGGCAAGAATCCTACGGGCCACCAAAAGTACTATGCTAAACTAGCAAAAAGGAATTATGGTCCCTTCCAGATTCTTAGGCCAATCAATGAGATGGCCTATCAACTTAAGTTGCCCAATCATTGGCTCATACACAATGCTTTTCATGTGAGCCTATTAAAGCCTTACAAAGGAGAGCCACCTCAAGAACCAACTATTGAAGATCCACCGGAGATCGAGGACCACGAGGAGGTGCTGCAGCCCGAGTCCATTCTCCGACATGAAGACAAGGTATTAAGAGGCGGTAAGACTATCCGACGATATCTTATTAAGTTTAAGAATTATCCTTTTGAAGATGCTAGATGGATGCAAGGCATACAATTAAAGGATAACCTAAACCTTGTCAATGCTTACAATGCTTCCCAAGAGTAAGCAAATGTACAAAATGTTAAAAATGAACAAAAATTTTTGTCTTATAAGACTCTCTTTTTCTTTATTTGTGCACAAAAATGAAGTAGTATGCATGCTTAGATCAAGTTTGCGGAGACGACGTCTCCCGAACACCAAGTAGAGCTTGTCACTCTACTATGGAAGACTGATAGGACTAATGTGCAGACATGCTTGCGGAAGCCTCAGGCTCTCAAGCGCCAAATGGACTAGTCATCCATTATGGAATGATGTCGTAGGGTAACATAGGGATCCTCTACCCGCTAAAGAAAAGGACTCATGCATATGCTTTATCTTCTCTACACCATAGTCGAGGACGACTATGATTTCAAGAGAGAGGTAATGTCATAATAATCAATATCTAATTCTCCTAAATGATTTTCTCATATTAAATTGATCATTTAATGTGGGGAAGTGCCAAGGGAGAAAAAGCTAGAATATTGGTTAAGCTAGCAGACCGGCCACAGTAGGGATCCAAAGGAGGGAAAATAGGGATCCAAAGGGGGGGCCATCTGCAAAAGAGCCATGTGAAACAATGGGCCAAAAAGACCCTAAGGTTCAGCCCATTAAGACTTCCAAAATGCTAAGGTTCCAAAATTCAAAGGTTGTGTCCAAAGGTCAACCCTAGGGAAAATTGGATGCTTAGTGTGTGCCCTAAAAAGTCTTTGCACATCCCTACATGGGAGGGGGCGAGCCCCAAAGCTAGGGGATGAGAGAGAAAGCCACACACACACACACACAGGCTCCCTTTACACAAAGGGAATGAGGGACACATGTCAGCTCCCTAGGCCAGATGCCCACAAGGTGTGCCCAATTCCTATTGGAAGACCCTTGAAGTGGACCAATGAGAATTAAGCTAGATTAAATCTAGTTTAATTAATTTAAAAACATTTAATAAAAGAAACCAATGAGAATTAAGTCTCCTAGAAGACTATTGGGCAGTCTCCCAAGGGGTCCAATGAGCATTCAGGAGCCCCATGGCTTGCCTGATTCCTATTGGCCAGGAGGCAAAGGGGTCCAATGAGAGTTTAGTTTAATTATTTAATTACCTAAAGCTCTCACAAAAGGGGAAAGGGGGACACATGTCAGAAGGCTATCACTTATGCTGCTTAATTCCTATTGGCTTGACCTGGGGAGGTCCAATGAGGCAAAAGCCAGACCTAATTAGCAGCTAGGGCTCGCCCAAGAGAGAGGGGGGGCTGATTTTTGCTTGGCATTGACACACACACACTCACACTTGACCATGTGTGAAGGAAGAATACTCTATCTCCTCCCAAGCTTTAATGGAGAGCTCATCACCTACTCCAAGCTTGTGAGATAGAAGCCTACATCAACACTCTCTTGGCATATGGATGCAAATCCAACCAAGAGCCAAGCTTCAATGCATGCTTATCTTCTCTACCAAGCTAATTACTAAGCTAAGCTATGCTAATATGAGTGATTATGTGAGGAGATGTACATCTTTCTCGTAAGATACTTCTTTTTCTTCTCAATCTACTCTCATACCCTGCTAGCTCTCACCATCTTGGAAGGTGTGTGAGGTCTTGGGTCTGAGAACGGGGATAATTCAAGTTGTGTTTGATTAAGTGTTTTGCTTGGTGTATGAAGCTTCCATCTTCATTGCACTAGCTAGTCTTGAAGGAACACAAAGAATTGTATTGTACAATGTCTCTCTTGATGGGAGAAACCATAATACAAAGCCTTTTGGAGGGGGGACCGGCTCCATGCAAATCCGGTCCTCAACTGTTGTCAATAGCTTAATTGCTCTCTCTTTTGAAAGTATTGTCGATGCTATCTAACTAGGTGTTATGCTTTTTGTTGCTCTCTCCACCCAAGCACTCTTGTAATTCTCATTAGGAATCTATTCTAATGAAATGCCCACTATATTCATGCTAATTTCCGCTACACATAAGATTTTAGGCCATTAAATGTTACATCAGTCAAGCACCAAAAATCCACACCTTATTATCCTAGATGCAATGGACACGCCGAAAGCAGTAACAATGCCATTAAGACTATTCTCACTAAGATTGTGTAGAAAAATCCAGACCAGTGGGATTTGAAGCTTCAAATTGTTTTATGGGCATACATGATAGCTTATAAGGTCACTACACGATTAACACCATTCTGAATGGTATATGGCACTAAAGTTGTCCCTATGGAGTTTGTTATTCCAAGTCTCAGAATGGCTGTAGAATATGGGTTAGATTTTAATCACAATCTTAAGAGGCGACTGAAGGAGCTTAACCAGTTAGATGAACTCAGACAACGGGCTATGCTGGAACAAGAGATTGTTCAGCAGAAGGAAACACTAGCATGACCAAAGGATTAAGGTCCGAGAGTTTCAAAAAGGGGATTTGGTACTCCTATATCAGTCCAGATTGGGTCCTAAGAAGCCGAATCTAAAGATAGCCTAGGCAGGACCATTTGAAGTGGACTGGGTTTTCTCCAATGGCACGGTAAGACTAAAAGACCTATCTAGATTAGTGCTACCAGGGGTGTATAATGGAGCTAAAATCAAGCTCTACTATTCAAAACTTAGAGAGCCTTGCCAGGAACAGGGTACTGAGGATTTGGGTGCTGAAGACCAAGAAATTTCAGAATCAGCTATCTTTGGGCTTTTTCATGTGCAGCCAGTTCCAGTTTCAGAACCAATTTCAAAACCAGTTTCAGACCTGTACCAGCACGACCAAGCCATACTTATACCAGGACCAGAACAGTGGAGACAAAGTTATCAGTTTTTAGGGGACCAACGGTCAGATGGAATATCAGTGGTAATCATTTCAATGACAGGTGAAAGTCTTGTCCAATGCATGTCTGCCACGTCAGTTGCGGTGCACAAAAGTCTAGGAACGGTAAGTGGTGAAGATTTTATGGCACGAACGCGTATAATAGTAAGGCGAGTAGGCATTTTTCCTCACAGATCCCCTGCATGACGATTACATCCTGTTGTCCACTCGCCATCGCAGAGCTCTGAAGTATCTTCATTGCAGCTGCAAACCTCATCCTTTGAGGAGACCGTGGATTGTCGTCTAGCTTTGCCAGCCACACCTGGATATGATTTTGAAGAATCAAGTAAGTCATCTTCTTCTTCACCTGCTTCATCATCTTCACGGTGCATGGGTAGAAGGAAACTGTCAGAAAATATTCAGGACACTATCGACGAAACCCAAGCTCTTATTACTGCTACAAAGGAAACTCTTCCACTCATCCCGTACATGAAAATTCAGCGTTATGTGTTTACTGAGCAAGCTATGGCTGCCCTCCAACTGTGGGACTTGCGTGTGGTTCTGCAAGCCACAAGGATTGAGTTTGACACAGCCATCATAAGGCAAGTTTTGGACTCTTTCAATGTTGAAGATGGCAGTGCTGTGATTTATGGCCAGAAGGTGTCTGTCACACCAGAAAGAATTGCTTTTGCATTCTGCATGACAAACGGGCCCAAGCCATCTGTGGAAACTGCAGAGCAGATTAGTGCAGCTTTGAAGGAGGATGATGCTGCTAAAAGGAAAAGGAAAGCCAGTGCACAAGGGATTCCAGTATTGTAGGACTGGAAGCTCCCGCTTCTTATTGATTTGTGGCTGAAGCCATGAGTCTGAAGAACTACCCGACAGATGTGTCAGAGAAACTGTTTGCCATGCTTTTAGCAAAACGATTGGATTTCAAAGTCTTTATCAACCTCTTTCAGATATTCACACAATGTGCTTTAGCAAATTGCCAAGCTAAAATCTCAAAGTGTATTCAAGGCTTGGTATGTTTGGCAGTTTTTGTACTGGGCAACTGCTCCAGACACCCATGATCAAGTGAGAATGTCTTGGAGCTAGAAGCCGTTTCCAATATCCAAAAATATTGACTTGTCATCGAATGAAGAAGATCCAGAAAGTCAGTCAACTCCTACTGGACTGAAAAGGAAGGCTAAACAAGATGAACCTGGTAGTTCAAAGAAGCCAAGAATGACATTGACTAAGAGCAGTGCTCTCCTGAAGCAGCTCGAAAGTCAAGTCAAAACAGTGTCTACTGAAAGGACTCTAGTTAGCCAGACTGAACAACAGTCTAACCGGACCACTGGTGGAATCAACGAGTGAGCAGGCCAGATTTCAGTAACCACCAGTACTAGCCAAGATCAGGCAGAAAAGGCTAGTCCTGAGCAATCAGCAGACCAGGTTGATAAGGGCAAAGGCCAAGCTTCTCCAAATCCACTGGGCCAAGTCTCCATCCCATACAGTGAAGAAGCCCTGCACTTGACCAAGAAAGACAGGTTACAACAGCAGCTGCACACTCATCCACTCAAGGGACGTCTCTTATTGCAAAAATTTGATTATGTTGCATTACCTTATATGGCTCCTGTCACAGTCTATGAGCCAGCTGATTCTGACCCAGTAATAGTTGGTTGTTTAGTACTCATTCAATCATCATGGAATACCATTGTCAATTGAATGGGACAAATGTTGGATGCTGTAGGATCAGAAGATAAACTAGTTAAGGTAAAAACTGAATTGAGGGAGGCTGAGGAGCAGATTGAAAAGCTGGAGCAAGGGAGAGTAGTCCAGAACTTGCACCACACTCTCCTTGAATCTCACTCAGATAGGACCATTCAGCAGCTACAAAGATATTCGTAATATAATGACATAGAGTGGAAAAGTGGTGAATCTTGAGAGAACACCACTCATTCTACTAGCAATAATAGGTTGGACACGTGGTAGACCTTGAATGTAAACCCCCCATGTACGAAATATTGTGGGTTTAAGGTATTTCGATGGAGCCTAGCATCTTGGAGACATCGTGCAGCTTGCTTCTCTTCATGTTTCAATGGAGCCTATCTTGGACAAATGGTGGAGCATCCTTCTCTCCATGTTTGAATGGACCCTAGCTTGGACAAGTGGTGGACCTTTTCTTCTCTCTATGTTTCAATACAGTTAGCTTGGACAAGTGGTGGACCTTGGAACCAAAACCCTAATGTAAAACCTATCATGATCACTCCAAGTGGTGAAAAAGAACAACCTTTAAGATATAGCCTTATAGGTTGGAGAAATGGTGGACCTTAACACCCAGATATTCTTAATATAATGACATAGAGTGAAAAAGTGGTGAATCTTGAGACAAAACCACTCATGCTACTAGTGATAATAGCTTGGACAAGTGGTGGACCTTGAACGTAAACCCTCCATGTTTCAATAGAGTTAGCTTCAAGAAATGGTGGAGCATCCTTCTCTCCATGTTTCAATGGAGCCTAGCTTGGATAAGTGGTGGACCTTTGCATCTCTCTATGAGAAGAATAGAGTTATCTTCGATAAGTGGTGGATCTTGGAACCAAACCCCCATGTAAAACATATCATGGTCATTCCAAGTGGTGACCAAGAATACCCTTTAAGATATACCCTTATAGGTTGGACAAGTGGATGACCTTAACACCCTGATCTTCTTAATATAATGACATAGAGTGGAAAAGTGGTGAATCTTGAGACCAAACCACTCATGCTACTAGGGATAATATCTTGGACAAGTGGTTGACCTCAAATTTAAATCCCACATGTAAAAAATATGGTGGGTTTAAGGTATTTCAATGGATCCTAGCATCTTGGAGACCCTGTGCAGCTTGCTTCTCTTCATGTTTCAATGAAGCCTATCTTCGACAAATGGTGAATCGTCCTTCTCTCCATGTTTCAATGGAGCCTAGCTTGGACAAGTGGTGGACCTTGCAACCAAACCCCCATGTAAAACATATCATGGTCATTCCAACTGGTGAGAAAGAATACCCTTTAAGATATAGCCTTATAGGTTGGACAAGTGGTCGACCTTAAAACCCAGATCTTCTTAATATAATGACAAAGAGTGGAAAAGTGACGAATCTTGAGACCAAACCACTCATGCTACTAAGGATAATATGTTGGACTAGTGGTGGACCTTGAATGTAAACCCCCCATGTAAGAAATATCGTGGGTTTAAGGTATTTCAATGGAGCCTAGCATCTTCGGGACATTGTGCAGCTTGCTTCTCTTCATGCCTCAATGAAGCCTATCTTCAACAAATGGTAAATCATCCTTCTCTCCATGTTTCAATGGAGCTTAGCTTGGACAAGTGGTGGACCTTTGCTTCTCTCTATGTTTCCATAGAGTTAGCCTGGAGAAGTGGTGGACTTTGGAACCAAACCCCCATGTCAAACATATCATGGTCATTCCAACTGGTGAGAAAGAATACCCTTTAAGATATAGCCTTATAGATTGGACAAGTGTTCAAACTTAAACCCCATATCTTCATAATATAATGACATAGATTGGAAAAGTGGTGAATCTTGAAACCAAACCACTCATGCTACTAAGGATAATAGGTTGGACAAGTAGTGGACCTTGAATATAAACCTCCCATGTAAGAAATATCGTGGGTTTAAGGTATTTCAATGGAGCCTAGCATCTTGGAGACATGGTGCAGCTTGCTTCTCTTCATGTTTCAATGGAGCCTATCTTGGACAAATGATCGAGCATCCTTCTCTCCATGTTTCAATGGAGCCTAGATTGGACAAGTGGTGGACCTTTGCTTCTCTCTATGTTTCAAAAGAGTTAGCTTGGACAAGTGGTGGACCTTGAAACCAAACCCCCATGTAAAACCTATCATGGTCACTCCACATGGTGAGAAAGAATAACCTTTAAGATATAGCCTTATAGGTTGGACAAGTGGTGGACCTTAACACCCAGATATTCTTAATATAATGACATAGAATTGAAAAGTGGTGAATATTGAGACCAAACCACTCATGCTACTAGACATAATAGCTTGGACAAATGGTGGACCTTGAAAGTAAACCCCCCCTCTACGAAATATCGTGGGTGTAAGGTATTTAGATGGACCCTAGCATCTTGGAGACATGGTGCAACTAGCTTCTCTTCATGTTTCAATTGAGCCTATCTTGGACAAATGGTGGAGCATCCTTCTCTCCATGTTTCAATGGACCTTAGCTTAATCAAGTGGTCGACCTTTGCTTCTCTCTATGTTTCAATAGATTTAGCTTGAACAAGAGGTGGACCTTCGAACCAAACCCCCATGTAAAGCCTATCATGGTCACTCCAAGTGGTAAGAAAGAATAACCTTTAAGATGTAGCCTTATAGGTTGGACAAGTGGTGGATCTTAACACCGAGATATTCTTAATATAATGACATAGAGTGGAAAAGTGGTGAATCTTGAGACCAAACCACTCATGCTACTAGCGATAATAGCTTGGACAAGTGGTGGACCTTGAAAGTAAACCCCCCATCTACGAAATATCGTGGGTTTAAGGTATTTTGATGGAGCTTAGCATCTTGGAGACATGGTGCAGCTTGCTTCTCTTCATGTTTCAATGGAGCCTATCTTGGACAAATGGTGGAGCATCCTTCTCTCCATGTTTCAATGGAGCCTACCTTGGACAAGTGGTGGACCTTTGCTTTTCTCTATGAGAAGAATAGAGTTAGCTTCGATAAGTGGTGGACCTTAGAACAAAACCCCCATGTAAAACCTATCATGGTCACTCCAAGTGGTAAGAAATAATAAACTTTAAGATGTAGCCTTGTAGGATGGACAAGTGGTAGACCTAAACACCCAGATATTCTTAATATAATGACATAGAGTGGAAAAGTGGTGAATCTTGAGACCAAACCACTCATGCTACTAGCGATAATAGCTTGGACAAGTGGTGAACCTTGAAAGTAAACCCCCCATCTACGAAATATCGTGGGTTTAAGGTATTTTGATGGAGCCTAGCATCTTGGAGACATGGTGCAGCTTGCTTCTCTTCATGTTTCAATGGAGCCTATCTTGGACAAATGGTGGAGCATCCTTCTCTCCAGGTTTCAATGGATCCTACCTTGGACAAGTGGTGGACCTTTGCTTCTCTTTATGAGAAGAATAGAGTTAGCTTCGATAAGAGGTGGACCTTAGAACAAAACCCCCATGTAAAACCTATCATGGTCACTCCAAGTGGTAAGAAAGAATAACCTTTAAGATGTAGCCTTATAGGTTGGACAAGTGGTGGACCTTAACAACCAAATATTCTAAATATAATCACATAGAGTGAAAAAGTGGTGAATCTTGAAACAAAACCACTCATGCTACTATCGATAATAGCTTGGACAACTCGTGGACCTTGAACGTAAACCCCTCATCTATGAAATATCGGGGGTTTAAGGTATCTCGATGAAACCTAGCATCTTGGAGACATGGTGCAGCTTTCTTCTCGTCATGCTTCAATGGATCCCATCTTGGACAAATGGTGGAGCATCCTTGTCTCCATGTTTCAATGGAGCCTAGTCTCGACAAGCGGTGGACCTTTGCTTCTCTCTATGTTTCAATAGAGTTAGGTTGGACAAGTGGTGGACCTTGGAACCAAACCCCCATGTAAAACCTATCATGGTCACTCCAAGTGGTTATAAAGAATAACCTTTAAGATATAGCCTTATAGGTTGGACAAGTGGTGGACCTTAACACCCATATATTCTTAATATAATGACGTAGGGTAGAAAAGTGGTAAATCTTCAGAGAAAACCACTCATGCTACTGGCAATAATAGCTTGGACAAGTGGTGGAACTTGAAAGTAAACCCCCCATCTACGAAATATCTTGGGTTTAAGGTATTTTGATGGAGCCTAGCATCTTGGAGACATGGTGCAACTAGCTTCTCTTCATGTTTCAATGGATCCTATCTTGGACAAATGGTGGAGCATCCTTCTCTCCATATTTCAATGGACCTTAGGTTACTCAAGTGGTGGACCTTTGCTTCTCTCTATGTTTCAATAGATTTAGCTTGGACAAGTGGTGGACCTTTGTACCAAACCCCCATGTAAAACCTATCATGGTCACTCCAAGTGGTAAGAAAGAATTACCTTTAAGATGTAGACTTATAGGTTGGACAAGTGGTGGACCTTAACAGCCAGATATTCTTAATATAATTAGATAGAGTGGAAAAGTGATGAATATTGAGACCAAACCACTCATGCTACTAGCGATAATAGCTTGGACAAGTGGTGGACCTTGAAAGTAAACCCCCCATCTACGAAATATCGTGGGTTTAAGGTATTTTGATGGAGCCTAGCATCTTGGAGACATGGTAAAGCTTGCTTCGCTTCATGTCTCAATGGAGCCTATCTTGGACAAATGGTGGAGCATCCTTCTCTACATGTTTCAATGGAGCCTACCTTGGACAAGTGGTGGACCTTTTCTTTTCTCTATGCGAAGAATAGAGTTAGCTTCGATAAGTGGTCGACCTTAGAACCAAACCCCCATGTAAAACCTATCATGGTCACTTCAAGTGGTAAGAAAGAATAACCTTTAAGACGTAGCCTTATAGGTTGGACAAGTGGTGGACCTTAACACCCAGATATTCTTAATATAATGAGATAGAGTGGAAAAGTGGTGAATCTTGAGACCAAACCACTCACGCTACTAGCAAAAATAGCTAGCACAAGTGGTGGACCTTGAATGTGAACCCCTCATCTACGAAATATCGTGGGGTTAAGGTATTTCGATGGAGCCTAGCATCTTGGAAACATGGTGCAACTTGCTTCTCGTCATGTTTCAATGGAGCCTATCTTGGACAAATGGTGGAGCATCCTTGTCTCCATGTTTGAATGGAGCGTAGCTTGGACAAGTGGTGAACCTTTGCTTCTCTCTATGTTTCAATAGAATTAGCTTTGACAAGTGGTGGACCTTGGAACCAAACCCCATGTAAAACCAATCATGGTCACTCCAAGTGGTGAGAAAGAATAACCTTTAAGATATAGCCTTATAGGTTGGACAAGTGGTGGACCTTAACACCCAGATATTCTTAATAAAATTACATAGAGTGGAAAAGTGGTGAATCTTGAGAGAAAACCATTCATGCTACTAGCGATAATAGTTTGGAGAAGTGGTGGACCTTGAAAGTAAACCCCCCATCTACGAAATATCGTTGGTTTAAGGTATTTTGATAGAGCCTAGCATCTTGGAGACATGGTGCAGCCTGCTTCTCTTCATGTTTCAATGGAGGCTATCTTCGACAAATGGTGGAGCATCCTGATCTCCATGTTTCAATGGACCCTAGCTTGGACAAGTGGTGGACCTTTGCTTCTCTCTATGTTTCAATAGAGCAAGCTTGGACAAGAGGTGGACCTTGGAACCAAACCCCAATGTAAAACCTTTCATGGTCACTCCAAGTATTGAGAAAGAGCAACCTTTAAGATATAGCCTTATAGGTTGGCCAAGTGGTGGACCTTAACACCGAAATATTCTTAATATAATTACATAGAGTGAAAAAGTGGTGAATCTTGAGAAAAAACCACTCATGCTACTAGCGATAATAGCTTGGACAAGTGGTGGACCTTGAACATAAACCCCACATGTTTCAATAGAGTTAGATTCGACAAATGGTGGAGCATCCTTCTCTCCATGTTTCAATGGAGCCTACCTTGGACAAGTGGAGGACCTTTGCTTATCTCTATGTTTCAATAGAGTTAGCTTGGACAAGTGGTGGACCTTGGAACCAAACCCACATGTAAAACCTATCATGGTCACTCCAAGTGGTCAGAAAGAAAAACCTTTAAGATGTAGCCTTATATGTTGGACAAGTGGTGGACCTTAACACCCAGATATTCTTAATATAATGATATAGAGTGGAAAAGTGGTGACTCTTGAGACGAAACCACTCATGCTACAAGCAATAATAGCTTGGACACGTTGTGGACCTTGAATGTAAACCCCTCATTTATGAAATATCATGGGTTTAAGGTATTTCGATGGACTCTAGCATCTTGGAGACATGGTGCAGCTTGCTTCGTGTCATGTTTCAATGGAGCCTATCTTGGAAAAATGGTGGAGCATCCTTGTCTCCATGTTTCAATGGAGCCTAGCTTGGACAAGTGGTGGACCTTTGCTTCTCTCTATGTTTCAATAGAGTTAGCTTGGACAAGTGGTAGACCTTGGAACCAAAATCCCATGTAAAACCTATCATGGTGACTCCAAGTGGTGAGAAAGAATAACCTTTAAGATATAGCCCTATAGGTTGGAAAAGTGGTGGACCTTAACACCCAGATATTCTTAACATAGAGTGGAAAAGTGGTGAATCTTGAGACCAAACCACTCTTGCTACTAGCAATAATAGGTTGGACAAGTGGTGGACCTTGAATGTAAACCCCCCATGTACGAAATATCATGGGTTTAAGGTATTTCGATGGAGCCTAGCATCTTGGAGACATCGTGCACCTTGCTTCTCTTCATGTTTCAATGGAGCCTATCTTGGACAAATGGTGAAGCATCCTTCTCTCCATGTTTCAATGGACCCTAGCGTGGACAAGCGGTGCACCTTTGCTTCTTTCTATGTTTCAGTAGAGTTAGCTTGGACAAGTGGTGGACCTTGGAACCAAACCCCAATGTAAAACATATCATGGTCACTCCAAGTGGTGATAAAGAACAACCTTTAAGATATAGCCTTATAGGTTGGACAAATGGTGGACCTTAACACCCAGATATTCTTAATATAATGACATAGAGTGAAAAAGTGGTGAATCTTGAGACAAAACCACTCATGCTACTAGTGATAATAGCTTGGATAAGTGGTGGACCTTGAACGTAAGCCCCCCATGTTTCAATAGAGTTAGCTTCGACAAATGGTGGAGCATCCTTCTCTCCATGTTTGAATGGAGCCTAGCTTGGATAAGTGGTGGACGTTTGGTTCTGTCTATGAGAAGAATAGAGTTAGCTTCGATAAGTGGTGGACCTTGGAACCAAACCCCTATGTAAAACATATCATGGTCATTCCAAGTGGTGACAAAGAATACTCTTTAAGATATACCCTTATAGGCTGGACAAGTGGTCGACCTTAACAACCTGATCTTCTTAATATAATGACATAGAGTGAAAAAGTGTTGAATCTTGAGACCAAACCACTCATGCTACTAGGAATAATATATTGGACAAGTGGTTGACCTTGAATATAAACCCCACATGTAAAAAATAACGCGGGTTTAAGGTATATCAATGGATCCTAGCATCTTCGAGACATGGTGCAGCTTGCTTCTCTTCATGTTTCAATGAAGACTATCTTCGACAAATGGTGATTCATCCTTCTCTCCATGTTTCAATGGAGCCTAGCTTGGACAAGTGGTGGACCTTTGCTTCTCTCTATGTTTCCATAGAGTTAGCTTGGACAAGTGGTGGACCTTGGAAACAAACCCCCATGTAAAGCATATCATGGTGATTGCAACTGGTGAGAAAGAATACCCTTTAAGATATAGCCTTATAGGTTGGACAAGTGGTCGAACTTAAAACCCAGATCTTCTTAATATAATGACATAGATTGGAAAAGTGGTGAATCTTGAGACCAAAGCACTCATGCTACTAAGGATAATAGCTTGGACAAGTGGTGGACCTTGAATGTGAACCCCCCATGTAAGAAATATCGTGGGTTTAACACTAGGTTGGTAATGGGACACTTTTATGTCCTGGGACACTTTTATGTTCTGGGACACTTTTATGTCCTGTTAAGTGACCATTTTCCTTGAATTATGTCAAGAGTTTCAAAATGTATTTTGAGGTGCTATCTGTCTAGAAAGTTGTCTCATGAGCTGAAAAAAACTCGACATTTTTCTGGAATATCAATTCCATCTTTAACCTTGTCCTTGCACAACATTTCACAACCTAAACTGTGTGAAAAAACGGGTCCTGTTTTTGGCTGTTTTCAACTTTTTGCAACTATACCACTCTAGAATTCATGTTTGTGAGGTCTATAATGCTAGAGAACTATCTTTAGTAGTCCTCAACATGTCCTGATGCTTCTAGGGAGAAATAAATGTTAAAGTCGTAAGTTATGACCAAATTACAAAAATTGTCAAATCCTGTTTTTTAGCCAATTTTAGCTCTTCTATGATTTTTTTGGTGGCTTTCATGATATCCAAATGCAGTTTTGATTTTCTATATTGCATATTGTAACATAAAGCTAATATTCCTTGAGTTTTGGGGCACCTAATACCCTATTTTGCATAGTAGACAACGATGGTTGATTTTTCCAATTATAGAAGAAAACGAAACATTCTAGTATATCAAGTATAGCTTTTTCAATATTGTTAGTTTCTTGTGACAAATACATGAATTTTGTAGGTAGTAACCATACCTAGTCATAAGGATCAAATTTGGCTAGATACTGAATACTTTCTATGGGATTCTACAACTCATAATGTTGAACCCAGTTTTTTCATGTTTGCTGTATTTAGCACTTCATCTTTGTCCCCAAGATTCCCCTTGGTAAGAGATGTATTATTATTTTGACATGTCCCCAAGATTCCCCTTATGAACTTGAATGACAATACAGAACTAAGAAAACATGCATATATTATTTGTATTGAGTGTGGCTATAGAAACTTTGATGATAGGTCTGCAGAATGGTAAAAATTCAACTTTTTTGTACCTATTTCTTTTGGCAAAACAAAAAATAGTGAGTGAGAAGCAATCATATGTTCTGATCACCAACCCATTGAAGTTAACTAGGGAATTTATTTCAACCCCTACAAAAATCCCTAATCTTATTTTTATGCAACAAAACGTAAGAAATGACTGTTTTGATGAAAATGTACTGGTCCATCAACTTTGGAGGCTTGGTGTGACCAAAAGATGAGAAATTTTACAAGTTTCTTATTTTTTCCATGTGTAGTAGGCCTTGAACTCTAACCTCATGAAAGGATTTTACAAAATGAGTGGATCTACTATGGTTTTGGAGGTTTTTTTCAAAACCCTGAAAGGACACTTTTATGTCCTGTTAGGTTACCAACCTAGTGTTAAGGTATTTCAATGAAGCCTAGCATCTTGGAGACATGGTGAGCTTTCTTCTCTTCATGTTTCAATGGAGCCTATCTTAGACAAATGATGGAGCATCCTTCTCTACATGTTTTAATGGAGCCTAGCTTAGACAAGTGGTGGACCTTTGCTTCTCTCTATGTTTCAATAGAGTTAGCTTGGACAAGTGGTAGACCTTGGAACCAAACCCCCATGTAAAACATATCATGGTCACTCCAAGTGGTGAGAAAGAAAAACCTTTAAGATATAGCCTTATAGGTTGAACAAGTGGTGAACCTTGACACCCAGATATTCTTAATATAATGACATAGAGTGAAAAAGTGGTGAATCTTGAGACAAAATCACTCATGCTACTAGTGATAATAGCTTGGACAAGTGGTGGACCTTGAACGTAAACCCCCCATGTTTCAATAGAGTTAGCTTGGACAAATCGTGGAGCATCCTTCTCTCCATGTTTGAATGGAGCCTAGCTTGGATAAGTAGTGGACCTTTGGTTCTCTCTATGAGAAGAATAGAGTTAGCTTCGATACGTGCTAGACCTTGGAACCAAACACCCATGTAAAACATATCATGGTCATTCCAAGTGGTGACAAAGAATACTCTTTAAGATATACCCTTATAGGTTGGACAAGTGGTCGACCTTAACAACCTGATCTTCTTAATATAATGACATAGAGTGGAAAAGTGTAAATCTTGAGAACAAACCACTTATGGTACTAGGGATAATAGCTTGGACAAGTGGTTGACCTTGAATTTAATCCCCACATGTAAAAAATATCGTGGGTTTAAGGTATTCCAATGGATCCTAGCATCTTGGACACATGGTGCAGCTTGCTTCTCTTCATGTTTCAATGAAGCCTATCTTCGACAAATGGTGAATCATCCTTCTCTCCATGTTTCAATGGAGCCTAGCTTGGACAAGTGGTGGACCTTTGCTTCTTTCTACGTTTCAATAGAGTTAGCTTGGACAAGTGGTGGACCTTGAAACCCAACCCCAATGTAAAGCATATCATGGTCATTCCAACTGGTGAGAAAGAATAACCCTTAAGATATAGCCTTATAGGTTGGAGAAGTGGTCGAACTAAAAACCCAGATATTCTTAATATAATGACATAGAGTGAAAATGTGGTGAATATTGAGACCAAACCACTCATGCTACTAGTGTTAATAGCATGGACAACTGGTGGACCTTGAATGTAAACCCCCCATGTTTCAATAGAGTTAGCTTCGACAAATGGTGGAGCATCCTTCTCTCCATGTTTCAATGGACCCTAGCTTGGACAAGTGCTGGACCTTTTCTTCTCTCTATGTTTCAATAGAGTTAGCTTGGACAAGTGGTGGACCTTGGAACCAAACCCCCATGTAAAACCTTTCATGGTCACTCCAAGTGGTAAGAAAGAATAACCTTTAAGATATAGGGTTATAGTTTGGACAAGTGGCGGACCTTAACACCCAAATATTCTTAATATAATGACATAGAGTGGAAAAGTGGTGAATCTTGAGACCAAACCACTCATGCTACTAGCAATAATAGCTTGAATGTAAACCCCTTATCTACGAAATATCCTGGGTTTAAGGTATTTCGATGAAGCCTAGCATCTTGGAGACACGGTGCAGCTTGCTTCTCTTCATATTTCAATGCATCTTATCTTGGACAAATGGTGGAGCATCCTTGTCTCCATGTTTCAATGGAGCCTAGCTTGGACAAGTGGTGGACCTTTGCTTCTCCTTATGTTTCAATAGAGTTAGCTTGGACAAGTGGTGGACCTTGGAGCCAAACCCCCATGTAAAACCTATCATGGTCACTCCAAGTGGTGAGAAAGAATAACCTTTAAGATATAGCCTTATAGGTTGGACAAGTGGTGGACCTGAACACCCAGATATTCTTAATATAATGAGATAGAGTGGAAAAGTGGTGAATCTTGAGAGCAAACCACTCATGAAAGTAGCGATAATAGCTTGGACAAGTGGTGGACCTTGAAAGTAAACCCCCCATCTACGAAATATCGTGGGTTTAAGGTATTTCAATGGAGCCTAGCATCTTGGAGACATGCTGAGCTTGCTTCTCTTCATGTTTCAATGGAGCCTATCTTGGACAAATGGTGGAGCATCCTTCTCTACATGTTTGAATGGAGCCTAGCTTGGACAAGTGGTGGACCTTTGCTTCTCTCTATGTTTCAATAGAGTTAGCTTGGACAAGTGGTAGACCTTGGAACCAAACCCCCATGTAAAACATATCATGGTCACTCCAACTGTTTGAGAAAGAAAAACCTTTAAGATATAGCCTTATAGGTTGAACAAGTGGTGAACCTTAACACCCAGATATTCTTAATATAATGACATAGAGTGAAAAAGTGGTGAATCTTGAGACAAAACCACTCATGCTACTAGTGATAATAGCTTGGACAAGTGGTGGACCTTGAACGTAAACCCCCCATGTTTCAATAGAGTTAGCTTGGACAAATGGTGGAGCATCCTTCTCTCCATGTTTCAATGGAGCCTAGCTTGGACAAGTGGTGGACCTTTGCTGTATCAGAAGATTAGAGTTAGCTTCTAGAAGTGGTGGACCTTGGAACCAAACCCCTATGTAAAACATATCATGGCCATTCCAAGTGGTGACAAAGAATACTCTTTAAGATATACCCTTATAGGTTGGACAAGTGGTCGACCTTAACAACCTGATCTTCTTAATATAATGACATAGAGTGGAAAAGTGTAAATCTTGAGAACAAACCACTTATGGTACTAGGGATAATAGCTTGGACAAGTGGTTGACCTTGAATTTAATGACCTTGAATTTAATCCCCACATGTAAAAAATATCGTGGGTTTAAGGTATTCCAATGGATCCTAGCATCTTGGACACATGGTGCAGCTTGCTTCTCTTCATGTTTCAATGAAGCCTATTTTCGACAAATGGTGAATCATCCTTCTCTCAATGTTTCAATGGAGCCTAGCTTGGACAAGTGGTGGACCTTTGCTTCTTTCTACGTTTCAATAGAGTTATCTTGGACAAGTGGTGGACCTTGGAACCCAACCCCAATGTAAAGCATATCATGGTCATTCCAACTGGTGAGAAAGAATATCCCTTAAGATATAGCCTTATAGGTTGGAGAAGTGGTTGAACTAAAAACCCAGATATTCTTAATATAATGATATAGAGTGAAAAAGTGATGAGTATTGAGACCAAACCAGTCATGCTACTAGTGTTAATAGCATGGACAACTGGTGGACCTTGAATGTAAACCCCCCATGTTTCAATAGAGTTAGCTTCGACAAATGGTGGAGCATCCTTCTCTCCATGTTTCAATGGACCCTAGCTTGGACAAGTGCTGGACCTTTTCTTCTCTCTATGTTTCAATAGAGTTAGCTTGGACAAGTGGTGGACCTTGGAACCAAACCCCCATGTAAAACCTATCATGGTCACTCCAAGTGGTAAGAAAGAATAACCTTTAAGATATAGGCTTATAGGTTGGACAAGTGGCAGACCTTAACACCCAAATATTCTTAATATAATGACATAGAGTGGAAAAGTGGTGAATCTTGAGACCAAACCACTCATGCTACTAGCAATAATAGCTTGAATGTAAACCCCTTATCTACGAAATATCCTGGGTTTAAGGTATTTCCATGAAGCCTAGCATCTTGGAGACATGGTGCAGCTTGCTTCTCTTCATATTTCAATGCATCCTATCTTGGACAAATGGTGGATCATCCTTGTCTCCATGTTTCAATGGAGCCTAGCTTGGACAAGTGGTGGACCTTTGCTTCTCCTTATGTTTCAATAGAGTTAGCTTGGACAAGTGGTGGACCTTGGAACCAAATGCCCATGTAAAACCTATCATGGTCACTCCAAGTGGTGAGAAAGAATAACCTTTAAGATATAGCCTTATAGGTTGGACAAGTGGTGGACCTGAACACCCATATATTCTTAATATAATGACATAGAGTGGAAAAGTGGTGGATCTTGAGAGCAAACCACTCATGCAACTAGCGATAATAGCTTGGACAAGTGGTGGACCTTAAAAGTAAACCCCCCATCTACGAAATATCGTGGGTTTAAAGTATTTCAATGGAGCCTAGCATCTTGGAGACATGGTGATCTTGCTTCTCTTCATGTTTCAATGGAGCCTATCTTGGACAAATGGTGGAGCATCCTTCTCTACATGTTTCAATGGAGCCTAGCTTGGACAAGTGGTGGACCTTTGCTTCTCTCTATGTTTCAATAGAGTTAGCTTGGACAAGTGGTAGACCTTGGAACCAAACCCCCATGTAAAACCTATCATAGTCACTCCAAGTGGTGAGAAAGAGCAACCTTTAACATATAGTCTTATAGGTTGGACAAGTGGTGGACCTTAACACCCAGATATTCTTAATATGATGACATAGAGTGGAAAAGTGGTGAATCTTGAGAGCAAACCACTCATGCTACTAGCGATAATAGGTTGGACAAGTGGTAGACCTTGAATGTTAACTCCCCATGTACAAAATAACGTGGATTTAAGGTATTTCGATGAAGGCTAGCATCTTGGAGACGTGGTGCAGATTTCTTCTCTTCATGTTTCAATGGAGTCTATCTTGGACAAATGGTGGAGCATCTTTCTCTCCATGTTTCAATGGACCCTAGCTTGGACAAGTGGTGGACCTTTGCTTCTTTCTATGTTTCAATAGAGTTAGCTTGGTCAAGTGGTGGACCTTGGAACCAAACCCCAATGTAAACCCTATCATGGTTACTCCAAGTGGTGAGAAAGAATAACCCTTAATATATAGGCTTATAGGTTGGACAAGTGGTGGACCATACCACCCAGATATTCTTAATATAATGACATAGAGTGGAAAAGTGGTGAATCTTGATACCAAACCACTCATGCTACTAGCAATAATAGCTACGTCAAGTGGTGGACCTTGAATGTAAACCCCTCATCTACGAAATAACGTGGGTTTAAGGTATTTGGATGGAGCCTAGAATCGTGGAGACATGGTGCAACTTGTTTCTCCGTATGTTTCAATGGAGCATATCTTGGACAAATGGTGGAGCATCCTTCTCTCCATGTTTCAATGGACCCTAGCTTGGACAAGTGATGGACCTTTGCTTCTCTCTATGTTTCAATAGAGTTAGCTTGGACATGTGGTAGACCTTGGAACCAAACCCCCATGTAAAACCTATCATAGTCACTCCAAGTGGTGAGAAAGAGCAACCTTTACGATACAGCCTTATAGGTTGGATAAGTGGTGGACCTTAACACCCAAATATTCTTAATATAATCACATAGAGTGAAAAAGTGGTGAATCTTGAAACAAAACCACTCATGCTACTATCGATAATATCTTGGACAATTGGTGGACCTTGAACGTAAACCCCCCATGTTTCAATAGAGTTAGCTTCGACAAATGGTGGAGCATCCTTCTCTCCATGTTTCAATGGAGCCTAGCTTCGACAAGTGGTGGACCTTTGCTTCTCTCTATGTTTAAATAGAGTTAGCTTGGACAACTGGTGGACCTTCAAACAAAACCCCCATGTAAATCCTATCATGGTCACTTCAAGTGGTGAGAAAGAATAACCTTTAAGATATAGCCTTATAGGTTGGATAAGTGGATGACCTGAACACCCAGATATTCATAATATAATGACATAGAGTGGAAAAGTGGTGAATCTTGAGAGAACACCACTCATTCTACTAGCAATAATAGGTTGGACACGTGGTGGACCTTGAAAGTAAACACCCAGATATTCTTAATATAATGACATAGAATTGAAAAGTGTTGAATATTGAGACCAAACCACTCATGCTACTAGACATAATAGCTTGGAAAAATGGTGGACCTTGAAAGTAAACTCCCCCTCTACGAAATATCGTGGGTGTAAGGTATTTTGATGGACCCTAGCATCTTGGAGACATGGTGCAGCTAGCTTCTCTTCATGTTTCAATTGAGCCTATCTTGGACAAATGGTGGAGCATCCTTCTCTCCATGTTTCAATGGACCTTAGCTTAATCAAGTGGTGGACCTTTGCTTCTCTCTATGTTTCAATAGATTTAGGTTGAACAAGAGGTGGACCTTCGAACCAAATCCCCATGTAAAGACTATCATGGTCACTCCAAGTGGTAAGAAAGAATAACCTTTAAGATGTAGCCGTATAGGTTGGACAAGTGGTGGATCTTAACACCGAGATATTCTTAATATAATGACATAGAGTGGAAAAGTGGTGAATCTTGAGACCAAACCACTCATGCTACTAGCGATAATAGCTTGGACAAGTGGTGAACCTTGAAAGTAAACCCCCCATCTACGAAATATCGTGGGTTTAAGGTATTTTGATGGAGCCTAGCATCTTGGAGACATGGTGCAACTTGCTTCTCTTCATGTTTCAATGGAGCCTATCTTGGACAAATGGTGGAGCATCCTTCTCTCCATGTTTCAATGGAGCCTACCTTGGACAAGTGGTGGACCTTTGCTTCTCTCTATGAGAAGAATAGAGTTAGCTTCGATAAGTGGTGGACCTTAGAACCAAACCCCCATGTAAAACCTATCATGGTAACTCCAAGTGGTAAGAAAGAATAACCTTTAAGATGTAGCCTTATAGGATGGACAAGTGGTGGACCTTAACACCCAGATATTCTTAATATAATGACATAGAGTGGAAAAGTGGTGAATCTT
Organism: Adiantum capillus-veneris; assembly: GCF_014529385.1. Classification (NCBI taxonomy): domain Eukaryota; kingdom Viridiplantae; phylum Streptophyta; class Polypodiopsida; order Polypodiales; family Pteridaceae; genus Adiantum; species Adiantum capillus-veneris. The sequence goes on from NC_140937.1 coordinate 55,119,852, forward strand.
GAGACCAAACCACTCATGCTACTAGCGATAATATCTTGGACAAGTGGTGAACCTTGAAAGTAAACCCCCCATCTACAAAATATCGTGGGTTTAAGGTATTTTGATGGAGCCTAGCATCTTGGAGACATGGTGCAACTTGCTTCTCTTCATGTTTCAATGGAGCCTATCTTGGACAAATGGTGGAGCATCCTTCTCTCCATGTTTCAATGGATCCTACCTTGGACAAGTGGTGGACCTTTGCTTCTCTTTATGAGAAGAATAGAGTTAGATTCGAAAAGTGGTGGACCTTAGAACCAAACCCCCATGTAAAACCTATCATGGTCACTCCAAGTGGTAAGAAAGAATAACCTTTAAGATGTAGCCTTATAGGTTGGACAAGTGGTGGACATTAACACCCAAATGTTCTTAATATAATCACATAGAGTGAAAAAGTGGTGAATCTTGAAACAAAACCACTCATGCTACTATCGATAATAGCTTGGACAACTAGTGGACCTTGAACGTAAACCCCTCATCTACGAAATATCGTGGGTTTAAGGTATCTCGATGGAGCCTAGCATCTTGGAGACATGGTGCAGCTTGCTTCTCGTCATGCTTCAATGGATCCCATCTTGGACAAATGGTGGAGCATCCTTGTCTCCATGTTTCAATGGAGCCTAGCCTCGACAAGTGGTAGACCTTTGCTTCTCTCTATGTTTCAATAGAGTTACCTTGGACAAGTGGTGGACCTTGGAACCAAACCCCCATGTAAAACCTATCATGGTCACTCCAAGTGGTTATAAAGAATAACCTTTAAGATATAGCCTTTTAGGTTGGACAAGTGGTGGACCTTAACACCCAGATATTCTTAATATAATGACATAGGGTGGAAAAGTGGTAAATCTTGAGAGAAAACCACTCATGCTACTAGCAATAATAGCTTGGACAAGTGGTGGACCTTGAAAGTAAACCCCCCATCTACGAAATATCCTGGGTTTAAGGTATTTTGATAGAGCCTAGCATCTTAGAGACATGGTGCAGCTTGGTTCTCTTCATGTTTCAATGGAGCCTATCTTCGACAAATGGTGGAGCATCCTTCTCTCCATGTTTCAATGGACCCTAGCTTGGACAAATGGTGGACCTTTTCTTCTCTCTATGTTTCAATAGAGTTATCTTGGACAAGTGGTGGACCTTGGAACCAAACCCCCATGTAAAACATATCATGGTCTCTCCAAGTGGTAAGAAAGAATAACCTTTAAGATATAGGCTTATAGGCTGGACAAGTGGTGGACCTTAACACCCAGATATTCTTAATATAATGACATAGACTGGAAAAGTGGTGAATCTTGAGACCAAACCACTCATGCTACTAGCAATAATAGCTTGGACAAGTGGTGGACCTTGAATGTAAACCCTTATCTCCGAAATATCCTGGGTTTAAGGTATTTCGATGAATCCTAGCATCTTGGAGACTTGGTGCAGCTTTCTTCTCTTCATATTTCAATGCATCCTATCTTGGACAAATGGTGAAGCATCCTTGTCTCCATGTTTCGATGGAGCCTAGCGTGGACAAGTGGTGGACCTTTGCTTCTCTGTATGTTTCAATAGAGTTAGCTTGGACAAGTGGTGGACCTTGGAACTAACCCCCATGTAAAACCTATCATGGTCACTCCAAGTGGTGAGAAAGAATAACCTTTAAGATATAGCCTTATAGGTTGGACAAGTGGTGGACCTGAACACCTATATATTTTTAATATAATGACATAGAGTGGAAAAGTGGTGAATCTTGAGAGCAAACCACTCATGCAACTAGCGATAATAGCTTGGACAAGTGGTGGACCTTGAAAGTAAACCCCCCATCTACGAAATATCGTGGGTTTAAGGTATTTCAATGAAGCCTAGCATCTAGGAGACATGGTGAGCTCGCTTCTCTTTATGTTTCAATGGAGGCTATCTTGGACAAATGGTGGAGCATCCTTCTCTACATGTTTCAATGGAGCCTAGCTTGGACAAGTGGTGGACCTTGGAACCAAACCCCCATGTAAAACCTATCATGGTCACTCCAAGTGGTGAGAAAGAAAAACGTTTAAGATATAGCCTTATAGGTTGAACAAGTGGTGAACCTGAACACCCAGATATTCTTAATATGGTGACATAGAGTGGAAAAGTGGTGAATCTTGAGAGCAAACCACTCATGCTACTAGCAATAATAGGTTGGACAAGTGGTGGACCTTGAATGTAAACTCCCCATGTACAAAATAACGTGGGTTTAAGGTATTTCGATGGAGGCTAGCATCTTGGAGACATGGTGCAGCTTGCTTCTCTTCATGTTTCAATGGAGCCTGTCTTGGACAAATGGTGGAGCATCTTTCTCTCCATGTTTCAATGGACCCTAGCTTGGACAAGTGGTGGACCTTTGCTTCTCTCTATGTTTCAATAGAGTTAGCTTGGACAAGTGGTAGACCTTGGAACCAAACCCCCATGTAAAACCTATCATAGTCACTCCAAGTGGTGAGAAAGAGCAACCTTTAACATATAGCCTTATAGTTTGGACAAGTGGTGGACCTTACACCCAAATATTCTTAATATAATCAAATAGAGTGAAAAGGTGGTGAATCTTGAAACAAAACCACTCATGCTACTATCGATAATAGCTTGGACAACTCGTGGACCTTGAACGTAAACCCCCCATGTTTCCATAGAGTTAGCGTCGACAAATGGTGGAGCATCCTTCTCTCCATGTTTAAATAGAGTTAGCTTGGACAACTAGTGGACCTTGGAACCAAACCCCCATGTAAAACCTATCATGGTCAATCCAAGTGGTAAGAAAGAATAACCTTTAAGATATAGCCTTATAGGTTGGACAAGTGGTGGAACACCCAGATATTCTTAATATAATGACATAGAGTGGAAAAGTGGTGAATCTTGAGACCAAACCACTCATGCTACTACGAATAATAGCTTGGACAAGTGGTGGACCTTGAATGTAAACCCCCCATGTACGAAATATTGTGGGCTTAAGATATTTCGATGCAGCCTAGCATCTTGGAGACATCGTGCACCTTGCTTCTCTTCATGTTTCAATGGAGCCTATCTTGGACAAATGGTGGAGCATCCTTCTCTCCATGTTTCAATGGACCCTAGCTTGGACAAGTGGTGGACCTTTGCTTCTCTCTATGTTTCAATACAGTTAGCTTGGAAAAGTGGTGGACCTTGGAACCAAACCCCAATGTAAAACTTATCATGGTCACTCCAAGTGGTGAGAAAGAACAACCTTTAAGATATAGCCTTATAGGTTGGACAAATGGTGGACCTTAACACCCAGATATTCTTAATATAATGACATAGAGTGAAAAAGTGGTGAATCTTGAGACAAAACCACTCATGCTACTAGTGATAATAGCTTGGACAAGTGGTGGACCTTGAACGTAAACCCCCCATGTTTCAATAGAGTTAGCTTCGACAAATGGTGGAGCATCCTTCTCTCCATGTTTCAATGGAGGCTAGCTTGGATAAGTGGTGGACCTTTGGTTCTCTCTATGAGAAGAATAGAGTTATCTTCGATAAGTGGTGGATCTTGGAACCGAACCCCCATGTAAAACTTATCATGGTCATTCCAAGTGGTGACCAAGAATACCCTTTAAGATATAACCTTATAGGTTAGACAAGTGGTCGACCTTAACACTCTGATCTTCTTAATATAATGACATAGAGTGGAAAAGTAGTGAATCTTGAGACCAAACCACTCATGCTACTAGGGATAATAGCTTGGACAAGTGGTTGACCTTGAATTTAAATCCCACATGTAAAAAATATGGTGGGTTTAAGGTATTTTAATGGATCCTAGCATCTTGGAGACCCTGTGCAGCTTGCTTCTCTTCATGTTTCAATGAAGCCTATCTTTGACAAATGGTGAATCATCCTTCTGTCCATGTTTCAATGGAGCCTAGCTTGGATAAGTGGTGGACCTTGCAACCAAACCCCCATGTAAAACATATCATGGTCATTCCAACTGGTGAGAAAGAATACCCTTTAAGATATAGCCTTATAGGTTGGACAAGTGGTTGACCTTAAAACCCAGATCTTCTTAATATAATGACATAGAGTGGAAAAGTGGTGAATCTTGAGACCAAACCACTCATGCTACTAAGAATAATATGTTGGACAAGTGGTGGACCTTGAATGTAAACCCCCCATGTAAGAAATATCGTGGGTTTAACACTAGAATGGTAACCTAACAGGACATAAAAGTGTCCTTTCAGGGTTTTGGGAAAAACTTCCAAAACCATAGTAGATCCACTCATTTTGAAAAATCCTTTCATGAGCTTATAGTTCAATAACTACTACATATGGAAAAAATGAGAAACTTGTAATTTTTCTCATCCCTTGGTCACTACAAGCCTCCAAAGTTGATGGACAAGTGCATTTTGACCAAAACAACAATTTCTTACGGTTGATTGCATATAAATAAGAGTGGAGATTTTTGTAGGACATGAGATAAAATGCCCCGTTAACTTCAATGGGTTGGTGACCAAAACATATGGTTTCTTTTACCTCACTAATTTTGTTTTTGGGCAAAAAAAATAGGTACAAAAAAGTTGCATTTTTGCCATTCTGCGGACCTATCATCAAAGTTTCTATAGTCACGCTCAATACAGATACTATATACATGTTTTCTTAGTTCCCTTTGGGCCTCTAGATTCAAAAGGAGCCATGGAGCATATCAAAAGGATAATGGATCTCTTACAATTGGAACCTTGGGGGCAATGATAAAGTGCTAAATACAGCAAACATGAAAAAACTGGGTTTAACATTATGACCTCTAGAAACCCATAGAAACTACTCAATATCTAGCCAAGTTTGTAGTCTATGATTAGATATGGTCACTACCTACAAAACACACACAATTGGCCTAAGAAACTAGCAATATTGAGAAAGTTATACTTGCTACTCTAAAATGTATCGTATTCTTCAGCAATCAAAAAACTCAACCATCATCATATACTATGCTATATAGCATATTAGGTCCCCCAAAACTCAAGGAAGATTATCTTTATGTTATACATTACACTTACACAATCAAAATTGAATTTGGATATCAAGAAAGCCACCAAAAAAATCATAAAAGTGCTAATTTTAGCCAAAAAAACAGGATTATGCAATTCTTGTAAATTGCTCATAACTTTCAATTTTAGCACTTAGCTCTCCCTACAAGCATCAAAACATGTTGAGAACTATGAAGGCCTAACCTCTAGCCATCTAAACCTCACAAACATGAAGTTTAGAGTGGTATAGTTGCCAAAAATTGAAAAAAAGCCAAAAACAGGACCCGTTTTTCCACACAGTTTAGGGTCAAAAATGTTGTGCAGGAGTAAGGTTAATGGTGAGATCGATACTCAAAAAAAAATGCTAAGTTTTTTTCAGCTCATAAGGCAACTTTGTGGATATATAGCACCTAGAAATTCATTTTCATACTCTTCAAATAATTCAAGCAAAATGGTCACTTAACAGGACACAAAAGTGTCCAAGGACATAAAAGTGTCCTGTTACCATTCTAGTGTTAAGGTATTTCAATGGAGCCTAGCATCTTCGGGACATTGTGCAGCTTGCTTCTCTTCATGCTTCAATGAAGCCTATCTTCGACAAATGGTGAATCATCCTTCTCTCCATGTTTCAATGGAGCTTAGCCTGGACAGGTGGTGGACCTTTGCTTTTCTCTATGTTTCCATAGAGTTCGCTTGGAGAAGCGGTGGACTTTGGAACCAAACCCCCATGTAAAACATATCATCGTCATTCCAACTGGTGAGAAAGAATACCCTTTAAGATATAGCCTTATAGATTGGACAAGTGGTCGAACTATAGATCTTCTTAATATAATGACATAGATTGGAAAAGTGGTGAATCTTGAGACCAAACCACTCATGCTACTAAGGATAATAGGTTGGACAAGTGGTGGACCTTGAATGTAAACCCCCCATGTAAGAAATATCGTGGGTTTAAGGTATTTCAATGGAGCCTAGCATCTTGGAGACATGGTGCAGCTTGCTTCTCTTCATGTTTCAATGGATCCTATCTTGGACAATGGTGAAGCATCCTTCTCTACATGTTTCAATGGAGCCTAGCTTGGACAAGTGGTGGACCTTTTCTTCTCTCTATCTTTCAATAGAGTTAGCTTGGACAAGTGGTGGACCTTGGAACCAAACCCCCATGTAAAACCTATCATGGTCACACCAAGCGGCGAGAAAGAATACCCTTTGAGATATAGCCTTATAGGTTGGACAAATGGTGGGCCTTAACACCCAGATCATCTTAATATAATGACATAGAGTGGAAAAGTGGTGAATCTTGAGACCAAACCACTCATGCTACTAGGGATAATAACTTGGACAAGTGGTTGACCTTGAATTAATACCCCACATGTAGAAAATATCGTGGGTTTAGGGTATTTCAATGTATCCTAGCATCTTGGAGACATGGTGCAGCTTGCTTCTCTTCATGTGTCAATGAAGCCTATCTTCAACAAATGGTGGATCATCCTTCTCTTCATGTTTCAATGGAGCCTAGCTTGGACAAGTGGTGGACCTTTGCTTCTCTCTATGTTTCAATAGAGTTAGCTTGGACAAGTGGTGGACCTTGGAACCAAACCCCCATGTAAAACATATCATGGTCATTCCAAGTGGTCAGAAAGAATACCGTTTAGAATATAGCCTTATCGGTTGGACAAGTGGTCGACCTTAAAACCCAGATCTTTTTAATATAATGACATAGAGTGGAAAAGTGGTGAATCTTGAGACCAAACCACTCATGCTACTAGAGATAATAGGTTGGACAAGTGGTGGACCTTGAATGTAAACCCCCCATGTACAAAATATCATGGGTTTAAGGTATTTTAATGGATCCGGGCATCTTGGATACATGGTGCAGCTTGCTTCTCTTCATGTTTCAATGGAGCTTATCTTGGACAAATGGTGGAGCATCCTTCTCTCCATGTTTCAATGGACCCTAGCTTGGACAAGTGGTGGACCTTTGCTTCTCTCTGTATTTCAATAGAGTTAGCTTGGATAAGTGGTGGACCTTGGAACCAAGCCCCCATGTAAAACATATCATGGACATTTTAAGTGGTGAGAAAGAATACCCTTTAAGATATATCCTTATAGGTTGGACAATTGGTCGACCTTAACACCGAGATCTTCTTAATATAATAACATAGAGTGTAAAAGTGGTGAATCTTGAGACCAAACCACTCATCCTAGTAGGGATAATAGCTTGGACAAGTGGTTGACCTTGACACCCAGATCTTCTTAATATAATGACCTAGAGTGGAAAAGTGGTGAATCTTGAGACCAAATCACTCATGCTAATAGGGATAATAACTTGGACAAGTGGTTGATCTTGAATTTAAACCCCACATGTACAAAATATCATGGGTTTAAGATATTTCAATGGATCCTAGCATCTTGGAGACATGGTGCAGCTTTCTTCTCTTCATGTTTCAATGAAGCCTATCTTCCACAAATGGTGGATCATCCTTCTCTCCATGTTTCAATGGATCCTAGCTTGGACAAGTGGTGGACCTTTGCTTATCTCTATGTTTCAATAGAGTTAGCTTGCACAAGTGGTGGACCTTGGAACCAAACCCCCATGTAAAACATATCATGGTCATTCCAAGTTGTGACAAAGAATACCGTTTAAAATATAGCCTTATAGGTTGGACAAGTGGTCGACCTTAAAACCCAGATCTTTCAATATAATGACAAAGAGTGAAAAAGTGGTGAATCTTGAGACCAAACCACTCATGCTACTAGAGATAATAGGTTGGACAAGTGGTGGACCTTGAATGTAAACCCCCCATGTACGAAATATCATGGGTTTAAGGTATTTCAATGGATCTTAGCATCTTGGATACATGGTGCAGCTTGCTTCTCTTCATGTTTCAATGGAGCCTATCTTGGACAAATGGTGGAGCATCCTTCTCTCCATGTTTCAATGGACCCTAGCTTGGACAAGTGGTGGACCTTTGCTTCTCTCTATATTTCAATAGAGTTAGCTTGGATAAGTGGTGGACCTTGGAACCAAGCCCCCATGTAAAATATATCATGGACATTTTAAGTGGTGAGAAAGAATACCCTTTAAGATATATCCTTATAGGTTGGGCAAGTGGTCGACCTTAACACCCAAATCTTCTTAATATAATAACATAGAGTGGAAAAGTGCTGAATCTTGAGACCAAACAACTCATCCTAGTAGGGATAAGAGCTTGGACAAGTGGTGGACCTTAACACCCAGATCTTCTTAATATTATGACATAGAGTGGAAAAGTGGTGAATCTTGAGACCAAACCACTCGTGCTACTAGGGATAATACCTTGGACAAGTGGTTGACCTTGAATTTAAACCCCACATGTACAAAATATCCTGGGTTTAAGGTATTTCAATGGATCCTAGCATCTTAGAGACATGGTGAAGCTTTCTTCTCTTCATGTTTCAATGAAGCCTATCTTCCACAAATGGTGGATCATCCTTCTCTCCATGTTTCAATGGAGCCTAGCTTGGACAAGTGGTGGACCTTTGATTCTCTCTATGTTTCAATAGAGTTAGCTTCGACAACTGGTGGACCTTGGAACCAAACCCCCATGTAAAACCTATCATGGTCACTCCAAGTGGCGAGAAAGAATACCCTTTAAGATATAGCCTTATAGGTTGGACAAGTGGTCGACCTTAAAACCCAGATCTTCTTAATATAATGACATAGAGTGGAAAAGAGGTGAATGTTGAGACTAAACCACTCATGCTACTAAGGATAATAGGTTGGACAAGTGGTGGACCTTGAATGTAAACCCCCTATGTACGAAATATCGTGGGTTTAAGGTATTTCAATGGAGGCTATCATCTTGGATACATGGTGCAGTTTGCTTCTCTTCATGTTTCAATGGAGCCTATCTTGGATAAATGGTGGAGCATCCTTCTCTCCATGTTTCAATGGACCTTAGCTTGGAGAAGTGGTGGACCTTTGCTTCTCTCTATGTTTCAATAGAGTTAGCTTGGACAAGTGGTGGACCTTGGAACCAAACCCCCATGTAAAACCTATCATGGTCATTCCAAGTAGTGAGAAAGAATACCCTTAAGATATAGCCTTATAGGTTGGACAAGCGGTGGACCTTAACACCCAGATCTTCTTAATATAATGACATAGAGTGGAAAAGTGGTGAATCTTGAGACTAAACCACTCATGCTACTAGGGATAATAACTTGGACAAGTGGTGGACCTTGAATGTAAACCCCACATAGTATCTTGGAGACATGGTGCAACTTTCTTCTCTTCATGTTTCAATGAAGCCTATCTTCCACAAATGGTGGATCATCCTTCTCTCCATGTTTCAATGGAGCCTAGCTTGGACAAGTGGTGGACCTTTGCTTCTCTCTATGTTTCAATAGTGTTATCTTGGACAAGTGGTGGACCTTGGAACCAAACCCCCATGTAAAACATATCATGTTCATTTCAAGTGGTGAGAAAGAATACCGTTTAAAATATAGCCTTATAGGTTGGACAAGTGGTGGACCTTAACACCCAGATCTTCTTAATATAATGATATAGAGTGGAAAAGTGGTGAATCTTGAGACCAAACCACTCATGCTACTAGGGATAATAGGTTGGACAAGTGGTGGACCTTGAATTTAAACCCCATATATACAAAATATTGTGGGTTTAAGGTATTTCAATGGAGCCTAGCATCTCGAAGACATGGTGCAACTTGCATCTCTTCATGTTTCAATGGAACCTATTTTGGACAAATGGTGGCATCGTTTTCTCCATGTTTCAATGGACCCTAGATTGGACAGGTGGTGGATGTTTTCTTCTCTCTATGTTTCAATAGAGTTAGCCTATATTAGACAATTAGTAGACCTCAAATCTCTCCATGTTGTCTAGAGCTGAGCTTGGACAAGTGGTGGACCTTACTTCTCCCTTCCCTTAGTTTACTAGCTTAAAAGATCACTATGTATACTTGCTTAGATCTAGCTTGAACAAGTGGTGGACCTTGTATTCACACAAACTTAATCCATTAGAAAAAAGTATATGTTAAAATAACATTTCTTTTTTTTTGTTTCAGGAAAGATGGCTCCAAAAAAATAGGTTGCAAGGGTTGCTGTCTCAGTTGACTATACTTGCAATGATCTTAGGAAATGGTATTTGGACATACATGGTATAGAGGGTGCACAATTTCATAAGGTGCATCCATTTTTTTGCCAAAAACGAGAATGACAGCTTGTTTGAAGATGTTGGACATGTTGTGGAAGCATCTGTCTCTGTAGTTGATAGTCATCCGGAGGTGGAATGCATTGACATTCTAGCTCCAATGAATCTAGAATTTCAACTATCTCTAGGAGCATATGCATTGGAGTGCATGTCTAGAAACAAAGAAGAGACAATGTTTTCTCGAGAATGGAATTTTTCATAATCAAATCCAAATATCATAGCAGATCAACTTCAAAGCTCCATCATTGCCACACTACAACGAAAAAAGGTGAAAGCTTCACGACCACCATCCACAAAGAAGCAAGCAAAAGTGCAGAAAGTAGCAGTTAAGCAAACTAGTTCCATTTTGGATGTAGACAAGGCATCTTTGGCATCCTCATCAACAGAGGGTTCAATGTCAAAGATGAGAATTGTGGATCCAGATGTTTTAGACGCTGAGGCCATGAAAGGACAAGAAAAAGATACAGGTGGAATGAATAAGTACATAAACTATTTTCCTTTCCAATATAGGGAATTGATATCCCTATTCAAAATTGTTGGCTTGCTCCTAATCACTATAATGCACGTATTATGGATTAAAAAAACGTTGAAAGTGTGTTATTTGGATTTTCACAAAGTACGACCAAGCTTGCAGCATGTGCATATTTGATGCCTGTTCGAAATGCAAAGTCAAAGAAGGGGACTCCTTTGGCAGTAGAAGAGGTAGAAGAGCAAAAAAATCAAGATTATCATTATTGGATTCTTGATGGGCAGCATTCAATCTATGCTGCAAAAGTTTTGCTTCACAATGAACAAAACAACAAAGAGATATTTGAAAGACTGATTAGCGTGTATAAATTTAGAAAGGCTCGCATTGTTGTGAATTCTCCTCCATTTGTTGCAACTGTTATATCTGCCATTGCAAATGAGGAGGCTCAGGCATTGTATGTCAAGCAACCTTACATCCAAATATTGAGACATTTACGGAGTCAATGGATCTTCTTAGGACGACCACCAAAGGCAGCAACTAGAATTGTAGAGAGACATGCATCTCGTGCCGGATGGGATGTAAGTTATTTTCTCTGTCTTTTTGAGAGTGTTTAATCAAAAAATCTTGCTCAATAGTTTAATTATTTCTCTATTTCTTTTTAGGCTTTTCTTTGATTGGCAAGAATGAGTGCAGCAGCAAGTTGGATTGCTAAACAGACACACATGGTCACGTTCTCTGATTTAATTTATGATTGCTGGATAGAAATCATTGAAAGGCTAGAAGAGGAGAATAAGAAACCCCCAACAACTGTATTTAGATACCTTTGTGGCCTTGAGGAATCAGAGGTAAAGACTATTCAAGAAGAGATTAGAGATGAGAAGATTTTACTGTCAAAGAGTGCAAAGGATGGTGATGCAACTGACATGTATGATCGAATCAAACAGTTGAAGAAAGACAAATTGATTCAAGATGCAATTCTTGAAGGCTTCAACAATTTGAATGAGTCTTCACCATGTAAAGACTGGGAGGAGGTGGTCAAAATGTATAACATCAATGATGTTGTTTATAAAACACTTTTAATGCTATGCGAGGAATGGATTAGATCTAGTTTGATGCGTGGAACAAAGAAAATGGCTTTTCCAGATGGAGCAATAAAATACATGCAATGGGAAATTCACCTTCAAAAGGAGAAAATTGAGCCTAGAGATTTGCCATGGTCAATCTATGTGGTGAGCCTACAAATGGAAGGCAATCTCTACTTGATGCGCCACTTCAATAATAAAGTGCCTATTGGCTTATCTGTTTTAGATATGACAAAAAACGTTGGAGGCAATTTGAAGTGGAGTGAGGAGACATTTAACAATGCTTTGGATGGGATCTTGGCTATTGCTGGAGGGTCAACAAATCCTGGATTTGTCTTTCTTGCATTTGTGGATTTCACTAACTTCACAAAATTGCAATGTGCCTTTCACGCCATGGGAGATAATCTGAGCTACCATTGTTGTGGTGCATTGAATCACTTTCCATCAGCTCCTTGCAAAGGAGAAATTCAATTCCTAACAGTTATTGCCTTCTTGGGACAATGCAATGCATTTGAAGACCTGAGAAGAAGATCAGAGGAACATCCCATGCCAATTGATTGTTCTCTTCTTCAAGTAGCAGATAACGATATGTCAGATTTGCAATATTTGGAGGCCAAAAAAAGAGCTTTGGTCAAGCACTACATTCGTACATATTGTTTTGAAGACCGCAAGCTTGTTGATGTTTTTGGTGATGGCTCCTTGGTTGCACAAGAAGGAATACAGCAGAAAAAAGAAGTTATATGCTTAGTTGATAGTGTGGAGGAGGAAAAAAACGTGGAGACCATGCTGCTAGACTTTGTTAAGTCTCATGAAGATATAGAAAAATGGGCTGGACTTCAACAATCCACTTTGCAATCAGACGACATTGTGCCTATTACAGAGGAGTGCTCTCCATGAAGAGAAGAAGAAGAATAACAACAACATCCTCTGTCAATGGAGGACTTTTTGGAAATGGAGACACGTATGTTTTGAGTTTCTTGTGCATGTTAGTGTTTCTTGGTTACTAATTTGATACTCTTAATGTTAGATTTTGCTTTATATAGTATTGATTGAGTTTGTATTTTTTATCTCAAGCATTCAAGGTTTGAATGTAAATAGTAAATTACTTGAGTTTTGAATGGTGGATCTTTAGACTAAAACTATAACATTTAATACTCACAAAGACTTAATTACTTAAGAGCTTGAACTCAATAAGTTTTGGACCTTTTATCAATACCCCCTTGATACGATACATTAGATCCTAGCATGGTTAAATGGTGATGCTTCATAAATTGAACCTAGCTTAGACAGGTGTTGGAGCCTAAATTTAAACTAACCTTTCTAGAAGGGAGCTTATGTTTGGACTTTGAGAACTAGAATAAGTAATCAATTAGAGCATAGATTAGACATGTGGCGGTGGCCTTAGAGACCAAAATCTTAATGAGCTTGGAAAGGTATTTAAGTACTGCAATTTACTTAGTTTTAGTACTCACTAAAGGCATAGCTTGACAAAAGGTGGACCTTACATGGATCCTAATTTCAAGAGGTGTGGTAGACCTTCAAACCAAGCTCATATAGCTTGGACATGTGGTGGGCCTTGCATGGAGACTAGTTTAGACAAGTGTGGTACACCTTGTAACCAACACCCATTTGTTATATTAGCTTGGACAAGTGGTGGACCTTGCTTTTATGTTTCAATGGAGCATATTTTGGACAGGTGGTAGACCTTGTTTCTCTCCATGCTTCAATGGAGAGAAACATTAGCTTGGACAAGTGGTGGACCTTGCTTTTATGTTTTAAAGGAGCATATTTTGGACAAGTGGTAGAAATTGTTTATCTCCATGGTTCAATGGAACCCACCTTAAACAAGTGAAGTACCTTGAAACCAAACCCCCATAATACAACCTACTAAATAGGTTGGAAAATTGGTGGGATATGAAACCATCCATGATAGAGCATAGTATAGGTTAAAACGTAGTGATCCTTATATCAATTACCCATGCATAGCTTGGACAAGTGGTGGACCTTGATTCTCTCTATGTTTCAATGGATCCTATCTTGGACTAGAGATATATCTTACTTATTTCCATGCTTCAATGGATTGGAGCTTGGATAAGGAGTGGACCTTCAAACAAAACTCCACAGCATAGCATATATTAACAATTCATGGGTTTTATAAAGATTTTCTTGCCTATTTTGGGGAGTTGGTAGACCTTTCTTCTCCATGCTTCAATGGATCTGAGGTTGGACAAGCGGAGCTAGAGAAGTGGTCAACCTTAAAATGAAACCTCCCATGCTACAACCCATCATAGATCGTACATGTAGTGGACCTTGAAACTCTTTTATGTCCCTAACTTAGAGAAGCATTGCACTCTTTATTATCTCCATACATGAAGGCAAGGTTGGACAAGTGGTGGACCTTCAAACCAGAATCTCTATGCAATGATAGGCAAGTGGTGGAGCTTGTTTTCTCCATGTTCCAATGGAGCATACTAGCTTAGACAAACAATGGAGCTTGCTTCTCTCCATGTTTCAATGGATCCTAGCTTAGAAAAGTGGTGGAGCTTTGCTTCTCTCCATGTTCCAATGTACCATAGCTTAGAGAAGTGGTAGACCTTGAAAAACACCCCCCGTATACAACATATTATGGGGTTTTCATGTTTCAATGTCACCTAGCTTGGACAAATGGTAGAGCTTGCTTCTCTTTATGTTTCAATGGATCCAATCTTAGCCAAGTGGTGGACCTTGAAACAAGAACCCCCCCCCCCCCCCCCCCCATGTACAACGTATTATGGGTTTTGAAAGACTGGGAGAAAATAATAGCTTTGATAAGTGGTGGACCTTGCTTCTCTCCATGCTTCAATGGAGCCGAGGTTGGACACATGTTGGAGAGAAGATGGTTGCCCATGAAATAAGACCATGCATGCTATAATCAATCATATGTTTTACACATGGTGGACCTTGCAATTGTTTTATATGCCTAACTTGGACAAGTGGAGGACCCTTGATTACCTCCAGATATCAACAACAAGCCAAGTTTGGACAAGTGTAGTACCACCAAACCAGAATCTCTATGCTACAATAGAGTATAGGTAGGACACGTGGTGAACCTTGATATCAAACCATCCATGCTACTAGAGATGATAGGTTTCACATGTGGTGGAACCTTGTATCAATGTTCTATGTGTAGTTTTTTACTAGTGATAGACCTTGAAACTAATCCCTCTAGGCTACAAGAAAAAAGAGATGGATGAGGAGGCTAGACTACTTTTGTTGCATCAACGCATCCCATGTTACCACATATACTATAGGGTTCTTGGATAAGTGTTGGATCTTGTGTCAATGCTCCATGTCTAGCTTGGACAAGTGGTGGACCTTGGTTCTCTCTATGCTTCAAATGGGCAATAGATTGGAGACACAGTGGCCTTTTTTTTTCAATGATTTTATTTTTTGGAAACCCTGGAGGCACCATGTAAGAGGCACTCTAAGTCTTCCATACAATGGACCTATTGGACTATAAAATAATGATATCTTTCTTTGATCTTGTTATTATTTTATGCATAATATTTTCTTCTTTTTGCAGACACAAAGGAGTTAAGTGATATAAAAACTAGATGTATCTCACACTATGATTGGCATGAAGATCCTTTTGGGACACCAACTTTTCCTATTCCCAAAGATGTAATTTTCCATATTAACGGTGTGGATTTTGAAGTGTGACTTTCATGTATTCAAGGAGCTGGTTATGGGCTATTTGTGCATACTACCCTGGAAAGTGGTTTGACTATTCTAAACTATGGAGGGCATAAGTATAGATTTCAAGACTAGAAAAAGATATGAAAAATATTTCCAAGAGATTATAAATATTCTCTTCTAGAGGATCCAAACATAGAAGAAGAGGAAGATCAATCATACATTATTGGTTGTGTAGAAGAAGGAAACGTGTCGGGCTATATAAATAGTTCTCACAGTACAAATGTCTATCCCAACGTACGCTATACATTTGATCCAAATTTTCCACCTTGGCATAAATGCACCTCTTCACACATCAAGTCAGAAGAATATGGCCACGTATGCATTGAGACTATTTGTCAAGTTGAAGCAGGAGAAGAGTTGTTTGCTGACTATAACTTTACTTGACCTTGTAAAGTATTGTACATGGATGGAAATATCAAGTACATGCATCATTTTCCTTTTTCATGGATGAAATATCAAGTGAATATAACATTTGATTATTGTTTAGTTTATGCTCAACGAGAATCTAGAGTGCTCTTATGCTTTGTGTGTTGTCTAACTTATTTGACTACCTTGGCCATAGAATTTTGATTCTACTCTAGATTTGTGATAAATCTTACCAAAATTTAATCAATGTCTAGGTTGGACAAGTGGTGGGGCTTCAAACATTACTGTCTTAAACAAGTGGAGTTATCTTACTTGAATAAGTGGTGGCCTTTGAATCCAAATCTAAGCCAAATCTCTAATTGTTTGCTTGTAGTTTAGGTTGGACATTTGGTGGACCTTGTATCCATGTTTCCTCAACAAGTTGTGGCTTTTAGTTTTCACTTTAAGTACTCATCTTTAATAAAGTGTAGGATGGAAAATGTTGAGTTAGTAGATTGTATTTTAGACAAGTGGTGTTTTGTGTACGAATGCTGAAAATGGTTGCAAGGATTCCAACAACGACTTTACCTTAAATAAATTTCTTACTAGGAGTTCTACATATAAATATGGTGAATAAAATTCTAGTGGTTTTGAGATACCATTTGTTTGTGTTTTTTCTTAGATTCACAAACTGGGATGGATAATGCTCCTATGGTTCAGTCAACAACTATAGAATCCATAGATTCTATGGTTTCTGAAGTGCCCAAGATGGATGATATTTCTATACTAGAGTCTAGTGTTGTGCAACTTGAGCAAGCTTCCAATAATGAGAACCAAGAAATTGATGCTTCAAAAATGCAACATACATCAAAAGAGACTGAAAAGTCCACTCACGAGCTATTGCCAATTGCTACTACGTCATGTAGTGTAGATGTTGAGAAATCCATGCTTACAATTATATTGGATTTAAATGGTCTATTGTTGAAACGTTCCCCTTAACCATCCTCACACCACAACTCAGTGCAAATGGATTCAAAAAGATATATTATACTCAGGCCAGGTTGCATCCAATTCTTGAAGACTATTTTACAGAGATTTAATGTTGCAATTTGGTCGACAGCTACTAGGAATAATGTGTATCAAATCCTTGCAGCACTAAACAACTTAGTTGAGGATACATTGCCTTTCTTTGCAATTTGGTCGCAAGATGTTTGCTACACCACTCAAACTCAAAAATTGTTTAGACCCGACAATCCAAACGTTGAGGCAATGTTCAAGCCTCTAGCCAAAATTGCCATGGGGTTTGAATGTGATCCACAAAGAACAGTGCTTATTGATGACTCTCCTTACAAGGGATGTATTTCACCAGCAAAAAACTGCATTTTTCCACCACAATTTGATGTTGAGAAGATGGTTGACAATATGCTCTTGGAGGAGCTACTGCCATACTTGATTCAGCTTGATGAAAGAAGGTATGTGCGTGATTTAATTGCTTCTAATCATTATGGACAACCTATAGTGACAAATGATAGTGAATACAAACAAATCATGGAGTATTGGAAGCAGAAAAATTATGTTTGGTCAGCTAAGGTGTTTTTTACAAGAAGAATACCACCTGCAAAAGGTGACAGAGATGAAACTATCATTGAAGACACAAGTGACACAAGCCACCACAATGAAATGAGAAGAGCCCAAATACAAGAGATCTTGGCAAAGGAGCATACACCCATTGAAAGCATGAAGGCATCACAATTCACCACTTTAGGTAGGCAATTGGGTTGTAACACAAAAGGAGTTTTGAAGGCAGCCACAGCAAAGGCTTATATAAATAAGGTGAAAGCTGAGAACAATCTTCTAAGGCTGGAAAGAAACCAACCCTAAGGTACTAGTGACATGTCATATATTCTTGATACACATGCTTGAACACTCATGTTCATGGTATCTAACAAATCTTTCTTTTTATTCCTTCCTACAGGATCTTACAAAGGATACTACTAGATGGAGCTCAATCAATAGAGATTTTGATATTTTTACTCAAAATAATGAAGCAATCACCTACGTTTTTTGTTTATCAATTTCTTGAGAGACTTTCTTTTAATTTGTAATCATCAAATGAAATGAAAAGTATCCTTCTTATTAAGATTTTTCTGATCTTTTTCTAGTTCAAAACTTTCAATTGTGATTTATAGTTTTGTTAGCATGAGATTGTGCTTTTTTAGTTTGAAAAAAACTATCAAAGATCCAAGTCTTTTTGGCTTTACTTAAGTTATTAATTGTGAAAGATCCAAGTATTTTTGCTTTACTTAAGTTATTGATTGTCTATGTAATAGTCCTTAAAACAATATCGGATGGCTTTCTTGCTCCCATGTCTGACATTGGTCTTTAGGTAAGACAAGTGGTGACCTTGAAAGTATGGTCTCATATCTCGATCAAGTGAAGAGACATGAAGCTTAAATATCACTACTATATATCTAGTGTTAAACTCCATTGAAATAAAGATACTAGAGTGCCAAATTGCAGTCTAGTTTAAGTGAAAATCCATTTGAGCTAAGGTAAAACTTATAGTGCCTCATTCTTCTAGGATTCTACCCCATCAAGGAAGTTAGAATCTAGCACAAACCAATTAAGACTCTTTTGGAGCCTAGATAGGACAATTCGTGGAACTTAAGAAACTTATTATTGAGTTAGAGTCTAGTTTAGATAATCAAAAGATCTTCAAACCAGCACTTGACTTTCTTACTATTCAATATTCAAAGTCCCTTGAGGCTAACAAATTATGTACCTACTTGTAACCTAACTAATGAGTAATTATATAGATCTAAGCAAGTATATATAATGAGTCTTCAAACTAATAAACCAAGGGAAGAGAGTAGCAAGGTCCACTACTTGTCCAAGCTCAGCTCTAGACAACATAGAAAGATGCTAGTTCTACTAATTGTCTAATTATAGGCATGGAGAAATGATAGAAGGTTGACCACTTGTCCAACCTATCATCTTTAGTAAGATGGGAGGTTTGGCCTTAAGATTCACCATGTAACCAACCTTTACATCATTGTATTATGAAGAGTAGAAAAGCAAAGCTCCACCACTTGTCCAAGCTAGTTCTAAAATCCACATGGAGATAAGCAAGCTCCACCGTTTGTCGAATCTCTCTTCCATTAAAACATGAAAAAACTCAGCTATGTTGTACAGGGGGGACTGTTTTCCAAGGCCCACCACTTGTCGAAGCTAGGATCCATTAAAACATGGAAATAAACAAAGCTCCGCCACTTGAAACATGGAGCGAAGCAAGCTCCACCATGTCTCCAATATGCTAGACTCCATTGAAACACCCTAAACCCATGATATTTTGTACATAGGGGATGTACATTCAAGGTCCACCACTTGTCCAACCTAGTATTTCTAGTAGCTTGATAGGTTTGGTCTCAAGATTCACCACTTGTCCACTCTATCTCATTGTATTAAAAAGGATTGGGTGTTAAGGTCCACCACTTGTCCAACCTATAAGGTTATATTTTAAATGGTTTTTTTTCTCACAACTTGAACTACCCATTATATGTTTTACATGGGAGTTTTGTTTCAATGTCCACCACTTGTCCAAGCTAACTCTATTGAAACATAGAGAGAACCAAAGGTCCACCACTTGTCCAGGCTAGGCTATATTGAAACATGGAGAGAAGGATGCTCCACCATTTCTCCAAGATAGGCTTCATTGAAACATGGAGAGAAGCAAGCTCCACCATGTCTCCAAGCTAGGATCCATTTAAATACCCTAAACCCATTTTATTTTGTACATGGGGGGTTTTATTTGAAGGCCTACCACTTGTCTAACCTATTATCCCTAGTAGCACGAGTGGTTTGGTCTCAAGATACACCACTTGTACACTCTATGTCATTATATTAAGAATAGAGAATTCATGGACTTTAAATATGTGAGAGAGATCTTTTTCTTGGGCACAAATGTTTGCTTCAAGAATTCTGTCATTACATACTTTATGTGAAAGAGTTTTAGAACCTAAAAGACTTTGAAAAGAAAACTATGGAATCTAAGTGCATGTATTCTTGAATGGCTTGAAAGTTGATGTATACATGCATGTCGCCTTAATGAAGATTTAGATCTGACAAGATGCAAAGCTAGAATTCCTGGACGTTACCTTTGTCAATTTGGTAATAACATATTTAACTTTCTTTTCTTATGGGTGGAAAATATATTATTATGTGCATTTGGAACCTAATTGCTTGACCTTCAAACCAAGATTCCTATGTTATTTTTTCATATACTTTTTTTCTAATGAATTAAGATTGTGGATACAAGGTCCACCACTTTTTCAAGCTAGATCTAAGAAAGTATATATACCGAGTCTTCAAACTAGTAAACCAAGGGAAGAGAGAAGTAGGGTCCATCACTTGTCCAAGCTCATCTCTAGACAACATAGAGAGATGTTAGGTCTACTAATTGTCCAATATATTCATGGAGAAATGATAGAAGGTTGATCCACTTGTCCAACCTATCATCTCTAGTAAAATGGGAGGTTTGGCCTTAAGATTCACCATGTAACCAACCTATACTTCATTGTATTATGAAGAGTAGAAAAGCAAAGCTCCACCACTTGTCTAAGGTAGTTCCAAAATCAACATGGAGAGAAGCAAGCTTCACCATTTGTCCAAGATAGGTTCCATTAAAACATGGAAAACCTCATATATGTTGTACATGGAAGCTTTTTTCCAAGGTCCACCACTTGTCCAAGCTAGGATCCATTAAAACATGGATAGAAACAAGGCTCCACCACTCGTCCAACCTTTATAGCTGCAAAGTGTACCGGTTGTCTAAACTAGGCATGGGAAAATAATAGAAGGTCCACCACTTATCCAATATATTATCTCTAATAGCATGGGAGGTTTGGTCTCAAGATTTAGGAATTGGCTGACGTGTATTTCATTGTATTATGATGAATTTGGTTTTAAAGTCAACTACTTATCCAAGCTATAAGTTTATATCTTGAATGGTATTTCTTCCCATCACTTAGAAAACCAATGATATGTTGTACATGGGGGGGTTTGTTACAAGGTCCACCACTTGTCCAAGCTAGTTTCATTGAAACATGGATGAAGGCAAGCTCCACCATTTGTTAAAGCTAGACTCCATTGAAATCTAGAAAATCCATGTTATGTTGTACATGGGGTTTTTGTTTTTAAGGTCCAACACTTGTCCAAGCTAAGCTCCATTGAAACATATAGAGGAGAAACACTCCACCACTTGTCCAAGCTAGGAAACATTGATAGTAGTTGGTTTAGTTTGAAGATCCACCACGTGTCTAAGCTAACTCTATTGAAACATAGAGAGAAGCAAAGGTCCACCAATTGTCCAAGCTAGGCTCCATTGAAACATGGACAGAAGCAAGATCCACCATTTCTCCAAGATAGGCTTCATTGAAACATGGAGAGAATCAAAGGTCCACCATTTCTCCAAGCCAGGCTCCAGTTGTCCGACCTATAAGGTTATATCTTAAATGGTAATCTTTCTAATCACTTGGAATACCCATGATATGTTTTACATGGGGGTTTTGTTCCAAGGTCACCACTTGTCCAAGCTAAATCTATTGAAACATAGAGAGAAGCAAAGGTCCACCACTTGTCCAAGCTAGTCTCCATTGAAACAAGGAGAGAAGCAAGATCCATCATTTCTCCAAGATAGGCTAGCCTGGATAAGTGAGCCTTGAAACCAACCTTCCTATGAGGCAATAGAGCATATGCTACATATTTTATGTATGCCCCATGCCTCAAATTAAGAAGTTATAGATTAGAAGTCGACCTTGCTTGAATGTCACATGCAATAAATTAAGGAAAAATAGCCAAGTGGATTGTATTCCTCAATGGATCCTTGCTTTCACAAGTTGTGAACCTTGAGTCACTTTTACATTAACTTGGACAAGTGGTGGACCTAGAAACCAAGCTCTCCATGTTGAGATAAGTTGTAGGTAGGACAGTAGAACATAGACAACGATAATGGATGCAATATACTCGTCTCCTAATAATCCAATTGATTGAAACCATGGTATTTTAATTGTTTTCATTGTGTATTGTATGTGCATAAAGTGGAATGAGATCTTAAGAAAACTCAAATTTTTTACAAAATCTCTATATTTTGTACATGATATATTGAAAGTTGTCCAACTTGGGAATTGGGATTTTCCCACTTTACCTAATATGGTCTTTAATGGAGCTTGAAATTCTAGAGGAAAGAGAGGCCTCCGCGCATCATCTCCTACAGCACTAAATGAACGACACCTTGGTGTGCACTTTTGATGGTGCAACTCCCAATTGAACTCTATCATGTAAATACACCTTGGTGAACTCAACGCTCAGCGTTCTCAGTTGAATCTTGCAGGCTAATTTCCAGTAGCTTCTTACGTGTGCATGCACGTTTTTGTGTGTGTGTGTGTGTGTGTGCTTGAGAGAGAGAGAGAGAGAGAGAGAGAGAGAGAGAGAGAGAGAGAGAGAGAGAGAATATGACCCAAAAAGAGCCTGAGTATACATCACCTTCTAGAGGTGATGGCTAGAGGGATTTCACATACATGCACCATCACCTCCCTTTACATCGTCGTAACTGTAGTTGCCGCATCCTATCTTAGTAAAGACATCGCATGGCAGTCATTCCATGTAAACATGCACTGAAATTTATGCTGCCTTTAAGTTTATGATGCCATTATTAAGCCATTTTCATTTCAATCCTTTCCAACATTGTGCATGTGTGTGTGTGTGTGTGTGTGTGTGTGTGTGTGTGTGTGTGTGTGTGTGTGTGTGTGTGAGAGAGAGAGAGAGAGAGAGAGAGAGTTCAGAGAGGGAGAGAGAGAGTTCACATTAGGTAATGTGCTGAAGGAGAAGTGTCATAATAATCAATATCTAATGCTCCTAAATGATTTTCTCATGTTAAACTGATCATTTAATATGGGGAAGTGCTAGGGGAGAAAAAGCTAGAATATTGGTTAAGCTAGCAGACCGGCCACACTAGGGATCCAAAGGAGGGAAAATAGGGATCCAAAGGGGGGGGCATCTGCAAAAAAGCCATGTGAAACAATGGGCTAAAAAGACCCTAAGGTTCAGCCCATTAAGACTTCCAAAATGTTAAGGTTCCAAAATTCAAAGGTTGTGTCCAAAGGTCAACCATGGGGGAATTGGATGCTTTGTGTGTGTCAAAAAAAGTCTTTACAAATCCCTACTTAGGAGGTAGCGAGCCTTGCTTGTAGGGGATGAGAGAGAAATTCACACACACACACACACACACAAACACACACACAAGCTCCCTTTACACAAAGGGAATGAGGGACACATGTCAGCTCCCTAGCCTAGATGCCCACAAGGTGTACCCAATTCCTAATGGATGGCCTTGGAGGTGGACCAATGAGAATTAGGCTAGATTAATCTAGTTTAATTAATTTAAAAACACTTAATAAAAGAACCAATGATAATTAAGCCCTCTAGAAGACTATTGGACAGTCTCCCGAGGAGTCCAATGAGCATTCAGCAGCCCAATGGCTTGCCTGATTCCTATTGGCCAGGAGACAAAGGGGTCCAATGAGAGTTTAGTTGAATTATTAAATTACCTAAAGCTCTCACAAAAGGGGAAAGGGGGACACATGTCAGAAGGCTATCACTTATGCTTCTTAATTGTCATTGGCTAGCCCTAGGGAGGTCCAATGAGAGGGTAGCATGAGCAAATAGCAAGAGGGGTCGACCGAGAGAGAGAGGGGGCTGATTTTTGCAAGGCATTATCACACACACACTCACACAATCTCATGTGTGAAGTAAAGAAGACTCTCTCTCTCCTTCTCAAGCTTTAATGGAAAGCTTACCACCTACTCCAAGCTTGTGAGAAGGGAGGCCTACACCAACAACTCTTGGCTTTGCGATGCAACTCCAACCAAGATCCAAGCTTCAATGCATGCTCATCTCCTCTACCATGCTAATTACTAAGCTAAGCTATACTAATATGAGTGATTATGTGAGGAGATGTACATATTTCTCGTAAGACTACTTCTTCTTCCTCTCAATCTACTCTCATACCTTGCTAGCTCTCACCATCTTCGAAGGTGTGTGAGGTCTTGGGTCTGAGACCGGGGATAATTGATGTTGTGTTTGATAAGTGTTTTGCTTAGTGCATGAAGCTTTCATCTTCATTGCACTAGCTAGTCTTGAAGGAACACAAAGAATTGTATTGTACAATGTCTCTCTTGATGGGAGAAACCATAATACAAAGCCTTTTGGAGGGGGGACCAGCTCCATGAAAATCCGGGCCTCAACTGTTGTCAATAGCTTAATTTCTCTCTCTTTTGAAAGTATTTTTCATGCTATCTAACTAGGTGTTATGCTTTTTGTTGCTCTCTCCACCCAAGCACTCTTGTAATTCTCATTAGGAATCTATTCTAATGAAATGCCCACTATGTTCATGCTAATTTCCGCTACACACAAGTTTTTAGGCCATTAAATGTTACAAGAAGGGCAAAGCTTCAAACATGGAGTGTTTTCTACTTCTCAATATAGTTTGTGCTATCGCCTTCACAACCATTATACTCATTTTGCAGCGCAATGTCACATACCTCCAAAACAAAGATTGTTCAGGAGATGGAAAGGATGAAGCAAAAGATCAAGGTCATCTTGAAGCTTACTATCAGTTCTCCCAAATGCATAGGCTTCAGTGGCAACTTGTGAGTGCGCGGATGCGGATGCGGTTCACGTGCGGAGAGTGCAAAGGGGAGAGAGGGGGAGAGAGAGAGAGAGCACAACACAGGATGTGGGTGGAGCTCCCAAATCTCACTGTGTGAGCACCATGTGAGAATGTGAGTGAGAGATCCTTATTCTTTGTATGTATAAAGAATAAGGAGAATAATGTGGGCATCCGAACATTGGCCGGCGCGGATACGGGTAAAGCACGATGAGGCACACCACCTTTACCCAACACAACCAAGGGCTCCTTTAAAGGAAGAGGTGGAGTGGGCCATGATTATGGCATTGGCTTGAGACTCGTTGTGCCTCTGATAAAATCAAAGGGCTATGCCAAGATTCTTGATCTTATAGAGGGAGATGAAGAGCTTAATGCTACTAAAGTGCCATTGGGAGTTTTAAGAGTATTGCAACAATACAACCATAAACCATTTAGAGTGCAAATCATTATTTTGGTATTTCTTGTGGGTGACTTGAGCTCACGCGACCCGCCTACGGCGGGTCTAGCTCGCTCTTACCAAAATTTTCGAAAAGGCAAGAGTATGTATGATTTAGCATAAAACAAAAAATTACAAAACATTTTTTGTATGTGTATGTGTGTGTGCACGAGAGAGAGAGAGAGAGAGAGAGAGAGAGAGAGAGAGAGAGAGAGAGAGAGAGAGAACACTAAATGACCTACTAACTAATATCCATTCACCCCAGCCTACTAAAACTTCAATTCCTAGCAGTAATGGTGACACAATAAAATGCGATAAGTCGTAGCCTTGAAGAAACTACATTGAAACTCTGTTAGCGGCTGGACACACCCAATAGAGAATGATTCCTCGGTGGAATATTATTTTTTGTAATTATTATTTAATTGAGAAAAACCGACATTTCACCTTGTAAATAGTGGGGCTTGCAGAAGCTTCTAGATTGTATCCCATTTTTTACATGTAGATTGAGTAGATGGTTAAATTGGAACATTAGGGTTTGAGATTGTAAGGTATTTATACCACTTTTGACCTTAATGAAAAAAACCTTATGTCATTCTAAAAAAAAGTATGTCTGTGTGAGTGAGCGTACTGTGTACGAGACAGAGTGAGAGTTTCATCTTGACGCTACGCGCACACCGGTGGTTGGAATCGAGTGCGGAGAAGTGCAGCATGTTTCCCCCGACGAGAGCTACGCGCCAATACCTACATTGCAGGCGTACGGTCTGGTTTTGCGAACTCGACACACGAGCTACATCTAGTGATTCGGTGAGCATACATTGTCTGTTTTCTCATTTCAGCATATCCATGCGTTCGCATTGAGTAGAGCTACACATTAGGCACTTTAGTTTTTGGAAATGATGACCTGCAAATTTCGACCAGACATCCTACGTGATTTTTCACCAGGTGTTTAGGGTTGGGATTTTGGTTCATGGGCCTTAGGGGGAGCGACCTATTGGTGTTAATCGGGTCTCCTTCAAGTTCTGTGGCGTTTCGAGAACACTTGATGGGTATTTGGGTCTTGGAAGCATTGTAGGAAATCTCCTCTTATGCACTCCTGAGGGCTGTAGCTTAGACATTGGGTAGATACCTCTGTAGGAAGTAGTCGAGAGTCGGTCGAGTGTAGGTTGACACCCTATGCTTGCTTCCACGCGCCTGCGGATCGAGCTTCGTCCTTAGCTGAAAAATCTTGTTAGGTGAGTTCTCGCTATGCTAACGTCTGTCGCGGCGTACCCGCCAACATTGGTGCCACTGCCAGGGACGAAAACCCTAGGTAGGTGACCGAGACTAGTCCTTGAGGATAGGGATTCTCTGGCTTGCCTGAGTCTCGTTTTACATTTAGATAGGATCAGAGGGCGGAGGACTCTCTACGTCTTAGGGAGAGTCTAGGGAGCGAGTGTCTGGCCTAGATCCATAGACTTAGGCAGACTTAAATAGTTTTAGGTATTAGTTGAATTGTGTGTAGAGAGTAGGAGTTGGAGTGGTAAAAGCGGTGAAAGGAGAGCTTGAGAGTCCGGAGAGGCCAGGAAGCAACCAAGACACCAATATCACCATCTCACATGATGAGTAGGAGTAGGATAATTAGGACATCATGATTTATGATCTGGAGCACTTCATGCATGTTATATTTGCTGTTAGACTCATAACAAGGTTGTAAAAGACGGAAAAGAGTGTTTAGAAGCTGAAGTGAAGTTCAAAAGTTTCTGTGAGTGTCTCTAAGAGAGTTGCAGAGCCTCAGGAGTACTTTTGTTAGGAAAAAATTAAATTTTAAGCCAGGAGACATCCTACACGTAGGATATCTATAGGGCGTTCTGGTGGAAATTTTGAAATTCTTTGTTGACCAGTGTGTTCAGAAGGTAGGTTTTACCCTATTTTCACCTGGAAAGTGGAAGTTGACCATATCTTGACAGGATAAGGCCTGATAGAAAGAAAATTGCCAGACATCCTACCCAAATTGTGCCAAGGCATTATTTTAAGACCAAAACCATAGGATGGCTGCATGAGCATGATCTACATGATTTATTGAGTTCTTGAGAAAGGTTTCATCTCAGTTGGGTGAGAAAATTGGGTTTTAAGCAGACTTTATCATTTTTTACTGAAAAGGGCTAGGACAGCTAAAATTGGGGTCTTCCAAACTAAAATCTAAGCATAGCACTGGGTTGCTGACATCAAGGAGAAGCTGTGGCTCAAGTTTGGGGTCAAATAGACCATATATACATCCTACACGTAGGATGTGTTCTGTGTGCTTTAGCACTCTAAACCCATCTTTGAGCATACCAAAGTGGTCAACACCTTAAGAGGAGTCTGTGCTTTGCATTTGAAGCTATTTTGATCAATTAAACATGCTACGCGTAGAATGTCTAATGCATGAAATTGAAGCCAAAAATTGACTGTAGGCATAGTAGGGTGTTGTATAGCCTGAGGCAAGCTTCCTAGTCAATTTTGGTCCAAATTGGAGTTGATTTGACTGGTCAGACCAACATCAGGCTGCTGGAACATATTTTTGATCAATTGACCAGCTTATAGGTGTCCAAATCAAAAAGTAAAAATAGCTGTGGACTCAGCACATCAAGGGGAATCTATAGTGTAAAATCCAGGCAAAACAGAGCAGGTAGACATCCTACGCGTAGAATGTCTACAGGGGGTTAGTGAAGAGAAAAGTTGACCGAGGATATAGAGTGATGTTCCAATTGACTTAAGAGTTCCAGAACTTCTTTCAGAAGTGAAATTGGACCTTGTTTGAGCTTTTGACGGAGCAAAGACGGAATTAAGACTTTCCATGTAAATTGACCAACATCCGAGGGAAGTACAGTTCCAGATTAGCAGACCTCATCAAGAACATCCAAAGTGTATAAAATACAGTAGTGGTTGAGGTTAACCCTCCAGTTATACCAATCATTACTAAGATCACCTCTAGCGGTTAAATGATTTGATTCAATTGCCAAAATTAAACGCTTGTGTACAGGTATATTTAGCGGCAAAGCAAGAAGTTGGGCGAAAACTGATCCTTTACCAGGTGAGTGGTTGGATTTGTGATAAGTTGCATTGCTAAGTTTGATGAATTTAAGATCAGGAAGACACATTCTTAGAGATCAAAAGGTGGCAGGTGATCAGTGTAGCTTAGTGTCTACTGAGGAGAGTGTAACTCAGGCAAGGCTAGATCCATTAGCACCGATCATTGAGGAGGGTAGTGATACTGACACTTCATCAGATAAGTCCTTCTTCATGATGGGTAGTCAATAGCGAAGAGGTTTCTCCGATGAAGGACCAATGCTAGGAGGAAGCACCTCCCAAAATCCTTTGAACGACTCCAAGTTCACTATAATCTTCTTAGAAGGAACAAACTCGAGGGGAACCCTAGTTTATTCTGACTATGGAGGAGGCAAGGGTATTTGTATTGAAGAAAGACCTGCTCTGAGACTGGAAATAATTCGAGTCTATGATGATGGAGATAGATTCCGAGACAAAAAGGGAACCACTATTGGATAGTTAGTAACCCTGAGGATTAATACGAGGAATCTCTAAGCTCGAGCAAGATTTTCCGAGCAATCCCTAAAACGAGCGATATAGGGCAAGGCACATATACAAAAAAAAAAAAACCAAACATGATATCTTAGGTGACTTCAAGCACAACAAAAAAAAATTAATTCAAGATTGCAACTATTTTTTAAGGGTAAATCAACCACAAATTTTTGGACAAAACCCTTTGAACAAGGTTTGGGTAGAGTGTTTCCTTTGATTGGCTAGAACACTTGGAACCATTACAATGGCATGTTGATATTCCTCTCCTTGGAAATTTTTGGGTGCAGACATACGTGCATGAGCGGCGCCAACACACCCTTAAAAAATTTTGCAGGCATATCCTCGACTAGCACATTGCATTTTCCATCTTTTTCTAACAAAGAAAGACGCAAATTGACAGCCACTATACCATTTCCTTTTTACATTTTTTCTGATGAAGCAAGCAACAACAGCAAGTATCACATTAAATAAGTAGCAAGGTTTGTTAAAGCTTGCTTATAACAGGCACATTTCTGGCGACGGATTTCACTTGGTGTCTTTTAGGGATAGTGACGGTTAGCACACCATCTTCAACTACAACTTTCACATCATCCAATTTGACATTATCAGGAAGTTGAAATTGTCGAACAAATCGGCCAAGCGATCTCTCTGCGGCATACCATGTCACGGGTCCTTTCTCTTTCACATTCTTGAACTCCCCACTGATTTCCAAGGTACCATCTTCATGCACATGCACTTGTACATCCTTTTTTATGATACCACGAACAACCAATTTGAAGATGTGGGCGCTGGAAGTCCTCTCTCTCTCTCTCTCTCTCTCTCTCTCTCAATCTAGAGAGAGAGAGAGAGAGCTAAGCCAGTCTCTGAGAGAGAGAGAGAGAGAGCTAAGACAATCTCCATCGTTTTTTTTTCGACAAGGAAAAATTATACCGAAGCACGTACAGATCACAAAGAGAGAGAGAGAGAGAGATGTCAAAAAAAGAACGATGGAGACTAACTTAGCTCTCTCTCTTTTTTTTTTTGGAAAGCAAACTAAAAGACTTCCAAAGCTAAAGAGCAGATGGTAGTTTTAATTACAAAAGCAAGAGCTTTAGGTTTACAGAAGCTAATCCACAGCCAAAAAACTAGTGCTAGTAGAAGACTAAGATCGCAATTCCCACTGAGCACAACAAAAAGATACAATATGTGCACTAATTAAGCTAATCTGCAGCCGAAAAACTACTGTTAGTAGTAGACTAAGACCGTAATTCCCATCGAGCACAGCAAAAAGATACAATATGCACTGATGATGTAACTAGGGACATTTTTTCTACTGAGTCCTATATTTTTTACTCATCGAATGGCACTGCCTTCTCCTCAGCTACCTCATCGCCAGACTGCTCCAGGTTGGAGAGCCCACCCTTCTTTCCCATTTCGTGGTATCCTTCTGTCCCCATTTGCTCTTTTCGTGTCTACCCTCCCTTGCTGCTCCCTTCCGCAAGGCGCTTCTAAGGTCTTGCCTCCAGGAACGACCATCTCTCTAGTGTGGGCCTTCTGGTCAAGCTTCTCGCGAGATGCCATTGGCTTCGACGGTGTGGTTTACCGTTTCTCTTGAAAAAACACAGCACAAAATGGTGAGCAGGTTGCTATCAAAGATTATAACGCTAACTGCCTCGAGCAAGTAGTATTGGCTTATCTCTCTCTCTTTTTTTTGAAAGCAACTGGATATACTACACTTGCAAATACTATATTTTATAGTTTAAGCTGTTACATAATGTGTTACACAGTTTCTTGTAAGCTTACATGAAAGAATGGTGCACCTCACATGACCTGAGCATCTGCAACATCTGCAACAAGAGGAAGGCGTGGAGTCTTTCATGACCCACTTCCAAGAAGGAAGCGGGCAACCAGATAAAAGCAAACAGTATTGTAAAACACCACTAGAATCTCCAAGCCAACACCGGTTTGTGGATGATAAATGCCTTCTATAAGGCTCGGGAGAATGAGAAGTATATCCAACATGATAGCTTGCATGGTGTTGTAGCGTACATATCGATTGAAGTTTGGATTCCGGACGACCAAGAAATAGAGGCCAAAGAAAACTGCAACACTTGCAAAAGGGGTGCTGGAGTAAACACGTAGGAGCGGGTAGAGAGGTCTAAAGGCTACCTGGGATTGGGAGAACTGTGTGAGAAAATACCGTCCATATTGTACACCATCCAGGAAAGGGAGAAGGTACGTAGAAGCAGAAACAATCCTTTCTGCTGTAGTTATGCCATCCCCACGCCACCCTTCTGCATGCACTGTCAGACGCAAAGGCCTGCTCTTGCTACCCCTATGAGAAGCAAGCTTAATTTCCTTCTTGACTGCTGTGAGAAAGTTGACTGGAGGGAAGGTAGCAAGGGATCGATGGACGAGGATGCTGAGGACGCCCTCACCATGCCCTCACAGCGCACAATGTACGCCATCTCTCCTCTCTCTCTCTCTCCCTCTCTCACAGTTTTTTTTTTAAAAATGTTTGAAAGTTTTTAAAAAAAACTATCTGAAAGAGAGCGCGCCGGCGCGCGCTCTTTCAGACAGTTTTTTTTAAAAACTGTGAGAGGCTGGGTTCAGAGGAGGCAGAGGTATCATTGTGTACGAGGTTTTCGACTATGCCATATGCATGCGCGTCAAAGTGCCAAGGGCTGATCCAACGAAAACACCTTGCAAGGGCATGCATAAAGACCCTGGCTTGCAGCAGAGAGTAATCGGAGACATCCTAGAGATGATGTGCCAGCTTCTCGTGCAGGTCACAGGGGTATGATACGCATGGCGCGACGGGGTATGCAGGTATAGCTCAGCACGACGAAGAGGAGGTGATGCACTTCATCCGGCACATGGGTTGGATCTACGCCAACGTGGATTCCACCATCATCTTCCTGCACTACATCGGCCACCCAATGGCTATGCTTGACAGGGCTTGTGTCGGTGCAGCACTGGTCTCCAGACTCCACTGTACGCGGTGGACCAGCAGAGAGTCTGAGAGGTGGTGGCGCTGCTGCGGTGAGGGTGTGCACAGTACAAACACTGAAAAAGGGACCGGTCACTGAACGCTGTAAACAATACCCATCGGCCCCGGCGTTCCCCCCTTCGACCTCATCTCCCATTGGCAGACTCGCGTATGGAACTTCCAGGAGTCTGCCCTCTCAAAATTTCACCAATACTGTGTGCGTTCGGGGGCCAGCCTTCGCCAATGCTCTAGCCTTCAAGAGTTTGAAAACACTCTAGCATCATGGTATGAGGAGGGGGCTCCAATTCCATCGCGGTCCTTGAAGAAGAGCAATTCTGGGATCTGGTTGAAGAGCTGATGAAGGTGTACTTGTCCCAAACCTTTGATGGACGAGGAGTGTGTCCTCTTTCTATGGTAGACACCCATTGGGCAAAAGAAAACATACGATCTCCAGACTTACCAAAGTTTGAGCAAGGCCCCCCTTCCCTTGGCCTTCTCTCTAGAATTACGACATGCGGGACTCACCTCAGATTTCCCCATGTTTTTCGGGAGGCTTATGTGTGTGTGTATTTAAGGCGTATCTTCTTGACGTAGGACTCCCTCTATATCCTATTATCCGGAGGATTTTGAGGCAGGTGGCATACGCGGAATCATCTCCAAAGTCGAAACCACCCTTCTCTTTGGCTATTGCAGTTGCTTTCAGAGGCGGTGGGCGATGGCTCCACAGGCTTTTAAGCCACAACTCTCTCTCTCTCTCTCTCTCTCTCTCTCTCTCTCTCTCTCTCTCTCTCTCTCTCTCTCTCTCTCTCTCTCTCTCTCTCTCTCTCTCTCTCTCTCTCTCTCTCTCTCAGCTTGCCTGCGTCTACTTCTGCCCGCATACTAGCCAAAGTGGGTTGGCGAGCTCAAGCTCAAGCTACAATGGCTTGGTAAGAGAGAAGAGGCGAGCACCTCTCTCTCTCTCTCTCTCTCTCTCTCTCTCTCTCTCTCTCTCTTAGCTTGCCTTCGTCGACTTCTGGCCAAGGTAGGTCGCGAAATAGTCCCCCAAGGTATGAAGACTCACGCCCCTAAGCTTTGAGGTTGTCACATTGTACGGTAAAAAGATCGTAATTATTTTATTTATTTACAACTAATTTTTTCCCCAGTTATGACGATGCCTTTCTAGAAAATTTTAGGCATAGAACTCTATGAATTTTGGTTGTTATTTTTGTAAATTGATTAAAAAATTCCTATCTATATTGGTCTATTAAGGAAAAACGTGATTTTATTGTAATAAAAGAAGTCTTTCATAATTAATGGTGTTTGCCGGCAATGTGTCGTGTAAGAAGGGTGTCTTTGAATGAGATCACAGTCTTGTAGTATAGATAGGGCAAGACGACATGGAAAAGATGATTGATGTATAAATGAACTAATGAGCTGCAATAAATTGCTATCAAATTGATGCGTCTAAGATGAGGAAGGATTCACATGCTCTCAAGTATAAATGACAATCAAGAACCAACATACTAGACACAGTGCACTACAAATGACCTTACAAAAAGAAACTTATGATGACTTGAGCATTAAGTACAAGGCTAGACTTCTTATTAGTCTGTTAATCTTACTTTATGCTAAAAACATATGAAGCCCAAGCGAGCCTAAGAGAGAAGATAATATTTTCAAATATTGTGTTTATTTTCTTAAAAGTAAACTTTGATGTTTTGGAATTTAGGAGGTAGTCTATCCATTGATAAACCTTTTTGTTGTGGTGCATGAATATATAACAAACAATAAGTACAAACAGTTGCTCGGGTTTGTCCTTGCTCGGAAAAAATCGCTCGGTGCATGGTAACACTCGAG
Organism: Adiantum capillus-veneris; assembly: GCF_014529385.1. Taxonomy (NCBI): domain Eukaryota; kingdom Viridiplantae; phylum Streptophyta; class Polypodiopsida; order Polypodiales; family Pteridaceae; genus Adiantum; species Adiantum capillus-veneris. The sequence goes on from NC_140937.1 coordinate 55,153,236, forward strand.
GATTACAATAGATATGGAGATAACGTGGCAAAAGGAAAAATGATTTCAGAAACTCAAGAACCACCTCCAAACATTGATCGACCTAGAGCTCTTTTTATGTATGATAAGAAAACAACCAGGGTTTCAACCTATAATGAGAATGTGGAAATTTACAAGCATGAGAGCGAGGGAATAGTCTCTTACTTTCGATGCAAAGAACCCTACCCAAACGAATTAAGCAAAGACAAGGTTCTTTACTTATTCTCTTATGAAATTGCTATGGGGAATGATATTGTTTTTGTTGATAGGTACGGGCGAGAATACAAACGTATTCTCCCAGAGGAGGTAGAAAAGGCAACGGTTCCAGAGACATCAACATATGCTCCCGAAGAAGTGACAAGGGTCACCTACATCCCTAGCAAATCGACAAATCCATTTTCAAAAGAATATGACGAGACCTCACATTCTACCCGACAACAGACGTTCAACTACCAGAACCAACCAGCAACCCAACCATCATTGCAGGCATGGCTTCGACAGAGTGCAACATTAGAACAAGACCAAAACAGAGATGGTTATCCGGCCGTACGAGGGCTAAGGGATTTGCAAGAACCACCACTCTATTCACGGTATCAAGGCGAGAGTAAGCCAAAAACTCAAGGGTCAACAGAGCCTAGAAGACAACCCATAGAACAAGTTCGAAGAGATGAACCATCTCTTGCAAAAACCGTCAGAAATTATGGCTTAGGAGCACCATTGGGAGAGGAACCCGCCCACTACCAAAGGCCAGAGGAGGTATATCGAGTAGGACGAGGAGAACCAATGATGAGATTTGTAGACTATGTAGAATTAGACCTTCTCAAGTGCAAAAATGGGTAAACAAAAAATACACGGGATACAGAGATCCTAGGGATCATGTAGTAGCCTTTATGCATGTAATTAGAGTTGAAGAGGTGTTAGACTTCCCTACCGGGTGAAAGCATGTATAGGTGGCCTGGAAAGTAATGTCAAGGACATTTCTTTTTTGCGCTTAAAAGTGGGTGTTTTAAAAGTGCTTCAAATCTCAAAAAGAATATCACTCTCCTAAGGTACGTCAATTAAGTCTCCTAACGTACCACAATTAATGAGACTAAATGTAATTTATTGTTGAACGCTGGGTTATTGTCCGCCGCTTCTTTCCCGCTACAACCTGTCTGAGCTTTCTTTGTCTCTGAGATCTCTCTTGGAGCTCTATCTAGCTCCTCTCTGTCTCTCTCTCACAGAGCTCTTGTTGAGATTTCTGTATCGCTCAGCCCCCTCTCTCTCTCTTTCTCTCTCTAAGCATGGCTCCTCTTGTGTCTGAGCTCGCGCTCATCTCTCTCTCTCTCTCTCTCTCTCTCTCTCTCTCTCTCTCTCTCTCTCTCTCTCTCTCTCTCTCTCAGCACTCTTTCTCTCTCTCTCACGAACTCTATCTCTATAGGTTCCTCTTCTACTTGATGATTCTTGAGGTATGTAAACACTTATTATGCTTTGTTAGTATCTTGCTAATTAGTGCAAGAAGTGCCATGTATTAATTAAAATTATAGTGTGTAGTTATGATTTGTATTGTATTTCTTGTAGAGCAATCCTTTAAAAGTACTGCAACAATGGAGCACAGTGAAGAATTGTCTATCAACTCATCGTCATTGAGTAGAGAAGCTCAACTTCAGCGCAGAAAATTAATGAGGGAATATTGGGTTGCTCAGAAATGAAAGCAACGTAAGGCAATGGTCAACTTTGTGACGGAAAGCAATACAGGGGAGATGGATGAAAGAAAGAAACAAAGGATATGTCAATCTATGGTACAACACTTTGATACATTAACCGTGGGAATGGATGCAAGGGGTAGGAAGGAAATCTTTGATGAACTTCTTCAACATCCTTGATTCCTTACTATGCAGAGTAAATCCAAAGAGTTGGAAGCAATTATGCTGAGAAACATCCGCAACACTGTGAATCATGTGAAGGTCCCAAGATCTTCAGACGAGTTTTTTGTGAAGAAATCAACAATGATGATGTTGGTGAATGGTGGAAGCAAGGAGCAAAACACTGACATGAGCATACCGCAAGCTGCCAAGCTTATGGGGATCCACAAAAGAAACTTATATTCATCCAAACATCACTTAATAGTGTCAAGTGAATCCGATGGTTCGTTCCCTGCATCTGCGTGTTATAGAGATGATGCACGGAGAACTCACATCACTCAAACTGTTAAAGACATAGTCTTTCAATTTTGGATGGATGAGACGAGGGTGTCCCCCAACAAGAAATATGTTTGCAGTAAGAGACTAGCTAGATGTTCATATGTAAAGCATCCAATCCACCTTCTTGAGGAGCCTTAGGTAATTGATATATTTTTTTAGCACTTTTTATTGGTGCTACAACTCATATTCCTGCTACAACATTATGTTTCTATACCACTTTTTATTGGTGCTACAACTCATTACTGCCACAACATTATGTTTCTATACTTCTTTTTATAGTGCTACAGCTTGTTTTGGTGTTTTGCACCACTTTCTAGTGGTGCTGCAACATTAAAAAGTGGTGAAACATTACTATACTGGTCTCTAATTGTATCTGAACCACTTCTAAAATTTGATCAATAGTTCTAAATGTTTTTGAAGCACTTTTACTTGTGTTTCCACACCACTTTTTAGTGTGTTTGAACCAGTTTTTAATGTTTTGCAGCAGCAGGTTTTAATGTTTAAGAAACAATTTTTACTAGAAATGCACCAACGCTTCACCGTAAATCCTACAAAGTGGTGTTCACCCACTAAAAAGTCTTGTTTACCCAATGCTAACATACGTGTTTTACAAACTCGTAGGGGTGTTACAGGTGCAAACGTTTTTGCTGGTGCAGCTCACTTTTTCCAAGTGATGTAGCAGCTTTTAGTCATGGTGCAACAGTTATAGTAGTGCCATAGACTTTTTACTGTTGCTGCACGAATGGTGCCCACCACCTTATGATGGTAACCAAAACCATATTAGTGGAGTTTGAGCACATTTTGTTAGTAAACACTTACAAGTGCTATCACACCACAATGAAGCGGTGCACACAACACTTACACGTATAAAAACCACTTTCACGTGGTGTCTGACCGCATTCAAGTGGTGAGAAGCCACTTTCATGTGCTAAGTCACTACGTCGGTCCATCACTCCATGCAAGTGGTGAGGCACCACTCCCAAGTGGTGTGACACCACTTCCAAGTAGTAACTAAAACCTTATCACTGCAATCAAGCGGAAAGTTCCCGCTTTCAAGTGGCCAGACATGCACCGCATTCAAGTGACAAGAAAACGCGTTAAAGTGGTGACTGCCCACTTTGAACTAGTTTCTCACCACTCTCAAGTGGTCATTAAGTGGTGAGACACCACTTTCATGTGCAAAGTACTACGTTAGTCATCACTCCATGCAAGTGGTGAGACACCACTCCCAAGTGGTGAGACACCATTTTCAAGTGGCCGAACACTGCATTCCAATGACTTGAATCCGCGTTCAAGTGGTGACTACCCACTTTGAACTAGTTGCTCACCATTCTCAAGTGGTCATCAAGTGGTGAGATACCACTTTCAAGTGACAGCTTAAACCTGGTCACTGCAATCAAGCGGCAAGCTCCCGCTTTCAAGTGGCCAAACACCGCATTCAAGTGACCAGAATCAGCGTTCAAGTGGTGACTGCCCACTTTGAAGTAGTTTCTCACTAATTTCAAGTGGTCATCAAGTGGTGAGACACCACTTTCATGTGCTAAGTCACTACGTCAGTCATCACTCCATGCAAGTGATGAGGCACCACTCCCAAGTGGCAAGACACCACTTTCAAGTGGTAGCTAAAACCTTGTCACTGTAATCAAGCGGCAAGTTCCCGCTTTCAAGTGGCCAGAAACCGCATTCAAGTGACCAGAATCCGCATTCAAGTGGTGACTGCCCACTTTGAAGCAGTTGCTCACCACTCTCAAGTGGTCATGAAGCACTTTTCACAAGAGCTCCTCCACTTCCAAGTTGTGTTGGACCACTATCTAGTTATGATGTTGGTCTGTCGCCTAGTATTTTGTCCCTCCCAGCTACTTTTTAAGTGCTAGATTTTAATTGGTGACTGGCCACTTTGAACTAGTCGCTCACTCACTCTAAAGTGGTCATCAAACACTTTTCACAAGAGCTCCTCCAGTTTCAAGTTGTGTTGGACTACTATCTAGTGCTAATGCTGGTCTGTCGCCTAGTATTTTGTCCCTCCCAGCTACTTTTTAAGTGCTAGTTCTGAACTTCCCCAGAACTTTCATGTCCTTACTCACCACTTTTTAATCATTCCGCACCATATTCAAGCAATGCACACCATTTTTTATTGGCAGTTCATCACCGTCGTCAAGTGGTTTGAATTCACTTTTAAGTCGTGCCAAACCACTTTTTAGTTACGCTGAATGTGGTTTCTCACCACTATTAAGTTGTCCTCACACAACCTCTTAATATTCTACCTTTTTGTATGGTTACCAGTTTCTACACTAATTTGTATTTGTGGTGCATTATTTTCACAAGTAAAACAATACTACTGAATGTATCATTACTAGTTTTTAGTGGTGCACACCAGTTTTTAGTGATATAGAATCGCTTTTTAATGTTTTGAAACAATTTAACCAATTTTGAATGCTAAGTTTATTTTTAACATTTGTATACATGTATATTGCAGGTGGAGCTTTATTTAAGATTCAAGACAAAGTATGCAGATATTCAGATTTCGCAACGTTGCTTCAAGTCTATGAAACCGTTCTTTGTCCGAAAATTGAGGGATCGCTGCACCTGCTGTTGTATTGTGCATGTACAAATGATTTTCCTTAAAGAGGCAGTAAATCACATGCGGACTCGAAGTTTTGATCTTCATGGTTCTTGCTGCATGTGTAGCTGCCCTATATGCCTTCATCATGATGAAGTTGTCAACAATGGATGTCTTGCATACAAAAATGCAAGTATGAGTACCACTTCACTGTTGGAGTCTATACTCTGCCCTATACTTGCAGAACATAGTTTCCATAGCTACCAATGCTTAATGAGAACATGCAATGCATGTGGTGTAGGTAATATTCAGATCTGTCCAAGAGAAGAAGTTGAGCAGAGTAAGCAAGTATCTGTGAAGTTTTTTGAAAATACAGTGGGTGCTACTGGATTAAACAATGAAGCTAGAAAGAGCACTGTGAAAGACATGTCCACAAGAAAATGTTGCCTAGAGAACTTTTGCGAGTGTACCAAGACCACTTGAAGAAGTATGTCACTCCCAATTTTATATTTAGGTGGCAAGCACAACAGTTCAAGGACTGCATTTCTTTGTTTCCAGATGATGTGGTTGTCTCCGTCATTGACTTTGCAGAGAACTACTCCTTCAAGGAGCAAAATGAGATCCAATCAATGCATTGGTACACTAAGCAGGTCACTATCTTTGTCCTGATTACTTATTTCCACATCACATCAGGTGCAATAAAGAAGACCATGCACTTTTTTGTCTCAGATGATAAACAACATGACACCTTATTTGTGCAGCATGCTTTTCTCTTACATGGTCAATGGTTGAGAGATCAAGGGCTAAGCTTTAAAAAACATTGGGTTTGGTCAGATGGCGCAGCTTCACAATTTAACGCAAAGCGACCGTTTTACTTTGTTGCTAGATATTGGAGCCTTACTGGCATGGAAATGAATTGGAATTTTATTTGCTTAGGACATGGAAACGGGGAACATGATGGGGCTGGGGCTGTCATTAAAAGGGCTCTAACTCATGAGAAATTGAAGCAAAATAGCGTGCGGTTGACTTGTGCAGTTGAAGTTGTCTCTTTTTTGAGAATGCATCTCAGTACTGGAGCAACTGCTATGTATGACAAGCAAAAGAGGGAGGTCAGTAGGGTGTTCTAGGAGGTCAAGCTAGGCGATGTTCAGCGATCCCATCAATGGGACTGCAAACCATTGAAGGGCTCAAGAGCAATACACTGTGTGAATGGGTATTTTGAGAACAACACTTGTGCATTGCAATCAAAACGGTTGTCATGCTTTTGTTTTCCTTTCAGGCTTGGCCATTGGAGAAAGTATATGAACAGATCACATGTGGAGACGTGGCAATATCACACTTTGGAGCCACTTTCTAATGATTCCCAGTCATGTGGAGACTCAGACGATGAGGAGTTCCATGGTGCCACTTATGCCGGGCATTATGACTCCTTGAGCGATGCTCTCACACCTGGAGACAATTTTGTTGTCACTTCTGAAGAGAATAATGAGGAGGTTGTTGACTTCTACATTTTGAAGTGTGTAGTAGCTAAGGGCCTAACAACTAACGAGCAAATTGATGCATGGGGCAACAAGATAGAGAAGCATACTTATATGGTCATGGGCCATTGGTATAAATCCCTACAAGAAAACTTGTATGAGCTGTGGGATAACAAGCCAGTAGTTTTCATATATTCCCACTTGATAAGGGCAATAAAGTTCCCTATGGAGCCTGTAGTGCTCGATGGCATAGGAGAAGTGTTCGAACTTTCCAATGAAAACCATGAGGCAATATACAATAGCATGCCCTTTGAATTGTAAATCAAATCTGATTTTATATCATCTAGTGAAAGATTGAACAAGATGGAATTGGTGTAAACGTACGATGGAATTGACATGTTGGTTTTTGAGAATGCTTCACCACTCCCCCCTCCCCCCCCCCCCCCCCCCCCCCCCCGCCCCCTCCTCAAACATCACCACTAAAAAGTGTTGCAGTTTCAAAAAAACTCAATAAAAATTTACCACTTTTTAGTGGTACTAAAGTGGTTTAGTCCCACTAAAAAGTGGTTAAGAATGCTTCACCACTCCCCCCAAACATCACCATTAAATGGTGTTGCAGTTCCAGAAAAACTGTTGCAATAACATGATAAAAATTTACGTTTTAGGGGTTTAGCACCACTAAAAAGTGGTTATGAGACATTCAGAAGTGTAGAGACATGTATAGTGTCATAATAATCAATATCTAATTCTCCTAAATGATTTTCTCATATTAAACTGATCATTTAATGTGGGGAGGTATCAGGGGAGAAAAAGCTAGAATATTGGTTAAGCTAGCAGACCGGCCACAGTAGGGATCCAAAGGAGGGAAAATAGGGATCAAAAGGGGGGGCCATCTGCAAAAGAGCCATGTGAAACAATGGGCTAAAAAGACCCTAAGGTTCAGCCCATTAAGACTTCCAAAATGCTAAGGTTCCAAAATTCAAAGGTTGTGTCCAAAGGTCAATCCTAGGGAAAATTGGATGCTTAGTGTGTGTACAAAAGTCTTCTTCAAAGCCTAAAAAGGAGGGGGCGAGCCCATTTAGTAGGGGATGAGAAAGAAAGCCACACACACACACACACACAGGCTCCCTTTTCACAAAGGGAATTAGGGACACATGTCAGCTCCCTAGGCCAGATGCCCACAAGGTGTGCCCAATTCCTATTGGAAGACCCTTGAAGTGGACCAATGAGAATTAAGCTAGAGTAAATCTAGTTTAATTAATTTAAAAACATTCAATAAAAGAAACCAATGAGAATTAAGTCTCCTAGAAGACTATTGGGCAGTCTCCCAAGGGGTCCAATGAGCATTCAGGAGCCCAATGGCTTGCCTGATTCCTATTGGCCAGGAGGCAAAGGGGTCCAATGAGAGTTTAGTTTAATTATTTAATTACCTAAATCTCTCACAAAAGGGGAAAGGGAGACACATGTCAGAAGGCTATCACTTATGCTGCTTAACACCCATTGGCTTGACTTGGGGAGGTCCAATGAGGCAAAAGCCAGACCATTTTAGCAGGAAGGGCTCGCCCAAGAGAGAGAGGGGACTGATTTTTGCTTGGCATTGACACACACACACACTCACACTTGACCATGTGTGAAGAAAGAATACTCTATCTCCTCCCAAGCTTTAATGGAGAGCTCATCACCTACTCCAAGCTTGTGAGATAGAAGCCTACATCAACACTCTCTTGACATGTGGATGCAAATCCAACCAAGATCCAAGCTTCAATGCATGCTCATCTTCTCTACCAAGCTAATTACTAAGCTAAGCTATGCTAATATGAGTGATTATGTGAGGAGATGTACATCTTTCTCGTAAGATACTCCTTCCTCTCAATCTACTCTCATACCCTGCTAGCTCTCACCATCTTCGAAGGTGTGTGAGGTCTTGGGTCTGAGAATGGGGATAATTCAAGTTGTGTTTGATTAAGTGTTTTGCTTAGTGCATGAAGATTCCATCTTCATTGCACTAGCTAGTCTTGAAGGAACACAAAGAATTGTATTGTACAATGTCTCTCTTGATGGGAGAAACCATAATACAAAGCCTTTTGGAGGGGGGACCGGCTCCATGCAAATCCGGTCCTCAACTATTGTCAATACCTTAATTTCTCTCTCTTTTGAAAGTATTGTGGATTCTATCTAACTAGGTGTTATGCTTTTTGTTGCTCTCTCCACCCAAGCACTCTTGTAATTCTCATTAGGAATCTATTCTAATGAAATGCCCACTATGTTCATGCTAATTTCCGCTACATTAGAAATATGTTTCAATTCCCTTTAAGGTAGACTGAATCCCTCTATGCCCTGCATACGGGGGAGCATGAGATTCATACATTACTTTCTCACGCAGGGAGTTAGTAACGCATAGTCTATTGCCATAGAGAAGATAACCATCTTGTAAAGTAAATGGTTCTTCTTTCTTCCCTAATGTAAGGGCTGAAATCACATCTCTAAAATCGGGATCAATAGCATACTCATCTATCATTGAAGATAGATCATTGTGAGTTGCTATGGAAACCGCATTCACTCTCGGTCGTCTTGAGAGTGCATCGGCTACTTGATTATGCTTGCCAGCAATGTGATCAATATGAAAATGAAATTGCGAAAGGAAATTTGCCCACCTCATTTGTTTGTCGGAGAGCTTGGTCTGCGTCATGAAGTACTTATGACTTTGGTAACATAGGGAGAAGCTGTTCAGGCCTCATCGAACCTTCACTGGAGTGTTCTTTGATGATATTATCATCTACTCTAATTCATTGGAGGAACACAAACAACATCTCCAGGTAATATTTCAAGTTTTAAGAGAGAATAAACTTTATGTTAATCGAAAGAAAAGTGAATTTTTCTTGCAAGAGATTCAGTATTTAGGTCACATTATCTCTCAAGATGGCATCCAAATGGATCCATCCAAATTAGAGGTAATAAAAGGATGGCCTAAACCAAGGAATCTTCACGAGCTAAGAAGCTTTATAGGTATGTGTGCATACTATAGACGCTTCATAGAAAATTTCTCACAAATTGCAGGACCATTACACGACCTAACAAAGAAAAGCGTTAGGTATACATGGTCTGCTAAGGAGAACAATGCTTTCGAAAAGCTTAAAGAAAAGCTTATCTCTCAACCTGTGCTTACACTACCGGATCTCTCAAAACCATTTGAGGTCCAATGTGATGCTTGTGGTGATTGCGTTGGAGCTGTTTTGCTCCAAGAAGGGCACGCCATAGGCTATGAGAGCCAAAGGCTCGACCCTGTTGAGCAAGCTCTAGGCATATAAGAAAAGGAACTCCTTGCAATTCTACATGCCTTAGACTCATGGAAGCACTATTTATTGGGGACTCCTTTCATTCTGCGAACGGATCACCAAAGTCATAAGTACTTCATGACGCAGACCAAGCTCTCCGACAAACAAATGAGGTGGGCAAATTTCCTTTCGCAATTTCATTTTCATATTGATCACATTGCTGGCAAGCATAATCAAGTAGCCGATGCACTCTCAAGACGACCGAGAGTGAATGCGGTTTCCATAGCAACTCACAATGATCTATCTTCAATGATAGATGAGTATGCTATTGATCCCGATTTTAGAGATGTGATTTCAGCCCTTACATTAGGGAAGAAAGAAGAACCATTTACTTTACAAGATGGTTATCTTCTCTATGGCAATAGACTATGCGTTACTAACTCCCTGCGTGAGAAAGTAATGTATGAATCTCATGCTCCCCCGTATGCAGGGCATAGAGGGATTCAGTCTACCTTAAAGGGAATTGAAACATATTTCTAATGTAGCGGAAATTAGCATGAACATAGTGGGCATTTCATTAGAATAGATTCCTAATGAGAATTACAAGAGTGCTTGGGTGGAGAGAGCAACAAAAAGAATAACACCTAGTTAGATAGCATCAACAATACTTTCAAAAGAGATAGAAATTAAGCTATTGACAACAGTTGAGGACCGGATTTGCATGGAGCCGGTCCCCCCTCCAAAAGGCTTTGTATTATGGTTTCTCCCATCAAGAGAGACATTGTACAATACAATTCTTTGTGTTCCTTCAAGACTAGCTAGTGCAATGAAGATGGAATCTTCATGCACTAAGCAAAACACTTAATCAAACACAACTTGAATTATCCCCATTCTCAGACCCAAGACCTCACACACCTTCGAAGATGGTGAGAGCTAGCAGGGTATGAGAGTAGATTGAGAGGAAGAAGGATTATCTTACGAGAAAGATGTACATCTCCTCACATAATCACTCATATTAGCATAGCTTAGCTTAGTAATTAGCTTGGTAGAGAAGATGAGCATGCATTGAAGCTTGGCTCTTGGTTGGATTTGCATCCACATGCCAAGAGAGTGTTGATGTAGGCTTCTATCTCACAAGCTTGGAGTAGGTGATGAGCTCTCCATTAAAGCTTGGGAGGAGATAGAGTATTCTTTCTTCACACATGGTCAAGTGTGAGTGTGTGTGTGTCAATGCCAAGCAAAAATCAGCCCCCTCTCTCTCTTGGGCGAGCCCTTCCTGCTAAAATGGTCTGGCTTTTGCCTCATTGGACCTCCCCAAGTCAAGCCAATGGGTGTTAAGCAGCATAAGTGATAGACTTCTGACTTGTGTCCCCCTTTCTCCTTTTGTGAGAGCTTTAGGTAATTAAATAATTAAACTAAACTCTCATTGGACCCCTTTGCCTCCTGGCCAATAGGAATCAGGCAAGCCATTGGGCTCCTGAATGCTCATTGGACCCCTTGGGAGACTGCCCAATAGTCTTCTAGGAGACTTAATTCTCATTGGTTTCTTTTATTAAATGTTTTTAAATTAATTAAACTAGATTTACTCTAGCTTAATTCTCATTGGTCCACTTCTAGGGTCTTCCAATAGGAATTGGGCACACCTTGTGGGCATCTGGCCTAGGGATCTGACATGTGTCCCTAATTCCCTTTGTGAAAAGGGAGCCTGTGTGTGTGTGAGTGGCTTTCTCTCTCATCCCCTACTAAATGGGCTCGCCCCCTCCTTTGTAGGCTTTGAAGAAGACTTTTGTACACACACTAAGCATCCAATTTTCCCTAGGATTGACCTTTGGACACAACCTTTGAATTTTGGAACCTTAGCATTTTGGAAGTCTTAATGGGCTGAACCTTAGGGTCTTTTTAGCCCATTGTTGCACATGGCTCTTTCGCAGATGGCCCCCCCTTTTGATCCCTATTTTCCCTCCTTTGGATCCCTACTGTGGCCGGTCTGCTAGCTTAACCAATATTCTAGATTTTTCTCCCCTGGTACCTCCCCACATTAAATGATCAGTTTAATATGAGAAAATCATTTAGGAGAATTAGATATTGATTATTATGACATTACCTCTCTCTTGAAATCATAGTCGTCCTCGACTATGGTGTAGAGAAGATAAAGCATATTCATGAGTCCTTTTCTTAGCGGGTAGAGGATCCCTATGTTACCCTATGACATCATTCCATAATGGATGACTAGTCTATTTGGCGCTTGAGAGCCTGAGGCTGCCGCAAGCATGTCTGCACATCAGTCCTAGTAGAGTGACAAGCTCTACTTGGTGTTTGGGAGACGTCGTCTCCGCAAACTTGATCTAAGCATGCATACTACTTCATTTTTGTGCACAAATAAAGAAAAAGAGAGTCTTATAAGAAAAAAAAATTGTTCATTTTTAACATTTTGTACATTTGCTTACTCTTGGGAAGCATTGTAAGCATTGACAAGGTTTAGGTTATCCTTTAATTGTATGCCTTGCATCCATCTAGCATCTTCAAAAGGATAATTCTTAAACTTCATAAGATATCGTCGGATAGTCTTACCGCCTCTTAATACCTTGTCTTCATGTCGGAGAATGGACTCGGGCTGCAGCACCTCCTCTTGGTCCTCGATCTCCTGTGGGTCTTCAATAGTTGGTTCTTGAGGTGGCTCTCCTTTGTAAGGCTTTAATAGGCTCACATGAAAAGCATTGTGTATGAGCCAATGATTGGGCAACTTAAGTTGATAGGCCATGTCATTGATTGGCCTAAGAATCTGGAAGGGACCATAGTACCTTCTTGCTAGTTTAGCATAGTACTTTTGGTGGCCCGTAGGATTCTTGCCCGTCGTGTGCCTTAATCGAGCCTTGGGAAACTTTAACAAGACCCAATCTTTTTCTTTAAATGCTTGGGCTCTTCTGTGCTTGTCAGCAGCAGCCTTTTGCCTTTGCTGTGAGATAGAGATAGCATCTTTAATCTTTTGAAAAGATTCTTGTAGGTCTCGGCTATACTCATCTGCAGCGAAGATCTTCCCATGTACCTTAAGTAGCAAGGGACTTTTTGATCTTCCCTCAATTACCTCGAAAGGTGCTTTTCCCATGGAAGTATGTACAGTGTTATTGTAAGCATACTCCACTAAGGGTAAGTACTTCTCCCATTGGGATCTTTGATCTACTTCCGTTACATAGGCTTTTAGTAGATCGAGAATTGTTAGGTTAGCTATTTCACTTTGGCCATCCGTTTGTGGATGATAGTCCGAAGAGAAATTTAGCCTTGTCCCTAAATTCTCAAAGAGACCCTTCCAGAAATTACTGGTCATTCTAGGATCTCTATCCTACACTATGGACATTGGTAAGCCATTGTATTTGAAAATTTGTGAAATGAACAGGGTTGCCATTTGATGGGCTTTGATAGTCTTTTTGACAAGTATAAAATGAGCTTTTTTACTAAACCTGTCTACTATCGTCCATATTCCCGTATTCCCATGGATAGACTTAGGCAATCCGAAGATAAAATCCATGGATATGCTCTCCCATGGTGAATTAGGGATTGGCAAGGGTTGAAGCAATCCACGTTGCTTCCCTCTATCAAATTTTGTCTTTTGACATACCACACATTTGGAAACATACTCTTGTATGTTCACTTTCATGGTAGGCCAATAGAAATATGTTTCAATTCCCTTTAAGGTAGACTGAATCCCTCTATGCCCCGCATACGGGGGAGCATGAGATTCATACATTACTTTCTCACGCAGGGAGTTAGTAACGCATAGTCTATTGCCATAGAGAAGATAACCATCTTGTAAAGTAAATGGTTCTTCTTTCTTCCCTAATGTAAGGGCTGAAATCACATCTCTAAAATCGGGATCAATAGCATACTCATCTATCATTGAAGATAGATCATTGTGAGTTGCTATGGAAACCGCATTCACTCTCGGTCGTCTTGAGAGTGCATCGGCTACTTGATTATGCTTGCCAGCAATGTGAGCAATATGAAAATGAAATTGCGAAAGGAAATTTGCCCACCTCATTTGTTTGTCGGAGAGCTTGGTCTGCGTCATGAAGTACTTATGACTTTGGTGATCCGTTCGCAGAATGAAAGGAGTCCCCAATAAATAGTGCTTCCATGAGTCTAAGGCATGTAGAACTGCAAGGAGTTCCTTTTCTTATATGCCTAGAGCTTGCTCAACAGGGTCAAGCCTTTGGCTCTCATAGCCTATGGCGTGCCCTTCTTGGAGAAAAACAGCTCCAACGCAATCACCACAAGCATCACATTGGACCTCAAATGGTTTTGAGAGATCCGGTAGTGTAAGCACAGGTTGAGAGATAAGCTTTTCGAAAGCATTGTTCTCCTTAGCAGACCATGTATACCTAACGCTTTTCTTTGTTAGGTCGTGTAATGGTCCTGCAATTTGTGAGAACTTTTCTATGAAGCGTCTATAGTATGCACACATACCTATAAAGCTTCTTAGTTCATGAAGATTCCTTGGTTTAGGGCATCCATTTATTACCTATAACTTGGATGGAATCATTTGGATGCCATCTTGAGAGATAATGTGACCTAAATACTGAATCTCTTGCAAGAAAAATTCACTTTTCTTTCGATTAACATAAAGTTTATTCTCTCTTAAAACTTGAAATATTACCTGGAGATGTTGCTTGTGTTCCTCCAATGAATTAGAGTAGATGATAATATCATCAAAGAACACTCCAATGAAGGTTCGATGAGGCCTGAACACCTTCTCCATCAAGCGGTTGAATGTGGCTGGTGCATTGGTCAAGCCAAAAGGCATGACAATATATTCGTAAAGACCAACTGTAGTGCGAAACGCGGTCTTTACAATGTCTTGATCAACTATCCTTATTTGATGATAGCCACTCTTTAGGTCAATCCTACTGAAGTAGGTCGATCCTTGCAGCTTATCAAATAGGTCTTCTACCCGTGGAACGGGAAACCTATTCTTGATAGTGATCCTATTTAGTGCTCTATAGTCGACACACATACGATATGTGCCGTCTTCCTTTTGCACTAATAGCACAGGTGAGCAAAATGGAGATGAGCTAGGCCTAACCATGCCCTTCTCAACTAACTCATGCACTTGCCGCATAATCTCCTCTTGTTGAGCTTGAGAAACTCTATAAGGACGTTTATTAGGCGGTGAACTTCTTGGAAGAAGTTCAATTGCATGGTCATCATTACCTCGTTTAGAAGGTAGCTCACAAGGGATGTCGTCAATAAAAACATCTTGAAACCCCTTGAGAAAATTGGATAACTCTAATTCCTTTTGGTTGCTTTTATTTTCGTTTGTTAAAGCATTAGGTTCATTTTGAGAATCTTTAACAAAAATCATGTACACGGAAATAGAGCTCTTTATTGACTTGTTGAAAGCTGGTGTATGTACAATGGGGATGGTGTTACCCATTTCCTTAGCATCTATATACATGTCTTTTTCCCTGAACTTAAAGGAGATTCTCCTTTCAGGAAATTTAACATCGGCAGCCAGGCGGTCAAACCATGGTGCCCCTAGGATTACATCCTCATGCTTGAGAGGAGAGATAAAGAAGTCCTCTTTGTCCACATAGCCTTGGACATGAAGCCTCAATTTCCCAATTAAGGGAGTGACTGAAGCTTCTTGCCCCTTGAAGGCACTGTCTGCGGGTAGGACATCTCCCATCTCGTAGGATTGTATGCCTAGCTTGGTGGCTAACTCCATAGATATAAAATTGTGAGTAGAACCAGGGTCAAAGAGAATAAAAGCATCATGTTCTCTTACATTTCCCCAAGCATGGCATAGAGGAGATCCTTTGTGTTGAGTTTGGTGAGTCTCCTCCTCTTGGATTTCAACCAAGGAAGCTCTAGGAGGATCTTGGCGGTTGTTCTTTTGGGGACAAGCGCGGTACGCATGCCCTTGTTCGCCGCACTTGAAACACCGGTTATTTTTACGATAACGCTCAAGCTCTTCAGGAGAGAGTTTATTCTTTCCTTTATAAACTCCCTTCTCTTTAGCTTTGTTGAAATTGCCCTTAGGAGACTTTTGGACATTGTCCTTCCCCTTAGGCTCATTGGAACCCTTGTTTTCCGGGGGTTTATTATTTCTTTTAACCCCCGTTTGGAAATTGATTCAAGAGGCCACCATAGTATGGTGTATTACCGCCGATATGGTGCGTGGCCTTTGGGAGTTGACATACTCCGCCATTTCTTCGGTTAAGCCCGCACAAAATTGTTGCTTTTGCTCTTCAAAATCCAACCTTTTGAAGACAGTGGCTTTGAGTTGTAGGTCCCAAAACTTGTCTACATATTTGTGGATGGATTCATTGGGAGAGAGCTTTAAGCTTCGCCATTCGGTGAGTACTTTGTCTTTGGCATCGGTGGCCAAAAATTGCTTCATAATGGAAGCTCTTAAAGCCTTCCATGTTCGTGGAGCTTCACCGTTGGCTCGTAGGCTAGACCACCATTGTCTGGCGGACTTTTGAAAGTGCATAGCTACATGGCGTAGCTTAGAGGACTCCGTGAAGCCCTCATCTCCAAACGCCGCATCGAATTGTTGGATAAAGGCCAAGACTTTGTCCGTAGCACCAAAGGTACCATCATAGGTAAGGAAAGAGATGCTCTTCCCTCCCTCTTTGAATTTCTTCAACTTGGACGACCTCTTCCATGCGGCATAGGATTTCCTATGGCCTCTTCTTTTTTATGGTTCAAAGATTGCACCATCACTTTCTTCAGAGGGTGAAGAATTTGAAAAAGGTGGAGAAGAGGGTGACCTCTTTCTCGCCTTTTTCTTGTCTTGATCTTTGTCATCTTCACCATAGCTTTTATAAGAGGAAGAGGATGAAGAAGATGGAGAAGAGGGTGTCCTCTTTCTCGCCTTTTTCTTCTCTTGCTTTTTATCATCCCTCTTTGAATTGTGGTGGGGAGAAGAATATGATGGTCTTCTCCGCTTTGGTGGTGACGGAGAGCGTTTAGCCCGCCGTCTTCATGGAGCCATCTCCGCAGAGCTGGCGGGAGACTCGCTTCTTTCTCGTTCCTTCGGTGGAGGCTCTTGAGTTCTCCTTTGCGAAGGAGATACATCATCAAGAAGTAAATTTTTGAGCCCTTCATAAGGATTCTCTTCTTCTTCCCGAATCGGAGTGAGACCTCTTTTGGTAGTCTCACAAGGAGGCTTCCTAGGTGTTCTCTCGTCATGGTGATGAGCTTGGACAATCCCGTGAGGACTCATGAATATGCTTTATCTTCTCTACACCATAGTCGAGGAGGACTATGATTTCAAGAGAGAGGTAATGTCATAATAATCAATATCTAATTCTCCTAAATGATTTTCTCATATTAAACTGATCATTTAATGTGGGGAGGTACCAGGGGAGAAAAAGCTAGAATATTGGTTAAGCTAGCAGACCGGCCACATTAGGGATCCAAAGGAGGGAAAATAGGGATCAAAAGGGGGGGCCATCTGCGAAAGATCCATGTGCAACAATGGGCTAAAAAGACCCTAAGGTTCAGCCCATTAAGACTTCCAAAATGCTAAGGTTCCAAAATTCAAAGGTTGTGTCCAAAGGTCAATCCTAGGGAAAATTGGATGCTTAGTGTGTGTACAAAAGTCTTCTTCAAAGCCTACAAAGGAGGGGGCGAGCCCATTTAGTAGGGGATGAGAGAGAAAGCCACACACACACACAGGCTCCCTTTTCACAAAGGGAATTAGGGACACATGTCAGCTCCCTAGGCCAGATGCCCACAAGGTGTGTCCAATTCCTATTGGAAGACCCTTGAAGTGGACCAATGAGAATTAAGCTAGAGTAAATCTAGTTTAATTAATTTAAAAACATTCAATAAAAGAAACCAATGAGAATTAAGTCTCCTAGAAGACTATTGGGCAGTCTCCCAAGGGGTCCAATGAGCATTCAGGAGCCCAATGGCTTGCCTGATTCCTATTGGCCAGGAGGCAAAGGGGTCCAATGAGAGTTTAGTTTAATTATTTAATTACCTAAAGCTCTCACAAAAGGGGAAAGGGAGACACGTGTCAGAAGGCTATCACTTATGCTGCTTAACACCCATTGGCTTGACTTGGGGAGGTCCAATGAGGCAAAAGCCAGACCATTTTAGCAGGAAGGGCTCGCCCAAGAGAGAGAGAGGGGGCTGATTTTTGCTTGGCATTGACACACATACACACTCACACTTGACCATGTGTGAAGAAAGAATACTCTATCTCCTCCCAAGCTTTAATGGAGAGCTCATCAACTACTCCAAGCTTGTGAGATAGAAGCCTACGTCAACACTCTCTTGGCATGTGGATGCAAATCCAACCAAGAGCCAAGCTTCAATGCATTCTCATCTTCTCTAACAAGCTAATTACTAAGCTAAGCTATGTTAATATGAGTGATTATGTGAGGAGATGTACATCTTTCTCGTAAGATACTCCTTCTTCCTCTCAATCTACTCTCATACCCTGCTAGCTCTCACCATCTTCGAAGGTGTGTGAGGTCTTGGGTCTGAGAACGGGGATAATTCAAGTTGTGTTTGATTAAGTGTTTTGCTTAGTGCATGAAGCTTCCATATTCATTGCACTAGCTAGTCTTGAAGGAACACAAAGAATTGTATTGTACAAAGCCTTTTGGAGGGGGGACCGGCTCCATGCAAATCCGGTCCTCAACTGTTGTCAATAGCTTAATTTCTCTCTCTTTTGAAAGTATGGTTGATGCTATCTAACTAGGTATTATGCTTTTTGTTGCTCTCTCCACCCAAGCACTCTTGTAATTCTCATTAGGAATCTATTCTAATGAAATGCCCACTATGTTCATGCTAATTTCCGCTACACATAAGTTATTAGGCCATTAAATGTTACATATAGTGCAAAGACAGTAAAGTGCCAGAACTTCTATATATATTACAAAAAGTATATTACAATAATTATCCAGAAACGTCTACATATCCACTGGAAGAATGTACAATATATAACATTTCTGGCAGTTCCGGATGTACAATCTCATTCATCTCCATTTATAACAAAGTGCTCAAAGACTAGACTCGAAAGTTCATCTTTGGGATTGCTGATGGGGTTTATCTTTGTATACTCCAGGGTATTGGGGGTTAGTGCCCATCTGCACAGCCATGGCAACAGTGTGCACGTGAGGTAATCAGGGTCTTGTTCTTCATCAAGAGGATCAAAGGTGGGTGGACATATACAGTTGTCCCAGACATTACGCAGATTTATATCTGGAGTCATCTACCAGCAATGTCCGAGAGGAGTCGTATTCTGGAAACTTGTTCCAGACATGGTAAAGGGGCTTGAAAGACACAGGTTCACCTACAAGGTTTCTTGGAGCTCCAGCAATCTCTTCAAAATACGACCACTTTTCACATTGCCAGTTTGAGAAGAGATCCCTAAAGTAATATGTCCTATGTTCCCATATGTCTGGCCAACATGTACTGAGGATATGCTCAGTGTTAGCAGCAGTACAAGTGCTCCAAATCATTGCATCTGCTATTTGCCTCAAATCCCAAACAAATTGCTCAACATCTCTACGGTAGTAGATCCACAACTTCTCGTCCAATCTTTTTAGTTTAACTCTATCGAAAGTTGGACGTGGAGGGTGTTTAAGTTGTCCAGTCTTTGGATCACGTTTGGTTACATCTCGTTTCACGAATAGTCCATCGAGATCAAGGATGATGATCTTTTTGATCTTGCAGAAATTCGAAACAAGATATGCCCATCCAAGGCAGTTTGGCGAAATCTCCTCAATTTCGGGGAAAACTACTGGTTCCTGGTCTTCCTCTACTTTATCTGGTGTTACATCTGCATCCTGCTCTGCATCCTACTTAGTTGTTATGTCTTCAACCTTCTCATCTGGTTCTTGAACATCTCCAATCCAGCTAAGTTCTGCCATAGACAAGTACCATGCCTTAAAAACCTCAATCAGACTGACATATTAACCTTTTCAAAATACACTTGAAAAGTATACCTTCCACGCTATTGATTTCCATTTCATTAATTTCCTGAACTTCTATGGCAACAGTCCACTTGGCAGAAGATACTGGAGAAAAAATAAGCTCTACTTGAAGATGCTCATGATGATGTCGGAAAGAACAATACGAGTACAATAAATAGACAGTCAATGAACAATATGAGTATAATAAATAGACAATCAATAAGCAATAAACAACTAGTGAACGAAAAATAAATCCGTCGTTTCATTATCATCAAAATGAGGGTACAAAGACAAAATTACAAAGAGGCTACAAAGCACAAAAGGTTAATAGGGGCTACAGAAGTTCCTTGCGGGACTTTGGTTTGGGAGGTTTAAGGTTGGGTGCTTGGAGGTTAGTCTTTTCCCGAGCAGATGAAGGCTCCTTGGATTTTTTACCTCCTGGATTAGGCTCTGGAGGCTCGGATGCAACCTTAGCTTGTTTCTTTGGTGTGGAGCGCTCTTCAATGTTGCTCCTCTTTTTCCTACTCCCCAAAATCTTTGCACAAACCTCTGAAATAAGAAGTTCTGAGTCCTCATCAGACAAGTTCACTATTGTATCCTTTTCAATTGGCTTCTCAGATGATTTTTCAGCATCCTCTACGTCCTTGTTCATTGCAGGTTCTGGCTTCAGAGGCACCTCGACTGACTCCTTGGATGCGTCACCTTGAGCTCCCACTACATCTGCTCTTTTTTCAGCCCTTTTTCTGCCTTTTGTTGGTCCGGAGTGTCTTCACCTGCTTGTTTCTGGGATGCATTCTTATCCCCGCACCCACCACACATGCTATCAATATTGGGTTTGCGTGATGACCCATCTTGGGAGTGTGCTACATAAAAGACAATGTAATAATACTCAATATTAAGTTATGTGAACATTCAAAGAGAAGAATGTTCCACAGAATATTACCAATTCTATCAACAGGAGATCCAAAGATGCCTTCCATTGGATCTTTCTGTGCAATTACATGGAGAAAAGGAACAAAATGGTCAAGAAATGAATCTACAATCAGCTTCATATCATAAGGTATAAAAACATCTATTACCTGTACCAACATGCTCATCCATGTTTGCCTCTCCAGGTGCCAGCAGCTTCGAAGCATCTTTTAAAGGTTCCTCACATCCATGAGATAGACACTGGCCGACAGACTTACAGGCAGTTACAAAACAAAGTGGGTGATACGGATGTTGACACCGGAGCATGTAGACACCGGTAACAACAGTCTACATGATAGACATCCCACAAGCAACACAATCACCTAACTGCACAACACAACTATTGTCCGATCCCAAATGAACAGGCGGCCTGACAGGAAGGATAGGCATTCTTGACTTGAACAAATTGATAATCGTTTCCACAAATCTAAGATGCCCTGTCGCCACTTCTACTTCCCATAACAAAGTGTCATGCTCACCCTGTAAAAAAATAGCACGGTGTACTTGATAAAACAGTATAAGTGTTTGTGCATTACTTTCAAGAGTCTTCATCACTTTATGTGGTACCACTTAAGAGTGTTATATAAACACATTTAAGTGGTCTTTTACCATATAAAATGGTCTCTAACCATTTTTTTCGAATTAGAGTTTAACCACTTTTAAGTAATATCAACTACTACTAGGTGAATCAATCAAGCTTACATACCTGTAATTGTGCTGCCTCTTCACCTAGGTTATCAAGATTGTGCACTTCAATATCAAGTCCCATGTCTTTGAGAGCCTCCTTTCTGATTTGAATCAAGGTCTCAAGCTTTGCCATTGCTTCCTCATTTGGTACAAGCCCAGCCTTATGCAACTTGAGTTCCTCCATATCCTTGTTCAGTCTCTCTACGATCTTGGCGGCGCCTCGCATCAAACCAACCTGCTCATCTCTCTTTGTCTTTGATTGATCTAAAGCAATTTTTATTGCTTCAAGACATTGCTGCTTCTCTTTTAACTTTTCGGTAGCATTAGCCTTCATGTTAGAAATAGCTACTACATCAGCCGTTGACGCAAAAAATGTAGTCAAGGAAACATTTGACATTCCAAATGTTCCCATCTAGCCAAAGGCCCGCTTCTTTAGAAATTCCTCCTTAGCCTGCCCTGAAAATTGATGTCCACCTGAGTATGTCTGCCAGTCAAAGCCTATGCCAGTACTGTCAGTGTAATTAGGCATATTTTCTGCATTAAATTTCCACTCGCTTCCAAGACATGGACCGTTTGTGGACCTCCATTTCTCCAATTTCCTATTTAAAGTTTTCTGTTGGCATAAAATTTTGATAACACCTTCAGCATACACAGCCCATGCAACTAAACCTTCAGAATCTTCAGCGGCCTTGCACTTCTGCCAAGTAAATCCATGTGCAAAATGCATGCCTACCTCGTTGTTTGGGGGAGCTCCCTGATATACTTTGTGGTATAGCAGGAGACATTCTTCATACATTTCAGGCCTCAGCCCCTTTAAATACATCTTCTCCTTTTGGTGGCGCTTGTAAAGCCATACACTAAGCCACTCCTCATCTGAGAAATCATCATCACATAGGAGCTTTGGATCCTGGCCAACCAAGCATAGCCCATATTTGGTATGAAAATCTTCCTTGGTGAAGCAAAAATTTTTTTGAGTGGGTAAGGCCACTCGTGGTACTGTCCACCTCCCTGTAAAAACATATAAGAATGCATGTTAGTATGTAATGAGCCATAATTAAACTTGTTTTATCAACAATAAGAAGTGGTTGAAATGATTTCTGCACCATTCTCAGTGGTACTGCAAAATTTTTAAGTGGTGGTGTACCACTAAATGGTTCTCAACCACTTAAAACTGGTTAGGTAACACTAAAAAGTCCTACTACACCACTATTTTCTAGTGATACATCCCCTTTTGGTGTTTCTTCACCACTTTAAAGTGGTGCTCCAGCACATAAAAGTGGGTTGAACCACTGTTCAGTTTTGCTACATCGATGTGAATTGTTGTACACAACTTAAAACTGGTGCTACACTCCTAAAAAGTGGTGCTACACCAATAGAATGTGGTATCTCCTTGTAAAGCTTCATCACTTAAAAGCACTTAACCACCACTTTTAGCAAAGATGCAGAACTAACGATGATTGCACTTTTGTAAAGCATCACTAAAAAGTGGTTCTACAGCACTAAAAGTGGTTGACCATCACGCACCACCACTTAAATGTGATTTGAACCACAAAAAGTGGTGACCACCACTTTATTGGTGTTTACCACTTTATACCAAATAACGTTCAGGTTAAGAAGCACCACTTTTCAGTGGTCCTACACACTTTTAAGGTACCGAATAACGTTCTAGTTAAGAAGCACCACTCTATAGTGATGTTCACCACTGTATAGTGGTCTTCACCACTATAAACACCACTTAAATGTGATTTGAACCACAAAAAGTGGTGAGTGCCACTTTATTGGTGGTTACCACTTTAAACCAAATAATGTTCAGGTTAAAAAGCACCACTTTTCAATGGTTTTACACACTTTTAAGGTACCGAATAACGGTCTAGTTAAGAAGCACCACTTTATAGTTGTGTTTACAAATGCCACATAGATACAAGATCAATAGTTAAATGCATTCATGCATGAACCTGCATGATGCATTCGTATAAGCATGCATTCATGCTTCAAGCTGCATGATGCATTTTTATAAAGCATTCACAAGGGTGATCAATTAGATGTGCACAATGCATATACATTCCAGAAATAAATTCTAAACTTACACATGCATCATTAATAGTTACAATCCATGATTATCTTGCCACCCAACAAAGGACAGACCAAATCGCCAGGGGTTGAACCTGGGTCCTTACGCACCCACCCATTCACTTTAACCACTAGGCCAAGCCCCCTTTGGTTATCTTGCCACACATTCAGAGACAAGCATACAGCGCTTCTACATCTGCATGAAGCATGTTAAAACATGGATCAATGCTACCTGGAAATGCTACCTAGGAAAACCAGCCACATTCAAATTCAACCAAAATTTGAGATAGAATGCTTCAAGCTACATGATGACACATACCTGTTGCTGCTGATCCAGGGGATTTTTACTGAAGTTGATGACCAGCCCAGCAAAAAGTACTCCTCCTGAATTTGCTTGATGTTGTTGTGATGTTGCTGCTTGTTGCTTCGGCTAGCAGAGAAACGTAAAGGAGGGAGGAAAGAGGGAATCAGAAACCTGAATGGCACTGGCGAGACAGAGAGAGAGGGGAGGAACGAGCAACACAGAGTGGGAGGGACGAGACTCGAGAGAATATTTGCATTAAGTGCTTGAACGTACCTTGAGGTGATCATTAATGAGTAAGCGCTTTCACTTAGCACACGTCAAATTTTAACCCTTTTTTTCCATAAATTTTGAATTTAATCCCATTGTTTCAAACGCCTAGAACACCCATTTTCTCAACCCCAAAAACCATATACTATATAGTGGCAAAAGCGGTCCACCTATACATGCTTTCACCCTACCCAATTTGCAGGGTTTGGACTGACCCTAGAAGAAAACTCTGCGGAGCATAGAGACTTTGAGTCTATGGAGGAGGTGTTTGACGAGTTTATCGAGGAATTCTCACAAAGGGGGATAGCTCATAATACAGTCTCACAAATCCATAAATTCAAATAGAAAGAAGGGGAGTCTGTGCAAAAGGAAGCCCTACGACTAAAAGGATATGTTAAGTTTTGCCCTGTGGAAGAACTGCCAACTCAGTCCAGACTTATGCTTATATTTATCCAAGGACTAAGGAATGCAGATCTCCAGAAGGACTTACATATGAAGAGGAGCACGATGTTAAATGAGTTAACTAAGGAGGCTCTTTACCTTGTAGACAATTGTGTGGTCTACAAGGAGGGTGAATTCAAGGATCTTGATGACAATTCATCCTCACAACAAAGTGGAAGCAAATCCGCTAAGACAACACCGAAAGGAGAAGTAGCTGTAAGCTAGGAGAAACTTGTAGAGGAAGTGCCAAAAAAGATTAACATGTATGCCAAACCTCAGGCTAAACAGCCAAAGTGGTGTGCTATTGAACAAAAATGGACAAACCATGTGATGGAGGAATGTTATTATAACAAGGGATATGTGAGAGAGAGACCTTATGCTCTCCAGGCTCAGGTAGCATCTCCTCAACTTCCATCGATGCCTAGGTATTAAGCAAGAAACCTACCAAGACCTGTAGGCGTAGAAAGACCACAACCAGTGTTGGGGAAGCAACCACCCCTACCAGTATGACCAGTCGGCATAAGATACACACCAACAGTAAATGAACCAGAGGAGAAGGCTTTGGTGCCTATGCATGCATATTACGAAGATCCCAATGGATATACTGCAAACCTGTCTATTATCCACCGGAAGAACCCCCAATGCTAGAACCTTGGAGCATGATGGGAAGTGCAGGACCACCAACAGCTGCACAGGCAGCAGGAGAAGGAAGATATAGATTGGATGAACGAACATTGTTGTTCATAGCCAACGGAGGCATGGGCGGGCAGAGACATGCATACCGACAAAGAGGATCTCAAGGAGCACCTCAACAGCCTAAAGGACACTGCTACAAGTGTGGCGGAGACCATTGGCTAAGAGACTGTCCTCATTATGAAATCATTAGAGTCAACGCATATTGCACCGAGTGTGGAGTTACTCATTTGATTCATGATTTCCCTAAGAACCCGAGCAAAGGAGCAAAAACTACCTTGAACATGCTGGAAGCAGTGCCTTCCAGTGGAGGGTCAGAAAACGAGACAATCATACCTATTCAGGCAGTGACGCGAGCCCAAGCTCAAAGAATGACGAATGAACCCATAATTGAAGAGCCAAAAACCGATGCCCCAAGTTCAGAAATGAAAAATTAGAGAAGCACTTGGAAAGCTAGAAAGGCATGTATGAAAGCCAAGAAAGAACGAGAGCAAACAGCTCTATCTGAGGAGTTAAAACACACAAAGGATAGATTAGAGCGGTTAGAGGATCTAGCTAGCCTAAGCTCACACACTGCGGCAACCATAGTACCCAAGGAAATAGAAGAACCCAAAGGTGCAGGATCAGGAGGATCAATACTGGCAGACAAGGTAAATGAGCAGTTAAATGCAATTTTGAAAGCTTACGAAGCCAGACTCAAAAAGAACCAAACCCAAGAGAAAAGATAGATGACTTATCCATAAGCTGAAATAGAAAAACAGAGGTTGAAAATGTGTAGAAAGATGATTGAAACAACTCAATCTTTGATAGAAAACGCGCTTGGTAAACCTGCAAATTGGCACAAAGTACCAGCTCCAACCCCTATCAAACCAACTTTAGAGAAACAAGTAGACATGAAGGAGGGACTCACGACTGCCTCTAAGTCTAGGGGAGAACCTATCATAGTGCCAAATACAACAGATGAGACAATTAATGGTTTTCAGCCTAAAACATTGGTAGAAATGGGTAAGGATTGTAACGGTCTAGATGACCTGTGGAAGCAGATCCGCGATGCCAGCGAAGCTAACAGGGTGAGTTACCAAATGAATAGCACGAGAAAAGAGAAAAATGAGATCTTACCTCCCATTGAAGAATTTGAGGCAAGATCACAAATGAACTTTGATATACATTCACAAGGGGGAGATCAGGGATCAATTAGTTTGAGGCACAGCCACCCAGACTCGCTAAAAACTCTACCCTCTTACCTAGGGGAGTATGAAGCCAGGTCTGAGGTGAGAGAAATCCCATCTCAAAGACTTTCTTCCAATAGAGTGATGGATTCACAAGGGTTGATTGAGTTATTGTCCACCCATGTGGCATGCACAATCACATTAGCCGAACTCCTGAGGTTACGGCCAAACATGTGGACCACCGTAGGTAAATGCTTAAAAAAATTTGGAGTAAAAGACCCCACCTCAAAACTTCAAGAAGGGATCAGAGAATTGGACAAGCCTCAACTAAACACTAGGCCAGCACCTTTAAACAAGGTTGGAGAGTATTGCGAGGGAGAAGATGGAAATACCACACTACCAGTAGAATTCAAAGGAGTAGTTTCCAAAGCTATCCTTGACAGTGGAGCTGGAGTCGCTATCGCCACCAAGGAAATCTGGAAAAAATGGGGAAAACCAGTTTTGAGAGCTACCAGAATGAAATTGCAACTGGCAGACGGGTTCATGGAAAAGCCTCTAGGACTTTTAGAAAAAGTAATTGTCACCTTGTGTGGAATCGAGTATGAGCATACATTTGCAACGGTCGATTTTGAAAAAAAGAACAATTACGAGATCATCTTGGGAAGACCATTCATGAGACAATTAAAGATGGTCCGAGATTGGGGTTACGACCACATATACCTCAGACATGGCGAGACTACAAGCAAAATACACCTAAAAGACCATAGTTACAAAGATGTTAACCAGACACTAGTGGAAGAGTTTGATTCAGCTACATTGGCAGGGTCCGAACTCCCAGCATGGTTAGGGCAAAAAGAAGAGCTATGGATGTGCGGAGCTTCACATTGTGGGAGCTTAAAAAGAGAGGAATGCGTCTTAGAAATATCTATTGAAGACAAGGATTATATTCCAGAACCTTTTCCCGAAGATGCCTTAGAACCTCTGGAATGGGAACATATACTAGCAACATTGGATGTCTGTACCATTACAGATAGCCCAACGACAAAATTTTGTGATAAGGACGGCTATGATGTGCTACCCTATTACATGGTAAGCCTTAGACCAGCAAAAGATGAGAATGTAGAACCACCAGACCAAGAAGAGTTTTATAACTCCTCTGAGCATCTGGAGGTAAATAACGATGCAGATAACGAGTGTTTAGACAGCTCAAGCGAGCGTGAGGAGAAAACAATGAATATCAAGTTTTATGATTTTGCCAATCAGCACCCTAGACGACAGGAATGCTATAGAAAAAAACGAGCAGAAAACAAAATGAGAGAGAAGCTGATGCCCAGGATAAAAGATAAAACTCACTATCTAATGCTTGTCAAAGCAGAGGATTGTGTAAAAGACCAAATATCAGGCAAATTCTCAAAAGTTTGAAAGGAAGGAACGCAAGAAGAAATAAAACAAGTACGGAAGGCTAAAACAAAAACAAAATCAACAAAAACTCAACAATCAAAACAGGAAAAAACAAAAGACCCAAAGTGGAGAAAATTGGAGCGTAAAAAGAAACACCAAGAACTAAAACGGTCATTATGAGAGGTATGGACTACTGAGGGAGAAAGTGATGGTAAGGAGGAGTCAGAAAAAGGAAACATGAATGTACCATCCCACTATCCAAAATTCACCATCCAGGACAAAAAAATCATAATGACACCACCAGTCAGGGAAAGAATAAAACAGGAATCTTACGATGGGCCGGAAAATGCAAAACGGATAGACCTCGCTGAGCCAGGCGAAAAGCCTCAGCCGGTCTATATTGCACAACTGATTTAGAGCCTAAAGAAGAAGAACTGCTAACACAACTTCTCAAGAAGTATAAAGATGTGTTTGCATGGTCCTACAAAAACCTCAAAGGAGTTGATCCATCGATATGCCAACATACAATACCGTTGAAATCAGATGCCAAACCTAGCAAACAACGTCCTTACACATATAATGACACATTTTCTAAACGAATCAAAGAGGAGATTGACAAGCTGATGGATGTTGAATTCATCTATGAAATCAAACATACAGATTGGGTGTCACTCATTGTGGTTGTCCCTAAAAAGAATGGAAAGCTACGTGGGTGTGTGTGTGTGTGAACCTCAAAAAAGTAAATGTAGCCACCATAAGGGATAATTATCCCTTGCCGATCACGGAACATGTACTTGAGAGGGTGGCTGGGAAACGGGCTTATTCCTTTTTAGATGGGTTTTCAGGGTATAACCAACTGGCAATTGCAATAGAGGATCAACACAAAACAACGTTTTCCACAGAATGGGGAATATATGCGTATAGAGTTATTCCTTTTGGCTTGACCAATGCCCCAGCTACCTTCTAAAGGTTAATGACTCATGCGTTCAAAGAATACCTGAGAATATTCTTAGAAATATATATGGATGATCTCTGTGTACACTCTCTTCTATGAGAAGAACATATTGACCATTTACAAAAGG
Source organism: Adiantum capillus-veneris (assembly GCF_014529385.1). Classification (NCBI taxonomy): domain Eukaryota; kingdom Viridiplantae; phylum Streptophyta; class Polypodiopsida; order Polypodiales; family Pteridaceae; genus Adiantum; species Adiantum capillus-veneris. Next base: position 55,181,759 of record NC_140937.1, read on the forward strand.
TATTTGAGAAGTGCAGAACATATCGAATCTGTCTTAACCCAGAAAAGTGCATTTTTATGGTTAGGTAAGGCCGCATCTTAGGACATATTGTTTCAAGAAATGGCATAACCACTGACCTAGACAAAATCAAAGTCATAGAACAAGTACAATCCTTCATGGGACACTGCGGATATTATCGAAGATTCATATATATGTATGCAATCATTGCACAACCTCTATATCGCTTATTAGTCAATTTCGACTGGACTGAGGAGTGTGAAACTTCATTATAAAAGCTAAAGGAAAACCTTGTATTAACATCTATCCTTAAAGCACTAGATTGGAAAAAGATATTCCATGTTCACATTGATACATCTACATATACAATTGGGAGTATTCTGGCTCAACCTGGGGACGGAACAATGGATTTCCCAGTATGTTATGCAAGCCAACAGTTAAATAGTGTAGAAAAGAACTACACAACCACTGAAAGAGAGGGGTTAGGAATTATTTATGTTGTAAAGAAATTTTGGCATTATTTGCTCGCAAACAAATTTGTGTTCTTCACAGATCATCAAGCTCTTTTATATCTAGTAAATAAACCATGCAATACTGGGAGAATTGTATGCTGGTTTATTATATTGCTAGAGTTTGATTTCACAGTGGTGGTCAAAAAGGGTAAAACTCATCTACGAGTGGATCATCTTTCAAGACTGCAAAACGAAAAAGCTCCAGAAGGAGTAGACAATGACATACCTGATGCTTATCTTTTCAATATTGAAATGATACCCAAATGGTCTCAGGAAATTGTTAGCATTCTTTCCTTTGGAGGTAGATTTGATAACAAGGAAGACAGGTCCAAACAACAAACAATTTGACAAAAAAAAAACTTCCAGTTGATTGCGGGACGACTGTATCATCTAGGCTCGGACCAAATTCTACGATTATGTATAAATCCTGAGGAATTCGAGTGTTATCTTGAAGAAGCACACGTCCAGGATTGTGCATTTCATTGTTCAACAATAAAAACACACCAAAGACTGAAACAATTAGGGGTTTATTGGCCAACTATGTATGTTGACACACATGCTTATGTTAACAATTGTACTATATGTAGTGCCAAACGACCGGTGGATCACGCGACATTGTTTCAGGTAAACATTGCACCTGCATGGAGTCAATGTATCATTGATTTCTTAACAACAAGGACATATTCTGAAAACATAACAAAAGTGCGGAAAAGGGTTATAGAGCTGGAGGCTCGTGACTTTAATTTAATTGGGAATCAACTCTATAAGCGAGGAAAGGTTAATCAACTTAGAATCTGTGCAAGTGAAAGTGAATACTTGCTAATTCTAGAACACGCACATGGAGGAATAAGTGGAGGCCATTTTTCAGGCGATAAGACGGAAAAAATTTTCTTAACCGCCGCAGGAATATGGTGGCCTACATTGCATATGGATGCTGAGGAGTTTGTAAAGCGTTGTGACGCATGTCAGCACACCAAGGTGCCGATAAAGAGGGATGAGATGTCACTACAGCCAATGATGGGAGCAAGGGCATTTGCAAATTGGGGCATTGATTTTGTGGGGCCTATTTCATCCCCTGCATATCGCACCCATACCCAATATATCATTGTGGCTACGGACTATCTCACAAAATGGGCGGAAGCCAAGGCAGCACAAAAAGCAGGCGCAAGAACCACTGCACAATTTTTGTATGAGAATGTCTTTGTACGATACGGATTACCGATAGAAATTGTCAGTGATTGAGAAAACATTTTCTCAATGAAGTCATTGAATATCTGCTAGAGGAATTCATGGTCATACATAGAAAATCTGCTCCATATCATCCACAGGCAAATGGACAAGCTAAGGCCACAAATAAAGCACTATGCATTGTTCTGACTAAAATTGTATCAGAGTCAAGGACACACTGGGATCAACAGTTACACTCAACACTATGGGCATACAGGGTAGCTTACAAAACATCAATAGGAACAATACCATACAACATGGTGTTTGGTCTAAACGTTATATTACCCATAGAGTTTTTAATTCCAACTCTACGAGTAACGAAACGCTTAGAATGGACAGGGTATGATCTCTCTTCAAGAGTGGATGATCTTGAAAATCTAGATGAACTTAGATTGAGAGCTGTAGCTTCGATCTATGCTAAAACGATAAGACAAAAAGATTTTTTTGACAAGCATGTGCGCACGAAAGAGTTCAAAACAAGTGATTATGTACTTATTTATACCTTGAAGCAACATGCCAAGAAACTTAAAAAGCGAGGGATGGGACCCTTTGTGATTAGTGACTTATCACAAAGTGGAGCTGTCAAGCTTGCTACATTAGCAGGGGAAGAAATGCCAAATTGGATTAGTGGGTTAAAAAAATATCATTTACCACTAACATAGGATATGCTTCAAGAAATACATCAAGAAAAACAACGGATGAAGGAGAAACAGCGGGTAAGCGAAGAGGCCCAAGCAGAAGCAAAAGAACGCATTGCAAAAAGAAGGCTTCTCCGACAACAACAACAATGTGGATCACCTTTGCGAATAAATGCTATTCGACTAACGAATTTTGGTGAAGACACAGTGGAGCCAATAATTGTATTCAAAGTGGGTAGCAATCAAGTTAAATCGATGGCATTGCTTGATTTTGGAGCTCAAGCAAATTTGATCTCCTACAAATTATACAAACAGCTCAAGCCCAAAGATCAACTACATCCTGCTCCACAAGTGCTGGAAAGTAGTACATCACATTCCCTAAAAATAATGGGTTGGACTATATTGCATGTACAACTACATCAATATATTTACCCACACAATTTTTATGTGGTTGAGGATGAAAGCACACAACACCCCATGTTGTTGGGACAACCTTGGCAAAAAGAGTATAATGTGTAGATAGATTGGAATGTGGATGCAGTCAAAATTCAGCATGCACAAGAACAACAGGTGGTAGCCTTTGCTCAGCAACCTCGGAAGAGCCAGATGACAGCAACACAATCACTGGATAAAGAACCAAAAGGATGGGTGTCACTAAAGAACAACACGATACCCAAGGGGAACAAACAGGGAACTGCCAGCTATGTTCACTACAAACATAAAACAACAGAGACCGCAGTGCCAGGATCAAGGTTAGCAACACGCGACAAACAAGTATGGGTGCGGAAGGATAGAGATAACATGGCAGACAAACCACAATAGAACAAAAGAAGTCAACAGAAGCACACAATTCAACCAAAAACCAAGGGAATAAAATAGATATGGATCCCAAAGAGAATGCTTAGTAACAACTTAAATGCAACTCGCATTTGGATCCCGAAACCAAAGCAACAGGAACTCCCTTCAGTACAAGCAATATCGGCATGCAGACACACACAACATATGAAACCAGCAAACTGATCTATGTGGGTGCCAATCAGCAGCACAACAATGACAACCACGGAAGTAGCAATAAACCTACAAGAACCTCCAAAACAAAGCTACAAATGGAAAGAAAAAGAGACAAAGACTATGGCCAATTCCGCCACGACAATTCTCTCCAAGGAGACAACCATGGCCATATCGACAATAGTGGCAAACCAAGCGACTTTTGCAAGAAAGACGATCAAATAGAGAGATGTAGAGTTACAACTTTTACTTGCAAAGAAAATCCGCCAACCAAATCAACAACAAACAAGAAAACTCGACGTCGAATGCCAATAAGCATTTTGCTTATTACTCCTCTTGCACAGCATTGATTTTTCCATGCATTGACCGCGTATGCATCTCATAGGGCCACATTACACAACCGAGCATTAGCACAATTTTTAACCCATGCACGGCACATACACCGAGGCGATACCTTGTCGTCCGGGAGGACTCCGGCTAGGAGGGGGGGAGACATTCTCAAATGCGGACCCAATGGTAAAACGGGCATGTTTTTTCGACTATTTTAGAGGGTTGTCGTTTGATTGAAAAATTTTCTGGACTAACCAAGTACATATGCCCTTATACAACATGAATCTACAAGTATATGGGGCCAAACACCAAATCAAGTCCCTAGGTGTATGTATATAGGTAAAAATAGCCATTTTTCGGGCAAAATATTGGTAAAACGGAGAAATCCGGCCATATAATTGCATGTGAGTGTATATAGTGTTTTGCGGTGATTTTTTTGAGTTATTATGATTTTTGGGGATTTTCTGGGTTTAATTTTCTATTTTCTTTTTAATTTTACTAATTATCGGCAGAAAAACTTCAAAAATACAAAAAGCAGATGAAAAACGGTCGTAATGAAAAACAAAAAATATGGGGATAATCAGTGACTATAGAACAACCTATGGTACAATGGGGGTGCAATTATGTAAATGGAGCGGAAAGCGTGTTTTAGCCAGATTTTGACCGACACGTTAAATTTCTCGGAAACTAGGCAAATGGAGTCCAAATCAAGAATTTTTCGAGCCTAAATCGCATCTCGCAAGAAGTTGGGAGCACATGTCAAATTTCATGGAAAGTGGTTCGGGGACCCCCATTATAAGATTTTTTCACTTCATTTAAAGCTCATTTCTACTATTGCCTTCTTAAGAGAGAGCTCTTGCCACCTAGAGCGAACCGGACTATTGCCTTCTTGAGAAAGATCTCTTGCCACCTAGAGCGAACCGGACTTCCAGCAGCTTCTACGACGCGCACGACCACTCGACAGGCTCCAGACATGAAAGGTAGGCTCACCACCTTGAGCTTTTTGCGTATGTTTGATGTTTTCTCGCGAAAACTAGCGTAGGGTTCACACGAGAAGCGAGCACTAGAGACCTACAGGTAGAAGTGGCCACCTAACGGCTAACCCAAAAGCAATAAGTCTTCATCGGCGGCTTACCCTAGCATAGGAGACCACTTTTGAATGCCTAAAGGCAGTAGAAAACCATTGAAAAAAACCCTAACTTCTAGAGCCCTACAAGAGGCCACCAAATGGTGAATCGGCAGAAAGGCACCCAAATGCTACCAAAACTCATGGGTAGGAGCATCTCGACATGCTCGACAAGTCTATATAGCCCACATGGCCATTAGGCAACCCGAAGCGGCACTAAACTTCAGAAACGGCATCAGACACACAAAGCATCAAATAGCTCTCACGGCCAAACCGCATGTCCGTTTGCCACCAAACTTCACGAGCGGCTTTCCTAGACCATCAACAACCAAGTCCTATGGTGGTAGACCACCACAAGTCATCGAAGACTTGTGAACGCAACCACGGGCGCTTCCAAAGCGACAAATTGCCAAACGGAGCCCCGGTGAAGCCAAAGTCAACAAAACCCATATGGCAAGGATCCCCAAGGAACCGTGAAGCTATGGAGACTAACATCAAGAAATTTCATCGCCGAAAAGCACTCCAAGAGTCATAAAAACGGCTCAGAGGCTCTGAAAGCCAAACAGGGAGCTTCTTTTATCTATTTGACTTTTTTTTTGAAATATGGCTTAAAAGGGACTCAGGGGGGCTCAGGGCAGGCACTAGTAGCACTTCTCACATAAATTTCATCAGGAGACATCCTACGCGTAGGATGTCTCAAGGCCACATCTAGGAACCAAACTCAACATCTCATATCACACACAGTTTCTGAATAGCCTGTACATGCTAGCCACCAAGTTTCACCACATTTGGACAAAAGTTGACCTCATATGCATCAAAAAACGCAAAGTCAGAGCATAGAGGCAATAAAGGGTCATAGACCTACCAAAACTAGTCCAAATCACATGAAACTTGCACAATATACTCATGAGCACATTGCCAAGCTAACTGTGGGGTCAGATGTGAAAATTGATGAAATGGACATCCTATGCGTAGGATGTCTAAATGACCAATTTGGCCCCCAGATGGTATTTTTGAGTTCCAGATCTCTTTATAACACCTTCCTAAGCTCATATATCAAATTTCAAGCCATTCCCATCACCTTTGGCCCCCAAAACCTCCAAGATGCACTTTTTGAGCCTAAAAACACTACACATGCTCTTAACAACACCAATGCTTATCCAAATCAAAATCCAAGAGCAGGGCCATGTTCCACATGCTAAGGGCTAACCCCAGAACCAACTTCAAATCATTTGGATGAAATAGACATCCTATGCGTAGGATGTCTCCAATGTCATTTTCACCTACTCTGCAAGATCTGACTTCATGAAAGCCATTAACATGGTGTAAGAAGCCTGTATATCCACTTCCAACCCATTTGAATATCATTTTCCACCTATTGAGGACAACCTACCCAATTTGTGAGCCAAAAGCCTGAATCTGCCCAAAATTGCACTTTTTGATGCCCAAACCCAATTCCAATCACATAGCCATGTTGCACAGGTCAAGGGCCACAAGCCTACCAAGTTTCACCAAAAACAGACAAGGTAGACATCCTACGCGTAGGATGTCTACATGATATTTTTTGGCCAGAAAGCTACTATGGGCAAATGCAGAGTTTTCCTAGTTCTTTTTAAGTTTTATTTTCAATTTTCAAGTCATTTGGGTAGTTAGAACTCAGTTTATCAGCTAATATGGAAAAAACGCTAACTTTGGACTACTGAGTGCAACAGGATCCATGGCAGCCGCAAAATCACCTGCAAAGAAGAAGAGGATGACTATAAAAGAGGATGACTATAAAAGACTACTTGGAAGAAGTGGAGCCATTTGTGATCTTAGAAAGAACCCTGAAGTGGAGCCATTTCCTTAAGGATGATCTGCTAGAGTCCAATGATCTGAGAATCTACCAAGGAGTATTCAAAGATCCTAAAGGAAATGCAGTGGAGCTACCCATGATACCTTGGGAGCTCAATGAATTTGTCAGAAGCAAGATGGGGGATTACTTAGAGAAGCTAGATCTCCATAACTACTTTGAAGCTTTGCCAGTAGGAATTGACATCAAAAGAGTATGGGAATTTGTAACCACAATCAAGGAAGATGGAGTGGCCCGAGTCACCAATCTGCAAGGCAAGCCAGATACCATGATTGTCATCACAGAGAGGGTGGTGGCAGCCGCACTTGACATCTCAAACAAAGGAGATAGTGTGACAAAGAGGAGAGATGAAGTCAAGGTCTACTCGGAAAAGAAGAACAACTACACATTTGAAGATATTGCAAACCCAAAAGTGGCTATCATGAGCCAACTCTACAACCAATACTTCCACATGTGTACAAAGCGGCCACAAAAGTATAGGATGCCACCTGGATCCATTGCCACCACTTTCACCTGGGCAATGCAGAAGGGCAAACCAAAAGAGATAAATTATGCCGCTTACATCCACGACAACCTGGTGAAGATGGGGAACAGGAATCCCACCTATATTGTACACGGTGAGCCGATAACAAAAGTTGTCTATGGAGCATTGCATGCCAAGGGAAACTGGCCTGAACCTCCCTCACAAAATGATTGGCTAAATATGAAAGAAGACAAAGAAGAAGAACCTCCCAAGGCACCCAGAGTAGCCACAAGGATGAAGCGCCGGTTAGAGACCGTGCTAGAAGAGCCGCCAGAGTCGAAGAAGGGAAAGAAGGAAAGTCTACAAGTGCCAGTCAAAGAAACCAATTCACAGAAAGCGACGCGGCTAGAAAGACTAATGGAAAGCTTCAGAGCCGAGAGAGCACTCAAAGGAGATTAAGCGAGTTGTGGAAGCCATCCCTAGAAGTCATGTCGGGATCATCTCGAAGGGTTCACCAGGATCGGTTCGAAGACTATATCAAAAACTTTGAGATCTTAGATGCCACAGCGGGGAATATCCCGAATATCCCATTTACAAAAGAAGAAGTGGACTAAGTGAGACGGCAGCTGCTAGAAGAGCAGAAGGGCCAAGATAGAGAGAGAAAAACCAAGGCGGACCGAGATTTCAAGAAGAATCCACCAACTCCACCGTCAAGCCGGGAATCCAGCCCACCCCCATCACCACCTCCTCTTAGCCCTCCACAAACCCAACAAAAAGAGGAGCTGGACAGACCTGATGAACAAGAAGATTCCAAGCAAGAGAAGACCAAAGAGGAAGAGCAGAAAGAAGAAGCTGAACCAAAAGATGAGTAGCTAGATCTAGAGGAAAGAAATTTTAGAATATTTCTTGATCTACTAGTTGCGGCGTACTCTTGAGAAGAGGCAGCTACGGTAGCCTTTGAGTTGACAAGCACAAGGCCCAAGGAATAGATGCAGAGCCTTCGGTTAGTAGAATTGAAAGAGATGGCCACCAATACAGTGGACCTACAACCACCGACCAATGATTGGAATGTGGTAATGCAAAAGCTAATCGGGCTTAAAGCAAGATCAATGGCCACTGAGAGTGAGATTGATACTCTCAAAACAAACGAAGTCCATATCAAAGCTGAAGTGGACTCACTGCAAAAACAGGTCCAAGAGCATGTAGAGAAACAAACAAAGCTGCAAGCCAGTCTAGACACGACATTACAAAGATTCCAGGAGATGGAGTGACAGAATCAAGCAGTCGAACACAAACTCCAAAGAGCAGAGGAAGAATACAAGAAAATCAGCAAGTCATTGACAGATGCAGAGAGAGAGAGGGACAATCTGACTCTACAACTTGTTGAAGAGTCCAAAGAAGTTGAAACCCTGAAGAATGCCAAGGAAAAGGCCGAGATAGAGCATGAGGCAAGCCAAGATGAGGTAATAGAGTTAAAAGATCATATTAAAGTAAAAGATCAAACCATCCAAAGGCTAAGAGCATCTCCGGCCAGAGTCAGAGTTGCTAGCTCGACTGGCACAACTTCAGAGACTGATTTATATGAAGAACAAATGAAGGAACTCCAAAAGGAGTTAACACTGGAGAAAAGGCAAAGATTGATGCTAGCCGAGGGATCTCTTGTAATGCAAAACCGCTTGGAAGAAGAGAACCAGGCCATGAAAAATGAGCTAGAAGCCGTCAAAAGAAAGATGGACGAGGAATTTCAGAGATGGAAAACAAAAAATGAAGCCATCAAGAGGAAGCTTGAGGAGGCAGAAAAAATCAATGCAGATTTGAACGACCTCCTAGTAAACATGGGAAATCAAGCGAAAGAGGCAAAGAAGGCATTTCAAAACCAGATAGATGAGCTGAAAGGCCAACAACAAACTGAAGAGCAATAGTTTAGCACCGGGTCAGCAGCAACGGAAAGAATCAACATAGAGAATGTATCAGATCCAGTGGACACCACCATGCAAGAGGACATCCTGGTGGGACCCTCACAAGAACCCCAGGATCTGACACAAGAAGAAGAAGAAAAGTTGCAGAAGGCCATAGAAGCAGCAGTAAGAGACACAGCCAAAGAAGCATTGGAGTGGGAGCAGAGAGTGTTTAAGTCAATGATCATTCAGAAGATAGATGCCAATACCATTCGGCGTGAATGGCTACAGCCTTCTCTCCCATATCCACTGCTAAAGTATGAAGCTGCTACGATCAACAAACGGATAAAAGAGGAGCCCATAGTGCCATTATACAAAGCAGATATCTCCAAACCTGAAGGAGTTAAGCTGATAGTGGATTCTCAACCTAGGTGGAGAAAGGCATGGCTCACAAAATATCCGCAATATCTAATTCATCTGGTAGAGGCGCCCAAAAGAATCATAGACAACATTAGTTTTGGCCCTCTACCAAGGATGCAGACATGGAAAGCACACAAGCTGTTGCAGAGAAGCCAACCCACTTGGCTCAATTACCTGAAGTTGCTAGGCTTGAAGGCAGGTGAGAGAATGAGTGAGCAATACATGGTGAAAACCCTAACGGGACCCATCAAATTGTTCACTGGCTCGCCTGACCTATCTTGCATCATGCTTCGAAAAATATGTAAAACCCTTCTAGCGGTCTTCGAAACCTTCAAACCTGTACAGGCGACAGACAATATCTTTTTCTTCCAAGATACATACAAATGTGCCTACGATCTGTCTGCTCAGCCTTCCCACGAGGTTATACATGCACTTTATCAGAGAATCATGTTTTTGCCTTTGTATCACCTCCAGGCCTTCGAAGAAACCTTCTACACCGGCTTCTTCACCATCAACACAGAGATATTCGGCCCGACGTTACTGGCTCAGCATGCGCGATATGAGTCCCTTCCAAAGATGCACGAAAGCCTCCATTAAAGAAGCAGCTCTACTGCCATGTCGAGGACGACATGAACTAGGAGGGGGGGAGTGTTAGAGCTGGACACACCCAACAGAGAATGATTGCTTGGTGGAATATTATTTTTTGTAATTATTCTTTAATTGAGAAAAACCGACATTTCACCTTTGTAAATAGTGGGGCTTGCAGAAGCTTCCAGATTGTATCCCATTTTTGACATTTAGATTGAGTAGATGGTTAAAATGGAACATTAGGTTTTGAGATTGTAAGGTATTTATACCACTTTTGACCTTAATGAAAAAAAACTTATTTCATTTTTAAAAAAAGTCTGTCTGTGTGAGTAAGCGTACTATGTACGAGATAGAGTGAGAGTTTCATCTTGACGCTACGCGTGCATCGGTGGTCGGAATCGAGTGCGGAGAAGTGCAGCGTGTTGCCCCCGACGAGAGCTACATGCCAATACCTACATTGCAGGCGTACGGTCTGGTGTTGCGAACTCGACCCACGAGCTACATCTGGTGATTCGGTGAGCATACGTTGTCTGTTTTTGCATTTCAGCATATCCACGCGTTTGCATTGAGTAGAACTACACATTAGGCACTTTAGTTTTCGAAAACGAAGACCTGCAAATTTCGACCAGACATCCTACGTGATTTTGCACCAGGTGTTTAGGGTTGGGATTTTGGTTCATGGGCCTTAGGGAGAGCGACCTATTGGTGTTAATAGGGTCTCCTTCAAGTTCTGTGGTGTTTCGAGAACGTTTGATGGGTATTTGGCTCTTGGAAGCGTTGTAGGGAATCTCCTCTTATGCACTCCTGAGGGCTGTAGCTTAGACATTGGGTAGATACCTCTGTAGGAAGTAGTCGAGAGTCGGTCGAGTGTAGGTTGACACCCTATGCCTGCTTCCACATGCCTGTGGGTCGAGCTTCGTCCTTAGCTGATAAATCTTGTTAAGTGAGTTCTCGCTGTGGTGACGTCTGTCGCGACGTACCCGCCAACAAACTCCTTGCATGACTAGACATGCATAGCTAATTGAAATTCTCATCACCATGCGTTCAATGTTGTTTAGATTGTGTAGCTCAAGTTGAGGTTGAGAAAATTTGAGAGAGAGAGAGAGAGAGAGAGAGAGAGAGAGAGAGAGAGAGAGAGAGAGAGATCACCTGATACGTTCAACATGCATTCAGTGGCACGCCAAAACCTCGTCACACTTATCGTGTGTTGCACACATGTGAAGGCGATCGGTGGTGAACATTGATGATTGCTTGGAGCTTACATAGTGATGACAAATTTGGTGCACAACATAAGAAAGAGATGATAAGATGAAATTATATGTTCTCAAAAAGGCCAAGATGGTCTTACCTTTGTTCACCCTAGCCTACGACAACTTTAGTTCCTACCACTTATGGTGACACAACACAAATGTATAATTTTGCCAATGGCCAGCTGTATTGTAGGCGGAGCCCGAGAATTTGCCACTAACCAATGAATTGCTATAAAATATGCATGCAGCGAAGCAAAGAAAGATAAAATGAAGAGCAGGTTATTGATGAAGCCCAGGAGGAAGCTCGGCTTTGGTACTCAAAAGAAAAGCTGCTCTCAAGAATCAACAAATACCAATTCCCATCAACACTCTACAAACAGATGATAGACAATGGAAATTGCAGCAAGATGCAGTTTCAACAAATGATGAATGGTTAGATGGAATGGATCTTCGCATCAAAGTATAGCTCAACAACCATAGCACAAATGCATTGGTTGACACAGGAACTCAAGTAAATGTAGTCATTTATTCCACATACAAAAAAACAACAAGTCAGTCATTGACCACAGAAATAGGGACTATCAAAGGATGCAATAAGAATCCAACACCAATATTGGGAGTAGTCAACTTAAATGTGATAGTACACGGATGTTCATGTCCTAATGGTTTTTATGTTTACCAAATGAACACATGAATGAGACAATGATTCTTGGAATCTCATGGATGCGGACGTACAAGGTAGTACCAGATTGGGATACCAATCAACTTAAGCTATCACCTAAAGGCAGACAACGTAAGGAGGAATGGAAAGGAAGTGCCCAGCACAACAAACCACAAAGCAATAAATCTTCTCCATCCTATCGATAAGTAAATGCTCCAAGTAGCATGCAAGGAGTCATGCAAATTTGGGTACCAAAAGCACAGCTTAAGGACAAACCGATTCAAATCTGGGTGCCCAAAACATCATCGACAATACCGAAAATGGTTCCAAAGATCACAACACAAAGACGAGCATCTCTGAGCAAAGATTCTAACACGAAATGGATCTGGAAGAAAAAGGATCACTTACCTTCTCCGCAAACTGCAAAACCGATCAAACAATGGAGAATTAAGACTCAGAAGACTCAACCACACCATCCTGACCAAGATAAACCAAGATATCAATGGCGGCTAAAAGCTCGACAATAATCAAAAGTGATACCAACAGCTCAGGCAATCAGCGTGCTAAAGCATCCTAATGGTACAATCAAGTAGAGAGCACACAAGCTACAAGATTTGCTCTTTGGAAGACAGCATCACAAAACCTTGACATCAGAAACCCTTGAGTTAAATACTCAAGACCCAACTCTTGCACAACATAATGGTTTGAATTGCATTGATCTTCAAAGCGCGGTAAGGCCAACCAAAGTTATGCATAGACACATTGTTCAACCCATGCACACAGTCGTCTCGGAGTACGCCATCTAGGAGGGGTGAAAGGGCACTAAGTAATTAAGGGCAATGTTTGAAGAGAGAGGAAAAAGTTTGATGTTAACAAGTGATTTTTTACAAAATTACCTAATAATACAAAATTACAACAGGGGAATTTAACTGATAATATCTCTCAAATGAGTGTAAATAGTGTATATACTATCAAAAAATCATCAAAAAATAGTCCTTTTTGGTTATTTTTCATCATTTTTCTTGATATTGAGACTTAAAAATGGAGAAATCCAACAAAAAATAATAAAGCTATATTTTTCAATGGATTTTCTTAATTATTGGGTTTTCACTTTGCTTTTTTAGCGTATTTTGTTATTTTCTTTGACTTTCTCAATAAACAGGTCAAAAATTTATTAAAAATAGCAAATGAGCTCAGATGGAAAAATTGAAGATATCTTGATGATCAGAGAGACAAGGCGGACAGGCACAAAAAATTTCAATCAAATCGCCAGATGGAAGCGGGAAGCGTAAATTAGGTGACCATACCTACTTCTGTAGAATTCTTGCAGAATGAGCTACATGAATCCGATTGGGAAAAATTTTGAGTTTAACATAGATTTCACGACCTAATAGGACTAATAGAGGCGTTTGGGGAAAGGTGGTCCGGGAAGTCCGAGTATAGATACCCAAGGTAGGCTAAAGTCATCTCATTTCCACTTGTTGCCTTTGGAGAGAGAGCTTTTCGACCTTCTTTGCGCGCATTTTCTGGAGTCCACAATTGCCTGTTTTCAGCGCCCTCTCACACGAGACATGAGGGGTAAGTTCTATACTTATCAATGATCCATTTTGTACAACCGGTAGCTAGTCTAAACCCCTGGAAAAAACCCTAGAATCCGAGCAGTGCACAAAGACCTACGACCAAAAATCGACCAAAGCGGCCTGTCAGCTCAACCAAATCAGATGAGACTTGAACTATAGCATGCCCCAACATAATAGAACACTTCTATATCAACAGTTGACCATTCGGCAAGGGTCGAGGGGGTTCCCAAGTAGAAAAGCTAGGTTTTTGGCAGATGCCAGAAATGGATTCTAACTCCACAGACAGCTTACATACGAGGTCTATACACAATGTATATGATTGGTTTCATAAAATCAATCAAGCCAAGCCTTAAAAAAGCAAGAAACGGCTCAAAGGCTATAAAGCGTCAAATTTGACATACGAGGTCAAACTGACTCCAAATGGACCAAAATTGGATGAGTTGCTTCAGGACTATGTGGCGGAAAAGTCCATAGCCTCAAAAGTGACTAACCAACTCTACAGGCCATGTAGTCACAAAAAGTGATGATTTCAGAGTCGACAAAGCACAAAGTGATGCCAGTAAGACCAAATTTTACCAAATTCAATTTAAGACTTGTTTTAGGTGTATAGAATGTGTTTATGTCAAAATTCTCAAGTTTTGCAAGAAAAAGTTGACTGTTGTAAATAATCGTGATTATTTACTTTTGTAATATTTTGGCTTGAGATTGGTATCATCACCTCACCTATCACTTGTACACACCTATTACATGCCACATTTCAAGTATGAACCAAAATGATCAATTATAACATGGAAAATTGCCAAAAAAACGCAAAGAAGTCCTTTCAAACCAATTACTGAGTTATGAGTCACATTTTTTGATCCAAAACACCTCATATCACATATACAGGGTCTACACCATGCCTAGAACCAAGTTGCACCAAAAAATGTTTATTTTGATTAAAAAAAGTTAATAATCGCGATTACTTACTTTTTTGCCAAGATGGGGAAAAATTGCAACTTTGCCATCATGGGACCAAATTACATGATGTCCTAAGCCCACTAACCAAGTTTGAACAAATTTGGAGCTCAAAATCTCAAAATTCCTTTACATATACTGTTTTAGAGACCTAAAGCCTAAATCTGGCACCATTTTCACCCCGTGCACTCAAATGAGTCCACACTTCACTCAGAGTATCTAATTGATGCATACTTCAAGCCTATAATGTCAAAATTGCAAGAAGCTGAACAAATCTCTCAACTGTAAATAATCGCGCTATTTACTTTTGTTGCAATTTTTGTTTGGACTTCATGCTTTTGATCTTTACATGTTTTTATGCATCTATGCATGTTCAAAATTTGATTTGAAGCAAATTGGACTCCATTTGTCAGCAATTCAGACTGAAGGACATTTCAGGGCGGAATCTGCAAAATTTTCTAACTTTGACACTCTATTCACTTAGCAGGAGCCATGCAAGCTGCAAAGAAGGCCAAGAAGAAGGTCTCCCAAAAGGAGAAGCTGCAAGAGCTACCACCATACCAACTAGATCCCAGTTCAGTGAAGACAGCCAAAGCAACCTATCTGTCTAAAGAACATCTTGAGGAGAATAACACAAAGATTTTCACAGGTAGATTCAAAAGTGAAGGACATTAGGTAGAACTACAACTTCTACCAAAAGAGGTCTATGATGTCGCAGCAAAGCCCGAGACAAAAGAGGCTAACAAAAGGCTTGGGCTCAAAGAGTTCTACGAACAAGAGCCATGTGGAGTAGATTTTCAAAAATCTTATGAGCTCCTATCCACCATCAAGGAAGATGGAACAGCCCAGATCTCTGACCGGCAAGGGAATAAAGTCAAAGTGGTAATTACAAAAGAGATAGTGGCCGAAGCCCTCAAATTGCCGACAGAAGCGATGACCATGAGAGCTAGAGATAGAAAGATGGCAAGTACCTTCACCAAGGAAACCGCTGCTGCAACATTTTTCGATCTTATAGAGAAGCAAGTGGAGGAACCAACACGATTATACCACCAACACTTCCACTTTCTCGCGAAGAGACCGCCAAGATACACAACACCTAATCATGCAGCTGCGACTACATCTACACAAGTGTTAGTCGACAACCAGGCAACCCATCGACCACGCACAGTATGTTCTGTCCACACTGAAGCGAACAAAGAAAGAGGGTAAGAAAACATATCTGGGAGCACCTGAGGTACTCACAAGAATTGCCTACCATGCTATTGGCATGGCAGACAATTTTCCACCTGCCCCGAATCAGAACACATGGATCATGTATGCACAATCATCCCCTCACACCAAAGGTCTACCAGAAAAACTTACAAATCTGATGAAGATTCTGTCGAGAGCTCTCCAGAAAGACATAGCAGCAAAAGCTCAGACAATGAGGAAAGAAGAGCCCGCATTGAAGAGATGAAAAGGAAAGCCACGGCAGCACATCAAGAGGAGCCTCAATAGAAGAAGGCAAGGTTTGAGAGAGAGGGAGAAGCACTCTTATGAATGAAGCCACCAAGCTCAAGGCAAGGACCCTGCAAAATGGGTACCTAAAGAAGTAAAAGGACCAAGAACAAAGCACCCTGCACGGAGAGAAGCAGAAGATCCAAAGGACCTATTGGAAAGAATGTATTAGGAGGTGGAGGCATCGAAGCTGAAAGAGGCTCAAGAAGCAAAAAAAAAAGCTAAAGATGCGAAACTGCACGACCACCCCATGCTAAGCCCTCCACCATCACCAACAGATAGAACCACACAGGGTGAGCCCACTAAAGAAAAGAGCCTGAACAGAAAAGAAGCAGCACACAACAGGCAGCAACTACTTCTGAGCAAGTTAAAGCAAAAGAACCAGAACGGGAGAGGACAGTAAGTCCTGCACCAGAAAAGTCAACAAGATTTGAGAAAACAAAGGAACAGAAAACAAAGGAAACCTCGTCTACCACCACCCAACAAGAAACGGTTGAGGCATCCACGAAGCCTCAAGCAGACAAAGCAAAAGAGGCCCAAGCACCGCTTCAAGGGGAGGAACAAACAGCCGCCACAACCCCACCAAGAGAATCACAAGAGACTGCCAAAACGTCTAGGAAGCTCACAAGAAATGAAGACTGGCAGACAAACGATGAGGTAATTCTCCAAGTCAATGAATATGCAAAGCAAATGCAAGATATGACAGGAAAACTCCAATTGGAAGCACTTAGCCGTAGCACAAAGGCTAAAGAATTGGAGATGGTGATCGACTCTCTCCAAGGAGAGTTAGAGGACAGATTAAATGTCATCACCGATCTACAAAAACAAGTCCAAGAATTAAAAGCTGAAGTTGAACAACACCAGCTAGCAAGAGACAAGCAACAAAAGGAAATAGAGGAGTTAGGTAGACTTCTCATGAAGTTAACAGATGCCTGCAAAACTAAAGAAAAACAGCTAACAGAGGTTACTAACGAACTTTTAACTACAACTCTGTCAGCGCAGAAGATCCAGGTACAGCTAGACGTAGCAAACACCTCATTGCAATATTCAGAGCAGAGGATCAATGAGCATGCAACCTTTTTGCTATAGATAAGAGAAAATCCCGCAGTTGCCTTGATCAAAGCTACAGACAAAGTGTACAAAGCACTAGAGAAAAAGAATAAAGATCTCAAGCTGGAGCAGTCGCAACACAGAGACTTGGCATTAATGAGGGTACAACAAGAAGAAGAGATGCTCAAGGAAATAGCCGAGCTGAAAAGAGTCAACCAGCTACTGCGAGATGAACAGCAAGAGATGCAGGAAGAAGCAGGTACATCATAGCAGCCATATATTGATATTCCCTCAGTCTCTTTTGCTGAGATGGAAACACAGTCAGCAGAAGGGCTAGGTGGCAAAAAATATTTCCAAGTACCATTAACAGAAGCTGATGAAGTGCCAATGGTCTAGCTATCAAAAGCTAAGGAAGATGCACTTAAAGAAAAGGTTACACGGGAGACAGATGAGCAGTGGAAAGCAACGATGGATTGGGAGTTGAGAGTTCTTCACTCTGTCAATTTACTCAACTCACTCCCAACCAAATCAATGCACAATTGCATCAGCAATCACTGCCATACCCCTTGATAAAGTAGAGCTGCTCCAGGTCAAGGAAAGACTTTATAAAGACATGCAAATAGAAGCCGCCGATGAAGTCCACCCCAAGTGGAGAAAGAGCTGGCTGAACAAGAATCCTAGATACCTGATTCTGTTCACAAGAGCACCCGGGGCACTTCAAAAGGATCCAACTTTTTGTCATGTACCAAGAGTAAGGACGTGGCAAGTGTAAGGTCCCCAACCCCGCCGACACCAAAAGCGGGAGGGTACCATTGACAGGTCTCTAGGCCTACTAAAGTCAAAGTCTTTAAACAAGAAAAATTCCAGGGAATTCACCCTTACCATTGGCAATGGCTTAGGTTTATAGCCCTAGAAGAGACCCAGTCCTGTCTCGCAGTGGAAACGGGACCCTATAAAAACATTCCGGCCCTATATCTTCATCCTTTAGATTAAGGTTTCCTTAGCCAATGCTTTTTTCCCCCTAGCATATGTGAGGGCACAGCCGTTGGTGGATTCCTCATCCAAGTGAAGAAGTTTCTAAACGTTTTAGTGTGCGGGAATGGATAGTTACCTGACTAATCAGGTCCACCCATCCATGATTGACAACCTTAGTCAATCCCCACTTACCACCCCGGACTCACACATGATTCTATTGTTGTTTAATTACTACCACATTCTTTTCACAATTAAAAACAATGATTCCTTTTTAGCTTTTCAAACTGCCTTTCCTTAAGACAACCTTTGAAAACAGTATTGAAGACATTCTTTCAGAAAACAAACATCTTTAAACTTAAGACAAGGTACTGTCATTTTAAAGTATCACTGACCAGTACTAACTTGCCTCAAGACCACCTATACAGGGGTGAAAAACAGCACCCATTCCTTATTTATATAAACCGGGGTGGAAAAAGTTTTCACCCAAAGTCCGGGCGCCCATACGCCAAAACCAGTTGCCCATACAACCGGGCGGTTCCTCTAGGATAAACTTAAAAGTACTATCCATAAACATAAACAAGCACGGGGTAAAGGCTCCACACGTGCCAAGGTAATCGACTCCTCCATGATGGTATCTCCATCATTACTCATTACCTGGAGTAAAAATATTTCCAAGGAATCGGAGGTGTCTTGAGACAAGCTGTCTTAAGGATGGTCAAACATTTCTTTCCTAGGTCAATCAGTCATAACCCAATCATTTCTTTCGTAGTTACAATCATTGCTCGTGGGTTTCGTGGAAGTTACCTTCCATTTACAGCCAGTTTTTTTCTTCCTAACCTTACGTATGCAATGCTTAACTTAAAATAAACTCTAAAAGATATTAATGAAATAATAGAAATCCACCTCAGACTGCTCGTCCATGTGCTGTGGGGCAATGCCCGTAGACTCTCCTCTGTTGGCCTATGGCTAGGCCCGGCTTCATGCCCGGCTTCATGGTCATGATTTGCTTTGTTGCGCTTGTTACTAACATCCTCTTCTTCAGTCAAAGGATTCCCCCTGGTTCTCTTGGGAGCCATTTCAGCAGCCTTATAAAAAGACTTAATCCATTAGAGATTAATTGAATAACCTTTATTTTCCTTGTTTACCCAAAAATAAGGATTTTTGGAATAAACAGGGATCTTTAATAGTCGATTTTGAAGGGGATCGAGGAGCACCACAGACGGAGAGTGAGAGAGAGAGAAGGAGACACACACACAGATATGGCTGGGGAGACTCCAAAGAGTGAGCAGCCCCCTATACACTTATGCTATATATAAGGTATACAAGTCAGTGGGCGCCCAGACTCTGGGCGACCGGGCAAGGCACAGGCGCCTATACCCCAACAACCTCCCACTTAAAGGCAACTGTGCCTTTAAGCAAGGGAACCTAGTCTAAAGACTACAAGAGGTGAGAGAAAACCGCTCTCAACTGATGCCCACTGGCTGACTGTGATCGTGTGCATCCGATTGTCCTGCTCTCGTGTAAGTCCATACACCACCAGACGTACCGCACACGTACTGCAAGTATGTATGCAATACCTGCATATCTCCCTCGTGCACTATGCCATCATCAGTCAACAAACGACTGACAACCCCAACTACAAATGCTCCCACTGCAGCTGCGATATCCGGTCTCAAGATCAACATCTCATACATGAGACCACCGAATGCCGATGCAATGCTAGCGGGCCCTGCTAGCTCTACGGAGCATGCATCAATATATATATCCCTGGTAATAGGCATCTCTGACTGACAAGGTGTGTCAGCCACATGCATCTCCTGACTGTCCACAAAAGACGCATCAACCTGTCATGCAACCTCATAGCACACCAGCTGCTCTAGGTGTCTACTGGAAGACATATCCTGCACAACTATATCCCCATGCTCACTATCGAGCATAGAAAGGAATGACTGCATAATCGCTGACATCTCAGTCTCCTCTGCAATCATCCACTGCAAACATGACCACTCAATCTGCTGTGACTCACTAGAGCTCTCATGCTCTAACTCCGTATGCATAGACTCTTGCACAACGTCCTCCTGTCGTGACTCACTAGAGCAAAACCGCTCTACCTGTCTATCCTGCATAGAAGTATCTCGCACAACTGACTCTCTGCTTTGCTCAGTCACTAGCAAAGCATGCATTTCTGACTCTGTCACCTCTCTGTGTGACTACTCAAGTCGTGCCCCAACTGTGTGCACAACGAGCTCACTACTCTGCACTCCATGCAAAGCACCCTGCAACCCATGAGCAAAAGAGACTCGCCTGCTCTCTCACTCTCTACCTGGCTGCATGATCACAGAGACAACACCGTCTCTCCCGTGATCCACATGCAATGGGTAACCTGTACCACTCTTGGCACCTCTCGCAATCACTAGCGAACCCAAATGCAACGCAAAAGATTGCTCAAGCAGCGATACCCGACATCCACTATACCGTAACTGTCTGACTGAGATCAAATCCCGTCTCAGATCTAGCACATAACGCACATGACGCAGGGTAAATATCATACCACTGGGCAAGGACAAACATACGTCTCCTGCACCCTCAATGTCATACACAACACCATCAACCATGTGCACACAACCAAGTCTCCCACTAGAAAACGTGCTAAACCACTCACGATGCGACGTGACATGGAAAGTAGCATCTGAATCTAGTAACCAATGTGAAGACAATGTGCAATCTGATATGCAATCCGTAGACATAAGATCGTCTAAAGACAAGCTAGATGTAAATGTGACATCGCCTTCACAAGCATACTCAGTAACCACCGTATTGATCTCACTAGCATCTGTCATGCCCAAATCTGCATCACGCATCTGTCGCCTCCATTGTCTCAAACGCCTGAAACATCGACGCCTAATGTGCCCTCTATGTCCACAATGCCAACATGTCAAGTCTCTATGCCGTCGAGACTTGCGTGTGGGACCAATCTCTCCCATGGACATAGAAGTGGGACTAGACTCCCCTGTAGACATGGATGTCGCATACATAGCATGTAAACTCTGCCATAAAGCATGAGTTGTAGTCTCCCTCGAGACCTGCCAGTAAACAGACTCAACCAGATGCAAACGAATTGTAGACATTCCTAACTCATCAAGATCCTGCCAATCATCATCACGCATAGACTTGGGCTTCGCCGATAAACCACACAAGGGTTTATCCTACCCCAAATCCGCCAATGCAACAAGCATATGCTCCTTCCAAGCAACAAAATCTGCACCATCAAACTGTGTCAGACCATAACGCTGGAAGTCAAATGAAAAATCAGCCATAATGCTCACAAAAGAGCAACCAACAATGAGTAGCAAATGTCAACCAAATCAGCCCTAAACTGGCTCGAATCGCATCAACAAAAGTCTGCAAATATGGCTGTAAAATATGGCTGCAAATCAGCCCCAAAATTCAGCTCTTAAACAGCTGCATAAACAAGTCACAAACGTGTCATAGATCGGCCGACAACTGAGCCATACATGGACACCTGCAAAGAGGAAACAATGGCTGAAAATTCAACGCCCAAATAAGACCTCAAACCTGCCTATAAACTTGTAAACCTGTAGCTGAAACCTGCTGAAAAACCTCATGCTCGAATCCGGCTACCTAGCTCGTAGCCACACAAGCATACATCACAAAATTCACTCTTGTGAGTGTGTCAAGATAATTGTACACCTGTCAAACCGTGAGCTAATCACCAAGCCCACACTGTGCGGTATCGATGCATACACACGCACAAATCTCCCACCTGCAGAGAACACCGCACGCAAATGCTGAGTGCAACCCGCAATCTCTACCTAGATCGCATAAATGATACGCATAAAACTCCTGGGAAAATTTCGCCAGAGTTTCGTCAGTAAAACGGCCACAAAACCAGTAACCAAACTAATGTACACTCAAAACCATGAGCAACCAAAGCGCATCAAACCGCACTCCAAATGCATGCACCAATCTCCACACTTTGCATACATCATTGCAAACACCTGTAAATCTAGTACACAAATATCTTCTCTACCTGTGACTGCCAAAAAACATGCTCGAGGCATACATTGCTGAGCTCAAAATGCAATCCCATTAGTCTCCTTGAGCATCAAACCACATAAGGCATACATCGTATCCTCCCACTTGTGAGGAAACTTGCAGCAAATATCACTCTTACATCTGAGAACAAACCATGTGTGGAATCCTCGACACACAATAAACAACTGCTGCTGCAAAAAATTCAGCATTCAGAATTTTAAAATTTTGATATGACGAGCGTTTTCGGAGCATGCCAAAACCCCAAGGTAGACTCCTGGATCACATGTATCCGAGTCCGGGTGTGAAACCTATGCCAAAAAACCTCCGTTTCGACCCAAAAACGCAGCATAAACTGCCAAAAGAGGGCTGAAAAATGCAGCTCCTCAACCGTAGCTTGAATGAAGTTTTTGATGGCTCGAATGGCTTCGAAAGGGGGGTAAAACAGCAGGACACCTGCATGGAAACGCTCTCGAAAAGCTGAATTTGCCGATGCCGAAGTCGAAACCCTGTTTGCACTCTTGAAAGTGCGCGCGTGCGGACGCAATTTCGGAAATGAAACTGGCTCTCCGCTGTCGTCGTGACTGTGCACACACGCGCTCCCTCCGCACCTACGCTCTGATACCAATTGAAGGGGATCGGGGAGCACCACAGACGAAGAGAGAGAGAGAGAGAGAGAGAGAGAGAGAGAGAGAGAGAGAGAGAGAGAGAGAGAGAGAGAGAGAGAGAGAGAGAGAGAGAATTGAAGGGGATCGGGGAGCACCACAGACGAAGAGTGAGAGAGAGAGAGAAAGAGAGAGAGAGAGAGAGAGAGAGAGAGAGAGAGAGAAGGAGACACACAACACAGATATGGGTGGGGAGACTCAAAGAGTAAGCAACCCCCTATACACTTATGCTATGTATAAGGTATACAAGTCAGTGGGCGCCCAGACTCTGGGCGGCCGGGAAAGGCACAGGCGCCTATACCCCAACAGATTTGATAGGTTACTCATCCTATAACTTAATCATGCTATAAGTAATTTCTTTCCCACCCTTCAATAAGGATTTTGGACCTCAGTTATTTATTTGGCAATTAGATAAATTTATTTCCTAATTTTTCTTGTCCATTATATACAAAAATCGGTTACTTTTGACCAAAATACGTACCTAAACTATTTATCTAAGGTTAGGAAAACTATCATAGCTTCCTCAAGGTATATCCCTTCTTTGGTATTGATATCAAAGGTTTTCGGTTTACTTTACTATATTTATCTTTTTATTTTTCCCAAAAATTAGAGTAATTTTACTGGAATATATAGTAAACTAATTTTCTAATGGTAGCATAATTACCACGGTTTCCCTAAGATCTAATAAACCTCTGATAAATATCTCAATTCAATTTAAATCTATTTGTTAATTTCCCCTATTTATTTTGTCTAAAAAATAGAGCTTTTATACTAAAATAATTATCTAGATTAATTATCTGAGCTTCCCCTAATTATCACGGGTTTTTGAACACCTAATTTACCCCTGATAAATATATCACAGCATTTGAATTCAATTTACTAATTTCCCCTATTTAAATTACTCAAAAAAAACAGATTAATTCTACTTAAGTAATTAGGTAGATTTATTATCTGAGATTCTCCTAATTATCACAGGTTCCTTCTTACCTAATTAACCACTGATAAATATATTACAACATTTGATAAATATATTACATCCATTTGAAATCCATTTGAAATCTCAAAAAATAGAGTATTTCTGCTAAAGTAATCAGCTAGATTAATTTTCTTAGCTTTTCCTAATAAGCACGGATTTTTGAACACCTATTTAACCATTGATAAATATATCACAGCATTTGAAATCCATTTACTAATTTCCCCTATTTAAATTAGTCAGAAAACAGAGTATTTTTGCTAAAGTAATTAGCTAGATTAATTATATGAGCTTCTCCTAATTATCACAGGTTTT
This sequence comes from Adiantum capillus-veneris, assembly GCF_014529385.1. Lineage (NCBI taxonomy): Eukaryota > Viridiplantae > Streptophyta > Polypodiopsida > Polypodiales > Pteridaceae > Adiantum > Adiantum capillus-veneris. The sequence continues at coordinate 55,205,794 of NC_140937.1, forward strand.
TGAACACCTAATTAACCACACTGATAATTATATCACAGCATTTGAAATCCATTTACTAATTTCTCCTATTTAAATTTCTCAAAAAAAGAGTATTTCTACTAAAGTAATTAGCTAGATTAATTTTCTGAGCCTCTCCTAATTATCACAGGTTCTTGAACACCTAATTAACCACTGATAGTTATATCAGAGCATTTGAAATTTATCTACTAATTTTCCCTATTTAAATTTCTCAAAAAACAAAGTATTTCTACTAATGTAATTAGCAGATTAATTATCTGAGCTTCTCCTAATTATCATAGGTTCTTGAACACCTAATTAACCACTGATAATTATATCACAGCATTTCAAATCCATCTACCAATTTCCTCTATTTAAATTACTAAAAAAACAAAGTATTTCTTCTAAAGTAATTAGGTAGATTAATTTTCTGAGCTTTTCCTAATTATCATGGTTCTTGAACACCTAATTAACCACTGATAATTATATCAGAGCATTTGAAAACCATCTTTCCCCTATTTAAATTACTCACAAAACAGAGTATTTTTGCTAAATTAATTAGCTAGATTAATTATCTGAGCTTCTCCTAATTATCACGGGTTCTTGAACATCTAATTAACCACTGATATTTATATCCGAGCATTTCAAATCCATCTACCAATTTCCCCTATTTAAATTACTCAAAAAATAGAGTATTTCTCCTAAAGTAATTATCTAGATTAATTTTCTGAGCTTCTCCTAATAATCACGGGTTCTTGAACACCTAATTAACCACTGATAATTATATCACAACATTTAAATTCCATTTACTAATTTTTCCTATTTAAATTACTCAAAAAACAGAGTAATTCTACCTAATTAATTAGGAAAATTACTCAAAAAATTATAGGATAATTTTCCTAGATTAATGACTATCTAATGCAAGTGTGATAATTACTTCAACTAAATCTAGTCTTAATTAATATATTTACCATTAATTCATGGTTAATTTGGCTAATTCTAGTCCTAATTTGATAGGATAATTAATTAGCTTGATATTACTAAACTTAATTATAATAATCAGCAGAGATTAATCAATTAGGAGAGGTTTTATTGGTATACATAGGCCTAATCTTTGATTTATTAACAAATAGCTTAATCTAACATTGCTAATTAAGAAGGATTAGGCTAATTACCGTTAGGGTTAATCAATTAGAGATTAATCTCTAATGATTTCTGTGTAGTGTTCTCTCTAGAGGAGAGAGAAAGCATCAAGGCTCCGAGTCTGAGAAATTATGAAGAGAAGGGGTCCTTTTATAGCTTTTTCTGGGCACCTGGCAGTTTTTGGCAGTTTTCCCACATTCCAAGCAGTCCCCTAGTTTGCATTTTGCACCATTTTCAGCTATCATTGTCCTTGGCAAGTTTCCCCAGCTTCCACACTCCCCCCATACCTTCCAGAATTTACTTGGTTGATTTTTGCAGATCCTTAATGATGAAAATTGGAAATTTCTAGCTAATTCCAGAACCTTAGTGTAAAGAGTCTTTGCTAATGATTAATACTGGAACCATCCAATTTTTGTTACTAATTGAATTTCTATTGTAGTTTTCCAGGACCCGTAATTGTTCCATTTTTTATCAGATTCGGATTCTAAAAATTTCTAAACATAGTAAAGCTCTGCTTATGATTCCAAAAATACCAAAATTAATAGTGTTTGGAATCCTTCAATAGTGTTTTTTTTTAAGTTTTGCAAGCTTTGTACAATTTTTTTAAGGTTTCGGAAACTAGAAACCTTACAGCAAGCACATGAGGCAATAACAAAGAAGCGGCCTACATGGCTGAATTATCCAAGATTGCCAACTCCAAAAAAGGGAGCGCCGACAGAGGACTACATGGTGAAAACCCCAACGAGCACCATGTCATTCTGCAAAAATCTCCCTAATCAAGCAGGAGAATCCAGCTTTACAAAATTTGCCGAATCCTGCTCACCTACATTGAAGTCTTTCATGAGCCAGAGCAAGCAGGAGCCCCGTGAATGTCTTTTCTCAAGGGCAATAAGGGTTTATGCCACTACAAGAGGCTATTCATATTAGCGACGCTCACACAGCGACGCTCAAAAAAAAATTTCCCGGCGTCGCTATGAGCGACGCAAATTTACAAAGAAATTTGCGACGCTCATAGCGACGCTCATAGCGATGCCGACTGGGCTAAAAAAATAACAGAGCGCGCCCAAAAACTCAGATCTCAGATCTGAGTATTTCGGCGCCCTCAAGCAAGGAGCAGGTAACGCTCTCCCTCTCTCTCTCTCTCTCTCTCTCTCTCTCTCTCTCTCTCTCTCTCTCTCTCTCTTTTTCTTCTCCACACACACACACACACACACACGAGGAGAGGAAGGAGAGCCAGGTATGCTCCTTCCCTCTCCTCACTCTCATGTTCCCTTCCCCTCTTTCTCTCTCCCTCTCTCTCTCTCTCTCACACACACATACACACACACACACACATAGTGTTTTTGAGAGAGAGAGAGAGAGAGAGAGAGAGTACAAACATAAACAAAAACGCACACACACATACATAAACAAAGAATGCACACACACATTGAGAGAGGAAAAGAGAGAGAGAGCATGCATAAACAAAAAACGCACGCATTGAGAGAGGAAAAGAGAGAGAGAGAACATGCATAAACAAAAAACGCACACATTGAGAGAGGAAAAGAGAGAGAAAACATGCATACGATCCAAAAAAACGCACACACATTGAGAGAGAAAGAGAGAGAAACTAATTTAGCGTCGTAGGAAACTAATTAAAATTAAAAGACCTAAAGATCTAGCCGACGAGGAGTTGAACTCAAGACCTATTATTCAAGAGGGAAATGGCATAACCAATCTATCATACTTGGCATGAGTGATAGAAAGGTTATACCATTTATCTCTTTTTATTGGCACACACATCCACACACGCGCACACACACAAGAAGAAGAGAGTTATAACGTCGTAGGAAACTATCCTAAAAGACGTTAAAGATTAGGTTAGATGTAGACTTACGTTAAATTAGATTTAGGTTTATTTAAGTTAAATTAGATTAGATTTAGGTTTATTTTTAATTACATTTACGTTTATTTACGCTAGATTTAGATTTACGTTATATTAGATTAGATTTAGGTCTCCATAGACTGCGATGCCTGCATGAAGCGGGTGAAGAAAGCCCTCAATGGAATATAGGGTATTGCTGCCTTTACTCATGGTGGGCTCCGTCGATCCAAAAGTATTGGTGAAATGTCTTCAGAAGATAGGGAAGAAGGTGGATCTTCAGGACGGCAAGAGTCACTACATCCCCGACACAATGACCATCTAGACAACCTCTAGTCATTCAACAGCAACTTCAAAGTTAGTAACAAGAGCAAGAACGGTCTAAAGGGCCAATTGCTGTCGTCAGATGTGGATGGAGATGAGGCAGCGTCACCGCCGAAAGTTAACTCTCACATCTTTAGTGATGAGAATGCCAACTCTTGCCGAGTTATGTGAAAAATTATGTGTTAAATCAGTTTTAAGGTTCTTATAATCCCTGTTAGTTTAGTTCTTTGTTTTTAATATAACATAATTTACGTTAGATTTAGATTTATGTTATATTAGATTAGACTTAGGTTTATTTAGGTTTACCACACACACACACACACACACACACACACACACACACACACACACACACACACACACACACACACACACACACACAAGAAGAAGAGAGTTTTAAGGTCGTAGGAAACTATCCCAAAAGACGTTAAAGATTAGGTTAGATGTAGACTTACGTTAAATTAGATTTAGGTTTATTTTTAGTTAGATTTACGTTTATTTGGATTTACGCTTATTTACGTTAGATCGAGTCCATGCAAGAATTACTTACGGTTTAGGGTTTAGAGTTAGACGAACAGTGAAAAGATCTACTGTGAAAAGATGTTAAGATGCTGTGAAGTGCTACAGCTAGAGAAGAGGCAAAGGGGTTTTGTCCACTACATGCAGTATCATGTAGACGTGGGTCTGTAGATTTCTTGTACCCACAAATATAGGTATTGACCAATAAAGACGAGATTATAACCCGGTGGTTCTGATCTCCGTGCACCTCTAGACTGAGGTGTGCGGGGATTGGACATGACTAGAGAATGTGAGGTAAAGAGAGAGAGAGAGAGAGAGAGAGAGAGAGAGAGAGAGAGAGAGAGAGATAAGACGAAGAATGCCAATAGAATATTAAATTTGTTGTCCAGGTTATAAGATTTTTATCCTCATTATGAGTAGTGACGAGGATGTGGGACCGTCCAACCGAAACACCTATCTCTCAACGAGGGTCTTATGTCCTTGTAATCAATGCAAGCATGCTGTGTGACGGACAAGACGTGTTTCTTTGCAGCACGTTCGCGAATTTGGCGAGTTCGATCCATCTATTATAGATCGAGTTGTTGCCAATTATAACTCGTCGGACTCTGACGCTAGCCAACAAGCAGCAATCTTGCAACCCAATAGACGTGTTCGCAGGCGCTTTGGTCAAGCAGCATATGTGAGGCCACAAGATGTAGCCTCTGACAGCTCGGGGGATGATCATGCAGAGCACATTCCCAACGAGGCAATGTTTGAGCCCGAGATTGATGAAATGATCGAGACGATCATGGATTCAGAAAGGCTTATCTATGATGATATGAAAAGTGAAGCCGATACGCCATTGTATAATGGAGCACGTATGTCTAGATTGAAAGCACTCCTGGTTCTTCTCAACATGCAGGCAAAGTTTGGATGGAGTGACACTAGCGTCACAGCGCTTTTCAGGTGATCTATTACAATTAGTTTACTTTAATAAAACTCTAAATGTATAATGATCTGATAGATTTTTACACGACTGTATCGTATTTTTATGTTGTGTAGATTGCTTAAAGAGCACATACTACCAGCTGACAATGTGATGCCAGATTCTCGAGATGAAGCAAGAAAGATTTTGCGAAACTTGGGGATGGATTACAATTCTATCCACGCTGGTCCTAATGACTGCATTCTTTTCAGAGGGGAATACATAGACATGGAGAAGTGTCCGAAATGTGATTCCGAAAGATATCGACTAGATCTCCACGGGACAAAAATTCCACAAAAGGTTTTGTGACATTTTCCTCTGCTTCCTCACATCAAGCATTTCTTCGAATGTAAGTCCATGGCCGCCCTAGCATCATGGCATGAGGAGAATAAATCTTCGGATGGTGTGCTACGAATTCCTGCAGATTGCGCAGCCTGGAAACATATAGATGGAACATGGTCGGATTTTGCCAGGGAAGCTCGAAATTTGCGCTTAGGCCTGGCTATGGATGGCGTAAATTCATTTGGTCAAAGATCAACATCTTACAGTGTATGGCCCGTTGTCATCGTCAACTACAACATTCCCCCGTGGTTGACTACGAAGAAGGGGCACCTATGGCTAAGCTTGATTGTGCCAGGGCGATATAAAGTGGCGTCCTCACTGAAGAAGCAAATCTACGAAGGTCATCAAGCGTATCTTCCAGAGAATCATGTGTTACGCGACGGCTTTTTGGGAAGAGAGCCACCAAGGATGTATGCACAAGCATGGTTAGAGGAGAAGGAGATGTGCGATGACGGATTGCCTCCAGGGATGAAGAGACTATCTCTATGGTACAAGTTACCATAGTACTGGCCCCGACTCATGATCAATCACTTGCTCGATCCAATGCACATATTCAAGAATGTGGGTAATCCACTATGGGACCATCTGACCGGTAAGAAAGATACTTTTGGAGCCAGAGTTGACCTTAGAAATGTTGATCGTATGGAGAAATATTGGCCGCAAACAGCGTCTGATGGATCGATAAAACTCCCTAAAGCACCATGGATTTTCACAGGAGCCCAAGAACGCAAAGTAAAAGAGACCATTCGATCTTTGCGGACCCCCACTGGCGTAATGCACTCGCTCCGAACGTGTTTTACTAAAGAAGGAAAGCTTACCGGTTTGAAGTCGCACGATTGGCATGAAATGTGTCAGGTACGTTCATAGTGGACTTTAATATCATTGCATAAAATGTGGACTTTAATATCATTGCTGCACATACTTTACAGTTTATTTTACCGGTTGCCATTGAGGGATGTTTGTCTCTCGACATCCGTAACACAATCTAAAAACTTGCAAAGCTGGTGCAATGGATCTCACAAAAGGAGATCAACGTAGACTCCATACCATTCGCCAAACTAAATGCTGCGGAGCTTGTGTGCATGTTTGAGAAACATTTTCCTACTACCATGCTAACCATTCAGGTGCATCTTCTTGTTCACATAGTTGATGAGGTGGAAATAGCTGGCACAGTTCATTCCAGATGGATGTTCTTCTTAGAACGTTTCATGAAAACGCTTAAGGGATATGTGCGTCAAAAGGCACGTCCGGAGGGTAGCATGGCAGAAGGTTGGTTGGTATCAGAGTCCGTAGTGTACATTGGAGAGTGGCTAGACGGATTTGATAAAGCCCAGGACACGCTATGGCGAACCATAGATGATGAGCGCATATCTGGGATTGTCATGTGCAATCTCGGTGTTGAGAAGAAGATGACGGAAGATCTAGAGACTAAAATCAACCGATTTTGCATGCTTCACAATCCAGTGATGCAAAAGTGGATTTCACAATATGAGGATGCAAAGCAATAGCGACAAAGGGCACGAATCGAGTGGAGACGGGGAAGACGACCACCGATGCACTATCCGACGGTTCTGGAGAGCCTACCAACCTTCATGAGCTTAAGATGGTTGCACAACCAATTGAAAAGCGCACAACAATGCGGTGACGAAGTGACTGAGGAAGAGTGGGAGTACTCTCGGGGTTGCGCGACCAAGGTAAGTTTGAAATGTACGACATGCTAGTGACTTTATTTCTAAACGTTTGAACGGCCACTCATAATCTTTGTTCGTTGTAGTATAAGTCATACACAGCAGCATGGTGTAAAGGTCGACATTTTAGGGTGGAACGAATCGACAAAAAGCGTTTTACTCAAGATTGTGGAATCATGGCAAAATTTGAACAGTCTAGTCGACGACGTTCCTCTGATGCAGATCCTGTGGTGGCGGAACTCACTTACTTCGGCACGCTGCAAGAGATTTTGAGGATCGATTACAGAGGATTTTTTGTCGACTTGTTCGACGTGCAATGGTTCAAGATAATCATGGAGGGTCGCAACGCTACCGTGCGTAGAGGAGAGTCTGGTTTTCTTGAGGTGGATTCTACTAAGAAATGGACTGACCTAAGAGACACTTTCGTACTACCAGAGCATTGTGAACAAGTAAGTATGTAAATAGTTAACATCCCCCTTTTACAAGTTATGTGCTTGAAAGCTCTCATGTAAGTTATGTGGCTCTGGCAGGTAATATTTCATCCTACAAAGTCTACATCAAAGTGGTGGTACGTCATAGAGGTAGCCCCTCGTAGTGCAAGGACGTATGAAGGCTACCATGTGCCAATCACAACGGCATCAATGGAGGAGATCAGAGAAGATGCTCAATCAGAAGCCGCTACGGTGGTGCCAGACGAGCATCAAGATGCTACTACTCTATATGGGGTGCATGCAGAGGAGCTACAAAATGAAACAGAGGATATGTGTTTAAACGGAGAGCTCTATATAGATATAGGAAGTTATGCGAGGATGAGAGAGAGATCTCTTAAAGCCACAAATATTGTATTTGAACAATTTTGCTCCGGGTTGTAAAAGCTCTGGCTCTCTAAGTACCTTCCATGGCGCTCACATCTTTTGATTGAAAATTCTGAGTTTTCGACTTGCCTCTTCTATCACTCAATTCATTGCGTCGTTGTATTTATATGCGTCATTACGTCGTTGTATTTAATGGTCTTTACGTCATTGTCTACTCTATTCATTCAATATTAAGTTTAAATATTCGTGTGTTTAATGCAGGTATGGATGATGAGGAGTTTCTTTCTTCTTTGTCACCCGAGCAGAGACAGTGGTACGTGGAGCGTCATCGCTCTGGCGCATCATCGCGCGTTCCTAATCCATCCGCATCTCCCTCTATTTCGGAGCATTCGGCGCGCTCCGAAGCTTCGGCGTCGACGAGACGAGCTTCACACTCGTCTAGACACCGGCGCTCTAGTGGTGGCGGTGGCGGTTGTTGTGGGGATTCTGCCACCGATGCCTCCACACCGCCTCGTGTTCGACGAGGCTCTTTACCCTCCCCTTCTTTGCCCGCCCCCACACCAGCCACAGCATCGCCATCTACGCCAGCTTTTGCACGGTTGACTGTTCCTAGCAGCTACACACCTCTACCTACTCCGCCAGGGGCCACCCCACTCGACACTCCTCGCTTCGGGGCCCAGACGCCGGTGGAGACACCTGACGTCCGTACCCCCATCGACACGGCGCTAGAGACCCCTGCTGGGACACCCAGGTTCATGCGTCACCGGCCAAAGGGCTTGCGTTACTCCGTCGACTTCAGCAGCGGCATCATCATGGATGATGACGGCAAGAAGGTGATCTCGCACATGCGTGGTCTTTGCTCTCAGCTGTTTAGACACTACATACTAAACAAATGGCGTGAAGTACCAAGTGATTTAAAAAATAGAGTCATCAGCATACTTCATGATGAGTTTCCCGTTCCAACACGGGATCAGCACTTCAATGAAGACCTGATGAAGATTCGAATGCGCGAATACTGCAAACACAAGCATTCCGAAGTGCAAAAAACAATCAAGCATGGGTGGAACAGGCCAGATTGGCTGGCCAAAGAAGATTGGAAGAATGCGAAGAAAGCAGCGCGCGAGAATCCCGACAAGTGGAAGCAACAAAAGGATGCAGCCAAAGCGTGAGTAGAGGCAGGGAGCTCGCACCCCTTGGGGAGCGGTGGATGGGCATCATTTGAGGCCGATTTTGTAAGTGTTTTCGCATTGCTATTTATGTTCGATAGTTTAGGGTTTATGAGTTTTTTAATTCTAACATAATGAATTCTTTGTATGTTTTGACAGTGGTCGATGACAAGGCGTGATCCCACACCGTACGAGCGCGAGTACGCAGGCAGGAAGGGCTTAAACGCCCTGATGGACATTCTCAGTTCTCGCGGCGGCATGATTAGTATTAGGGTTTACTCTTTTCTATTTTTTGTATTGTTTTATAAATGTCGTTATATGTTTATACTTACTGAAAGCTGTCTTATTGTCTTTTTTTGCAGAATCCGACAGATACGCCGCTTGGACGCGATGAGACGTCTGACTAGACGACGTCAGTTTAGTCGTAGCTAGATAGCATTAGTTTAGGGTTTCTCATAGCTTATGTATCATGAGACGGATTTTATACGTCTTTTTGAACCATCTATATTATTACATTTGTCACCGCAGTTCATTTTGCCAATCAATTCTTTATGCCTATGATGTTGTACAATTGTCATTATTACATTTGCCAATCAATTCATTTTGCCTATGATGTGTACAATTGTCAATTTTGCAAACAATGCGTCTTGTGGGTGACTATTTTGGGTCTATTATCTACCCTTGCACTTTTTTAAAAAAGTGAATCAAGTACAATATGGTTGATGGGTGGCAGGGCATTCAATGCCCTGTCACCAAAAAAAAAATTCTCTCGGGCGTCACTATAACTGTCGCTATTTATGGCTCTGTAGCGTCGCTATGAGCGTCGCTATAGACTTCTATGTAAACGTCGCTATAACCGTCGCTATGAGCGTCGCTATGAGCGTCTCTATATAGCGACGCATATAGCGACGCTCTCGTAGCGACGCTATTAGCGATGGTTTTAGCAACGCCGGGGGTTATAAAAACCCAGTGTATTTTCGTCGCTAACAGCGTCACAAGAGCACACAACCTCTTGTAGTGTGCTACGATCTTAGTGGCCAAGCTTCCGAAGAAGTCCTCTATGGCTTCTACGTCTACTGCATGTTCTTACCTTCTCATAATATGTTGGTGTTTGAGGAAGCGTTCCACACAGGGTTTTTCACTTGGCGAACAAAGATTTTTGGGCCAGTGATTAGCAACCTGACTTCAAGATTCATTGGCTACTCCGCAATCGAGCTTAAAAACAGAGTCATTATGCAGTTTTTGCAGGTGCCAAACAAAGAGAGAAAGATCAGATATGAAAAGGCTCTGCATGCACTTAAAGACCACCTCGCCAGCCATCAACTTGAAGATTATTTCAGCCCATAAAGTTGTGTCAAGGGACGACACAGGCAAGGAGGGGGGGAATGTTAGCAGCAAGTTAACTCGGATACCATTTTTTGGAGCTCTCATTGTAAAAACACTTATTATATTGTAACTCTTATTTTTCGGACAAACCTTGTGATTGATGAGCCGGGGCTACAAGCTTCCAAATTGTATCAACCTGTCTTTACTCATCTTTAGTTAGAGCTCCCAGTTCTGACCACCAAAAACCTTGGCAAAGGTATAAAAGCCAATTTTTGTAAGTTATTTTCAAGTTTTGGATAATGAAATACACAGCGTGAGCTAACGACGCTCACTTCTCTCCTTCTCGAGCTTCCTACTCCCTCTCCAATTGTCACATTGCAGTCGCGTCTGTTGTGTTGCAACCGCAGGTAAGAGCTCTACGCATTGACGTAAACATTTCACGGTATTTTGTAGCTTTTGGCATCGTCGACCCACGACCTAATTTCATCATAAGTAGGAATTCACACTTCAAAATCAAAAAGTATAGGCGGGGTATTAAGGCATCATTGCTAAGCATTTAGATGCATTCTGGGTCAAAAACGACAAGGTCAAAAATCCATTGCTGTTAATAGTCACAATTTTTGCACCTGACCTAAAGTGGGATTTGAGACCATAAGCATGTGTGCTTAGGTCTTATAAACTTGTCCTAAAAGTTTTTTTACATTTGGATGTCATTTGATGCTATAACGGATGTGATTTGTTTGCCGATGAGTGATTGGCTTTTGGTGATTTCAGCCACTTGAGTGTAGCTTGAGTTAGATGCGAGTTGTTTTTCGAGAGATTGACAACCTCTTGTAGCCTCTATGCACTAGTCGAGTTAGCTTCGTCCCATGGATTGACAATTTAATCGTGGTTCTTGCTAAAAATCTGCAATAAGATAGAAGTGAGGTTAGACACCCGTCCACAATAGGTCACAAGCTTTCAGAGAGACTATATACTCTTGAAAGGCTAGATAAGACATGCTTACAATCCATCGCAAGCATTTACATTCAAAAATGATGCATGAAGGAGTTTCATGATCAACATGTAATCAACAAGGAGTTCAAAAAGGGTGACTATGTATTAGTCTACGCCTTAAAAGAAGCGAGGTGATGACCCATTTGTGATTCATGATATATCACAAGAGGAGCCATAAAGCTTGCAACATTAAAGGGAGAATATGTTACCATATACATGTGGTAGTGATGTGTGTGAACATACTTAGGACCGCCGAGGCGTTTTTTTCCTCACTAGGAGGTTTTTTCTCCCGTGCATTGTATATAGGACCATCACTCTAGGGCCAACTCATCTTTCCATTGCACACTAAGTAATACACTCTCTATTGTGTGCCTTGAGCTTTGGCGAGCGTTTGTAGTTCAAAAAATATTCTAGGTCAGCTCATAGAGCTTGGTCTGCTCAAATGTTTTATTTGGGTTCATTTCGGCCTCTCTTTCCACTACAGGCAATACTACGTAGGCTATTTCATCATTTGGTGCAAATTTTTTATCAATGCCGTTTTTTTCATAACAAGTCTTGTACAGTCGTCTACGGGTTGTGCTATATAGCACGTGTTGTTCCCACTCTCTTGCTCCTCTTTTCGACAGTTTTCACATCAAGTGCAATGTTCGCCATGGCTGACAACAACACAGATGTGCTCAAGATGTTTGTTGTTGAGGATAGGTTGGATGGGGACAATTACCCTATGTGGGCTTACATGATGCAACATGTCCTTGTGTCAAAGGGCGCTTGGAAGATTGTTCAGTGCATTGATGTACTTCCTGGGACTGAGGATGTAGGCGATGTTGAGGATGTTGCAGGTTTTGGTGGTAGGTTTGTTGCTGCCAGAGCTGTTTTGCCTACAACTGAGCAAGCTCATTGGGATGTAAAAGATGCGCAAGCTCATGCATTGATTGTGTTGTGTGCAAAGCGTACTATCACTCCCCACATTCGTTCAGCAAAATTTGTAAAACAGGATTGTGATATTCTGGCTAGTCTTTATGCAAGTCGCAATGAGGAAAAAATTCATTTCTACATAAACAGCTGGAGTCGAAGATTATGCATGAGGAGGATGACATGGACACTTTTCTTGCTAGTGTCAAGGATATCAATGAGCAACTTATTTTTGCAGGTGAAGTCATTTTTGACAGTTTCCTTGTGCAGACTGCTCTTTATTCTTTCCCAAATTCTTACCAGACTTTTGCAAGTACTTGGAGACTTATGACCCAAGGAAATTTTAAAGTTGTCAAGTTTAATGCATTATGTACATTGTTGTTGTTGCAAGAGTCACTTTCCAAAAAAAACAGGACTAGACAACGTGCAGTTGAATAGGCCTTTATTGCTTCTCAAAGAAAAGGTGGTAACAACAATGTAGCCACTTCTCATGGTTCTTCTGTGTGAGGTAAATTGCTTGTTTCTAATGCTTCTACTACCAGCAATTTGTCTGGGAATTTTGGTGATAAGGGCAAAAGGAAGATGCGTTGCCATTATTGTAAATCTAATGATCATTTGATCAAGCATTGTCCTAAGTTGAAGACCAAAGAGGCTAAGAAGAAAGAGGTTGGTTCCACTACTAATGTTGGTTCCACTACAAATGCAGCTATTGTTGAGTCTTCTGTGAAAGGAAATTGTGATGCTAATGTTGATGTAGAATGGGCTTTTAGTGTAGAGTGCACTTATGATCCTTCTGTCAATGATGCATATTTGTCAGTTGCTACAGATGCTCAAGTGTGGTACTTTGATACTGGTGCTACAAACCACATTACCTCTCATCGTGACTTGTTTACCTCTCTCGAGGATATCCCTCATGGGAGAATTCAATCACTTGTGCCAACAATGCCTCTTATCTTGTCAAGCGAGTTGGAAAGACTGTGCTTACTGTTGCAAATGGCAGTTCTTTCACACTTGTTAATGCATTGTATGTACTTGGGATCAAGAAGAATCGTTTGTTTATATCTGCACTTGCTAGAACTTGGTCTTGTAGTCAAATTCTGGATGACGAATGTACAGTAAGTGATCTCAATTTCGGTGATGAAATTGTTGCATCTGGCACTTTATGTCATGGGCTATATAAGCTCACTTTATATGACAAGTGTGGGAAAAATTTGGCAAATGCAGTTGTGGATTCTAGGGCTATTTCAGATGCAAAACTTTGGCATGCACGTTTTGGGCATCTAAATTTTTCCAATTTGCTATGTTTGCAAAAATCTAATATGGTTGCTTCTTTGCCACCTCTTGAAGCACCTATCAAACATGTTTGTGAAGGTTGTATTTTGGGTAAAATACAGCATTCAAAGTTTCCAAACGATGGTTCAGTAAGGGCCACATGCAGGTTGAAGCTTGTGCATAGTGATGTTTGTGGGCCCATGCAAACTCCATCCTTGGTCAATTACCTTTGCTTTGTGACTTCCATTGATGATTAATCCATAATGCATGGAGATATCCATAATGCATGGAGATATCCGCTTAAAGAAAATTTTAAAGTATTTATGTGCTTCAAACAATTTTTTTCTATGGTTGAAAATGTCTCAAAATATACTATGGGCACCCTCCGTTCTGATTGAGGGGAGGAGTATATGTCTCATGAGTTTAATGAATTTCTCGCTAATCGTGGATAAAACACCAATGTAAAGTTCCTTATACGCATTAGAAAAATGGTGTTGCTGAGAGGAAAAATAGGTTACTTACAAAAATGGCACGATGTATGGTCAAGAGTCAAGCTTTTCCACATTCGTTTTGGCTTGAGTCCGTCATGTCTGCCACTTATGCACTTAAATAGGTGTCCTACAAAAGCTTTGCAGTCTATGACTCCATATGAAGCATGGCATGATAGAAAGCCTTCTATTGAGCACATGCGTGTTTTTGGTTGTTTCACATATGCTTTCGTGCCACAAACGCAACACAAGAAATTGGATGATAAGGCTATCAAATGTATTTTTGTTGGTTATAGTGCTGAAAGCGAAGGTTACATGTTGTATCATCTGCAAACAAAGCGTACCTTGGTCTCACAAGATGTTGTGTTTGTGGAAGATTCTATTCAGCCCTTGTTGTCATGTACTAGAGACAGTAATGTAAGCTCACAGGACATTTATGACACTTTGTTGCCTCCTGAGGATTGCAAACCTATTGCCACTCCCATGGAAACATGTTTGAAATTGAGTCTTCATGATGCTAGTGATCCTACCAATGTCACTCTTTACCAAATTGTTGTTGGCTGACTCATGTATGTATGCAACACGAGGCCGGATATTCAATTTGCAGTCTCACAAGTCAGTAGATTCATGCATAGCCCAATGTCTAAGAATTTGTTGGTTATCAAGAGGATTTTTTGCTACTTGAGTGGCTCTTTATATCTTGGCTTATTTTATCCCAATGGGGGATCATTTCCGCCAAAGTTACATGATTTTTTGGACTTAGATTGGGCTGGTTGTTTTGACACATGAGTGTCCACAAGTGGTTTTTGTTTCATGCTTGGTAGCTCATGCATATCATGGTTGAGCAAGAAGCAACCTACTATGGCCACTTCCAGTTGTGAGATTGAGTATAGGGTAGTATTTATAGCTACGGTTTAGTGTTTATGGCTCAGACGCCTTATGCCTGATTTGGGTGTTGGACAGGACACTGCCAACACTGTCTACACTGACAGTTAGAGTGCATTAGAAGTTGCAAGGAACCTAGTTTTTCATGCTCGCACAAAGCACATTGAGGTGCATTACCACAATGTTAGGGAGAGGCTCTCAGCAAGAGAGATCAACTTGTCTTATGTGTCAACACAGGACAACCTTGTAGATCTTTTCACAAAGGCATTGTCTCGTGAGAAGTTTGAAGCTTTTTGAAAAGCTGGCTTACTCCGCTTTGTGGATTGATCATGTCCTCAGAGCATGGCACATCCCTATAATCTATGTGCCAGCTCTCATTCACAGCATCCCTCCTAGGGAATTTATTACCATATACATGTGGTAGAGATGTGTGTGAACATACTTAGGAACGCCGGGGCATTTTTTTCCCTCACTAGGAGGTTTTTTACCCCGTGCATTGTATATACGCCCATCACTCTAGGGCTAACTCATCTTTCCATTGCGCACGAAATAATACACTCTTTCTTCTGTGCCTTTAGCTTCCTTCGTCTTCTCCAAGCTGTGTGTGTTTTCATATGCCTAATTTGACTAGTGGTTGCAAAAGGAAGAAATGTCATTTGCCACTAACCACCAAAATGTTGGAAAAAATCCACGTAGTGGCTAATAGGAAGAAGCAAGCCCAAGCTAATCAAGCACAAGCTCAAGAGGAAGCTAAGTTGTGGATTTTAAAGCGCAAGGAACGATAGAAAAATGTACAAATCATGTCACTTGTAATGGCAACTCCTCAAATCAAAGCAATTTAGATAGAGTAAAATTGGGTTGGAGGCATGGATGTATGCATCAGAATACAGCTTCTAGATGGATCAACTGAGCGAGCAGTTGTGGACATTGGAGCTGGAGCTAGAGCCAATTCCATCAAGTACTCTACATATATGAAGATGAAAGATGTACCACTAACGACAAATCAGAGAGAGCTCAAAGCTACAAATCGAGGAAATATGGCCAGTTTAGGTCAAGCTAATATGTCAATCAATATCGATAGCCATCAATGCCCACATCAATTTCATGTAATGGCAAATACAAATATCAATGAAGCAATCATCCTAAAAATTCCTTGGCTTCACACACACAAAGCAGTTATGGATTGACAAGAGGATACCTTAAAGTTCAAACTTAACGATGCCTCTAATGTCACTCCATTGGCACAAAATGATCACATCTGGAAACTCTAGCCCATTGTTATAGATGTTTTGCCGCAAGTGATGATGCCTATGTATGGATGACATTTCAATCAGCAAACCACAAGGTAGATATGGCTAAAGAAGTCAATCATGGCCAACAAGCCTCATCAAATATGGATACCCAAGCTAACCAATCCATACCATGTTGTGGGCACGGGTAGAAGACCAAGAAAAAGATTTCGTATTTATTGCTTGGGATGTGTTATGGTATTTGTGATCGAAGGTCATCATAATCTTAATAGAAATGCATGTCAAAATAACATGTGCTTGGATGGGAACGTTTGCACTCGTACAATTCATTTAAGAAATTGATTGTGCAAAACTTGAATCCGACATTTATTTGGGGAAAAATTGGTGTGTTGATTGCATTATGCAAGCCAACTTGAATGTTATAATTGGATTTTGCATGGTTGCGGCCAGGATGATGGGCTTGGGGGCTCGGGATTGCATGAGTCCAAAATTGGCAAATTTAAATGAGTTTTGCTAGATTTTAGGCCATTTGAAAGGGGGATCATGTTGAAATTCCATGTGGTAGTTCAATTAACCCATGAAGCATAAGGAAGGACAAGTTTGCAAAGCATACTCAGTGGATTGTATCTCTCTTATGGGCATCACAAGAGGAGAGAGCTCCTTCGAGGGTGCTCCCCTCCCCTTGGCTATGGTGGACCTACATTTTTTTGTCGTAAGAGCTCACATGTATGTGTGGTGGTGATGGGTGTTGTTGTTGTCACTAGGGACGATGGTGCAGTCAAACATTGTCGACCAGGGAGAAGCCTGAAGCAGGTACATGGTGGGTGGTACAGTGATTGGCCAACTGTTTGATGTCATATATGGCAAACATTGCGAGGATGTGTATGGTAAATGTGGATTTTAGAAGGTCAAGGACAAATTTTAGCACTACCAATCGGGGGAGTTTAGAAGGGCTCGAAGTGTCAAACTTTTTGGTGTTTCGTACAGCTCTCAATGCCCTGAAGATTTTGGTCCTTATCACTTTGCATTTGGGTCTATTGGACAAGGCTATACCATAGAGAAGCTGTCTATTGTAGATGGACGCCTTGATGTAACCACTGTCGTGCTTCATTTTTGCTCAAGTTTTATATGAGTTGCGCTCAAGGTGGGCATCGACACAAGGGGGCTTGAAAAGAAGCGAAGCACGTGTTTTCTTTTTAACACTAGAATGGTAACGGGACACTTTTATGTCCTTGGACACTTTTGTGTCCTGTTAAGTGACCATTTTGCTTGAATTATTCGAAGAGTATGAAAATGAATTTCTAGGTGCTATATATTCACAAAGTTTCCTTATGAGCTGAAAAAAACTTAGCATTTTTTTTGGAGTATCGATCTCACCATTAACATTGCTCTTGCACAAATTTTTTGAACCTAAACTGTGTGAAAAAAACGGGTTCTGTTTTTGGCTTTTTTTCAATTTTTGGCAACTATACCACTCTAAACTTCATGTTTGTGAGGTTTAGATGGCTAGAGGTTAGGCCTTCATAGTTCTCAACATGTTTTGATGCTAGTAGGGAGAGCTAAGTGTTAAAATTGAAAGTTATGACCAATTTACAAGAATTGCATAATCCTGTTTTTTGACCAAAATTAGCACTTTTATGATTTTTTTGGTGGCTTTCTTGATATCTAAATTCAATTTTGATTGTGTAAGTGTAATGTATAACATAAATCTAATCTTGCTTGAGTTTTAGGGGACCTAATATGCTATATAGCATAGTATATGATGATGGTGAGTTTTTTGATTGCTGAAGAATACAATACATTTTAGAGTAGCAAGTATAACTTTCTCAATATTGCTAGTTTTTTAGGCCAATTGTGTGTATTTTGTAGGTAGTAACCATATCTAATCATAGACTACAAACTTGGCTAGATATTGAGTAGTTTCTATGGGTTTCTAAAGGTCATAATGCTAAACCCAGTTTTTTCATGTTTGCTGTATTTAGCACTTTATCATTGCCCCCAAGGTTCCAATTCTAAGAGATCCATTATCATTTTGGCATGCTCCATGGCTCCTTTTGAATCCAAAGGCCCAAAGGGAACCAAGAAAAAATGTATATAGTATCTGTATTGAGCGTGACTATAGAAACTTTGATGATAGGTCCGCAGAATGGCAAAAATGCAACTTTTTTGTACCTATTTTTTTTGCCCAAAAAGAAATTAGTGAGGTAAAAGCAACCATATTTTTTGGTCACCAACCCATTGAAGTTAACAGGGCATTTTATCTCATGTCCTACAAAAATCCCGACTCTTATTTATATGCAATCAACCTTAAGAAATTGCTGTTTTGGGCAAAATGCACTGGTCCATCCATCAACTTTGGAGGCTTGTAGTGACCAAGTGATGAGAAAAATTACAAGTTTCTCATTTTTTCCATATGTAGCGGTTATTGAACTATAAGCTCATGAAAGGATTTTTCAAAATGAGTGGATCTACTATGGTTTTGGAATTTTTTTCGAAAACCGTGAAAGGACACTTTTATCTCCTGTTAGGTTACCATTCTAGTGTTAAAGTAGAGAATCTCGGGAGTTGACGGGTGTGCATATGGGGAACAACCATAAGGCTTTCGACAAGTAGCAGTTGCGGCATGCATAACAAGGCCAAGCTGGAGGTATTTTTTGGCTAAAAAATCTTTAAAAAAAAGAATGAAGGGTGATGGCGCTACTGCAGCGCATTGTAGTTTGCAGGGGTGGTGACGCCATCTGGATGGTGGGGGGAGTGCAAGTCCAGAAGAGCGCCGTCAGGGCTTATTATGGAGAGAGGGGCGCCATTGCATGCAGGAGAGGGGCCAGTTGCAAGAACGCGGCCAGTTTGCGAGGGGGGCGACCAATAGCGAGGTCGCTATTGGCCAAAGAGGAGGAGAGGTGAGCGCTGCAGGGTTGAGGAGACTTGCAGTGGCTGTGAGGAGATGGAGGGGCTTGGGGAGCTGCCTACAGTTGTTGAGAAGAGGAGAGTGGCATGTATCTCTAGACGGCCCAGTGCGGGTTGCTAAAGATGAGGGAGTTTGCCTGCTATACAGAAAGACAACAACAGCAGGTGAAGCACAGCCTTGAGCAGTTTGTGGCCGCCAAGAGAAGAGAGGAGAGTTGGCGTTACCTAACAGGGGTGTTGGAAGTTTTGGGGGGGGTTGACGTACTAAGGAGACGCTATTGCATGGTGATCTAAAAACTGCTTCCGATGGAGGGTTCCAAGCGGCCCGGTATGGAGATTGCATAAGACATAAGGGTGGCTGTGTACTAGCTGGGAAGAGCGGGATGCAAGATATGGCGACCATGGAATAAGAAGGCAAGGACGACAGTTTTATGCATTGAATCTATCATTGTATACCATCCGGCGACTGCTAGTCGGATAACATTGATATAATCCTACACTTTACATCTCTGGTATTGGCTCAAAGTATATGTTTTTCTTCTCGCTCTTGTGTCCAATGGATCCTATCATATTTGGGCTTTCGAGGGGTGTCAAGCATGTGGGTGCTCTCTAGGGGAATGAAGTGTATGCTAGTGATCTCCAAACGTCTGAAAGTGTCGAGGTTGTTTGTCTATGATAAAGGTTCTCTAAGGAGTTAAGGATGAAAGCCACGATTGCTTGCTTTGTGGTCAAGTGTATACAATTAGGGTTGGTCGGGTTCGGGCTTGGACATTGATTGTTAGCAGATTGGGAGTCTAGGTGTTTGTTTACTAGGGGATAGGGGTGTTGTGAGATCATTGGGCTATAGAGAGACATTCACTGAGTGTGCTGGTGGTTTTCTCATTTCCCCCTTTCCATCTTGTGGTGCCCCCACTGAGGATTCACTAATAGCTTCCTAACAAAGTGTTCGTGAATCAAGATGAGGCAAGATTTTCGTCCGGTGCTCAAAGGAGATGAAGATGCAGACGATTGGATTGCCGATTTTGAGCTATTTATGATGACAGTACTGCGGATGTCAAGTGATGAAGCAAAGCTCCGAACTCTCCCTTTCGTGCTGTGAGGTAAAGAAAAAGCTTGGTTTGATGGTTTAGAAGATGCACACAAGCAGAACTGGATCGGATTTCAAAGAGCAATTTCTACAAAGGTATCGAAACGTGGTGTCTGCTTCGGAAGCAGATGCAAAGATCAAAGGTTTGCAACAGGAAGTAAGTGCAAATTTTGATGCTTTTGTTGATAAATTTGAAGATTATTGGGGGGATTTTGCGGCTGCTACCCAAGCAACCAATGCGGGATATTTAAGCTAGAAAGGTTTCTATCTAGCTTGCATCCCTATGTTCGTGAGAGAGTGGATTATGAAGATCCAAGGACCTTTGATGAGGCTGTCAGAGTTGCCAGAGCAAAGATTCAAAAGATAAAGAAGAAAATGGAGGCAGGATTGTTACAATCTATAATCACGTCAGCCAGTGGACCTAGGCCCAAACAGATGGATGAGCACCAAGAGGTAAAAGCTCCTTTTCTTGATATGAATTTGATCAAAGCGCGTGAAATTGATGCCAGGCTAGAGGAGGTACAGAGAGGCATATTCAGAGTGCCACCTAATTTGCTTGCTCAAGAGGACGGGATGATAAAAGGCCTTGAAGAAGAAGTGTCGGTTCTAGAACCAGCAGCGAGGAAGGTAGCAGAGGTGCAAGAACCGAAAAAATTAGAAAAAGAGTGCGAAAGTTACTCAAGCTCTAGCAGTGCTTTGGACACAAATGCTACATGGGAGACAGAATCCATGTCTTCTAGGTATGAGACTTATGATGTTTTTCATGTGGATGAAGTGATGAATGATGTATATGAGTTGTCTGCCAGTCTGTTGAAGGTCAAAGAGAAGCATAGTGCAAGTACGAAGATGCTTTGTGTGCCAGTTGATCAACCTTCTCTTGTGTCTTGTGGTGGTGAGTCCTTGCTAGCAGAAGAAATATGGTTTGATTGCGCATCCAACTTGATTGAAGAGCAGGTTTTTGAGGATGACTTACAGGAGTGAGAAACAGAAGTAGAGGTATGTCAAATTGATTTGTCTATGCAAGGGGTGGGGCAACCTTGCCTTGGTGAGCATGTAGAGGTGTACTTCAAAGTTTCGGAGTTTGTGTATGGTCGTGGAGAGCTATCTCCGGGTAGATGACTATGGAAACTGATACAAGTGCAGCCTACAAGAGAGAGCCTCCATGCAAAGAGGAAGGTGCCACCAACCTTGCAGGTCATGAGGTGTTCCAAGAACAGGTTGAAGCTCTAGCAGGTCATACTCTAGGGTATGAAAATTTGGCCTTGGACCCATTTACAGAGGATTTGGATGCAGGTATGCAAGGCAAACATGTTTGCTTGGCTATGCAGCAGGTGGAGGCACATTGCAGGGTTTTGCTACTTTATGTGATGCTATGGATACATGTGTTATTGGAGGTTGCTTTACAGGTATCATTGTATCAATTGCAAGGCTCTTTTGAAGTGGACTATACTATGGACGGTTCTGTGGAAAATGACAGGATAGTTGCATATGGTACCGGTGCTTCAAGTAAAGGAATGTATGCTTATAGCGGACACGAAGACTTATGGATGCAGGGTGACAAAGCTCCATGCTATGAAGAGCTGGAAGGGTGGCATGTCTATTGGCCTACAAGTGCAAAGGAAGGTTTGGATGTACATGCTTTACAGGTGGATGGCAATGAGCAATGCATTACTTTTGATCCAGGTGGACTATACACCATGCTTGGGGAAGCTTCGAGCTTTCCATTTGACCCTGGAGGGTGATGCAGCAGATGCTTTTCTCTCTATCTCTATCCTATCTATATAGCACTATATCATCATTTTTCTTATGCAGTCTATGTAGTTATTTTATATTATTCTCTCTATACAGACTAACTTTATCTAAATAATACTTTGGTTGAGCATGAATGCTCAACGAGGGGGTGGGCAATGATGGTGCAGCCAAACATTGTCGACCAGGGAGAAAGCTTGAAGCAGGTACATGGAAGATACCAAGTGGGTAGTACAGTGATTGGCCAATTGTTTGATGTCACATATGGCAAGCATTTATGCTAAATGTGGATTTTAGAAGGTCAAGGACAAATTTTAGCACTACCAATCGGGGGAGTTTAGAAGGGCTCGAAGTGTCAAACTTTTTGGTGTTTCGTACAGCTCTCAATGCCCTCAGGAGTTTGGTCCTTATCGCTTCACATTTTGGTCTATTGGACAAGGCTATACCATAGAGAAGCTATCTATTGTAGATGGACAGCCTTGATGTAACCACGGTCGTGCTTCATTTTTGCTCAAGTTTTATATGAGTATGAGTTGCGCTCAAGGTGGACATCGACACAAGGCAGCTTCAAAAGAAGCAAAGCACATGTTTTTTCTTTAAAGTAGAGAATCTTGGGAGTTGAAGGGTGTGCATATGGGGGACAACCATAAGGCTTTTGACAAGCAGCAGTTGTTGCAGGCGTGTGTAACAAGGCCAAGCTAGAGGTTTTTTTTGGCTAAAAAATCTTTTAAAAAAAGAATGAAGGGTGATGGCGCTACTGCAGCGCATTGCAGTTTGCACGGGTGGCGACGCCATCTGGATGGTGGGGGGAGTGCAAGTCCAGAAGAGCGCCGTCAGGGCTTATTATGGAGAGAGGGGCGCCATTGCATGCAGGAGAGGGGCCAGCTGCAAGAACGCGGCCAGTTTGCGAGGGGGGCGACCAATAGCGAGGTCGCTATTGGCCAAAGAGGAGGAGAGGTGAGCGCTGCAGGGTTGAGGAGACTTGCAGTGGCTGTGAGGAGATGGAGGGGCTTAGGGAGCTGCCTACAGTTGTTGAGAAGAGGAGAGTGGCATGTATCTCTAGACAGCCCAGTGCGGGTTGCTAAAGATGAGGGAGTTTGCCTTCTATACAGAAAGACAACAACAGCAGGTGAAGCACAGCCTTGAGCAGTTTGTGGCCGCCAAGAGAAGAGAGGAGAGTTGGCGTTACCTAACAGGGGTGTTGGAAGTTTTGGGGGGGGTTGACGTACTAAGGAGACGCTATTGCATGGTGATCTAAAAACTGCTTCGGAAGGAGGGTTCCAAGCGGCCCGGTATGGAGATTGCATAAGACATAAGGGTGGCTGTGTACTAGCTGGGAAGAGCGGGATGCAAGATATGGCGACCATGGAATAAGAAGGCAAGGACGACAGTTTTATGCATTGAATCTATCATTGTATACCATCCGGCGACTGCTAGTCGGATAACATTGATATAGTCCTACACTTTACATCTCTGGTGTTGGCTCAAAGTATATGTTTTTCCTCTCACTCTTGTGTTCAATGGATCCTATCATATTTGGGCTTTCGAGGGGTGTCAAGCATGTGGGTGCTCCCCTAGGGGAATGTAGTGTATGCTAGTGATCTCCAAACGTCTGAAAGTGTCGAGGTTGTTTATCTATGATTAAAGGTTCTGTAAGGATCGAAGTTAAGGATGAAAGCCACGATTGCTTGCTTTGTTGTCAAGTGTATATAGTTAGGGTTGGTCAGGTTCGGGCTTGGACATTGATTGTTAGCAGATCGGGAGTCTAGGTGTGTGTTTACTAGGGGATAGGGTGGATGTGAGATCATTGGGCTATAGAGAGACATTCACTGAGTGTGCTGGTGGTTTTCTCATTTCCCCCTTTCCAATGGCCATAAGCTTCCATGATGATAGGAGCCAAGACGGGAGCTCATGTCCATCGGGAGAGCCAATGTGGCTAAAAATAAATAAGTAAAGGCGTTTTTTTTCTATCTTTCAAAATTTAAAGCGTGGGAGAGGAAAAAAGGGGATTTTTTTTTGGCAATTTTGGGTTGGGTGCACGACTTTGAGGAGAAGAAAGGAAGAGGAGGAAGAAGTTTTGGCAGTGTGGAGTGGAGAGAGCTTTCTCTCTCGCTATCGTCAGTTGTGGCAGCTCCTACAATGCGTGCATGACTTTGAGGAGAAGAAACGAAGAGGAGGAAGTTTTGGCAGTGTAGAGTGGAGAGAGCTTTCTCTCTCGCTACCGTCAGTTGTGGCAGCTCCTACAATGCGTCATCAATATCATGGACTTGAAGTTACTTACCTATTAACTACTATATATAGGCTCTCTTTTATCAAACACCTCCGGCTCTCTCTCTCTCTCTCTCTCTCTCTCTCTCTCTCTCTCTCTCTCTCTCTCTCTCTCTCTCTCTCTCTCTCTCTCTCTCTCCATTGCGACTCTCATCACCACAATTTTGGAGCATCGAGAGTCACTCATCAGCCATCTACATACTGCATCACATGTAACTTTCGTCCCATAGGTCATATTTGACCTCCCAAGACGATAAAAAAATCTATCTATCTCTCAATCATCTCTTTCTCTCCCTCTCTCTCATAGTGAGGACTAATGCCAGGCTGCATAGGAGGGAGAGTTGCGATGAAATTCGTCGGCTTTTGTAAAAAAGAATCACCTCTCTCTCTCTCTCTCTCTCTCTCTCTCTCTCTCTCTCTCTCTCTCTCTCTCTCTCTCTCTCTCTCTCTCTCTCTCTCTCTCTCTCTCTCTCTCTCATGCACAATGTCTTGGTGAGCGCTAGTGCTCTGCTTTAGTAAAGAAGCCAATAATGAAGTATGAAGTACTAAATGGACTCATAAAAGCTAACTAACAATTCGGTGACTTGAAACAGTAAGGGAATTGAGCCTAGCATACAGAACAAGGAAATTTCAATCTAAACACATCTTCAAACAAAAAAGATGGATAGGCAACCTTCTCTTACATTCAAAGGAAATGCAATCCTCTTCCAACACGCTTTCTTAGCACAATCACATCAAAGAAGTTTCAAATCCCCATGAGATAGATCCAGAGGCAAAGAGCCAATGGGCCATGTTGAGAGCACAAGTTGGGTGCCAATTGTATCAAGAAGTTAGCACCACAATCATGTGGATGAGTTGCAGAGAGGAAACCCCAAGAGGATTTGGCAACAAAAACCCACAAAAGCAAACTTGGCAATGACTTGAATAAATCTTCATATGTCTTCTACTTCACCATAGCTGAGGTGGATGAGCTTCTAAGAGAATTTTTCTCAGTGTTGTCATGTTGTGAAGTTGTGATGTTGTGTTGTCACGTTCTGAGAGACGGGCAAGTGATTGCAAGTTGCAACGAACTACAGTATCAACAAAACTAATGGTGTCCTCAATAGTGTTTCCTTCAGGCATGACAACCACATATGACTCAATCATGATTGTTGAGACCATCTGATTGCCCCTTCTATGCCTCTCATAGTGGGCACTAGCACCATGCTCCATAATACTAGGTAAAGGCGGTGTGCCTCACTGTGCTTTGCGCGTGTCTGCCGTCCAGTGTCCGGTCGCCCACATTTATCTCCTTATTCTTTATACATACAAAGAATAAGGAGCTCTCACTTATTCTCACATTGTGCTCATACAGTGAGATTTGGGAGCTCCACCCCACATCCTGTGTTCTCTCTCTCTCTCTCTCTCTCTCTCTCTCTCTCTCTCTCTCTCTCTCTCTCTCTCTCTCTCTCTCTCTCTCTCTCTCTTCGCACACGCACCGCATTCACGCACTCATAATTGGTATCAGAGCGGCTTTTTAGGAGCACACATGTGGAGCTTCTTTCACAGGTTTTCAAAGGATACTTTGGCTTGGATTCATGGTCTTTGCCGAACAATTTGCATATGGTTATGGTGCATGGTTGATGCCCATTGTACATTTTGGGGATCACTTTCAACTACGGTGAGCTCTCTTGAGAACATTGTTTTTGCATTGATCAAGTTTCCGGATTGCAACTCTGTCGGTGCTTGCTCATGCGCGGTCACTCTATTGATGTACGTTGCGTGCGGACTACCATTTTATGTGAAAATGTGGAGCCATTTTGGCATTTCTATTCATTGGCATTAAGTAGTGTTATGGTTTATGGTAGAGATTGTACTTGAATTTTTTGCTCAGTTTTTCAGGGAAAACTCTATCGAATTTTTCCCAGATTCTTGTCATGGTTTATCGTATCCACAGTTTGCTCTCTGATGGTTTAGTGGTCAAGTTTACTCTCACTCTGGCAATTATCTGTAGTTTTTTGGCTTGCGGTTTGCGTTGAGTTTTGACTCCCACTTTACACAGGTTTTGTATGCTACGGTTTTTGGCACATTGTTCATTCATTGAAACATTTTGGCAGTAGTTTTTCACTCACATATGTATGTCATTTGTGGTGCCGTTGAGTGATACTCCGAATAGAGCGATTTGGCTCAGTGTATGAATTTGTGAGGTGATTCTAGACGAGTACATTCCTCCATTGGCCATTTTGGGCATTTGTTGTTGTCTCCATTTCGATTTACTATTGAGTTTTTTGCTCCAGTTACAAGGAGACTCTGCCAAAATTCTGCCATATATGTATCCCTATTGCAGAGGCTAGTGAGCTTGACCGTTTTCTCACCTTCTTTGCTTGAGACAGTGGTTTGCTCTCGGGTGGGAGAGTCTTGTGATCTTGAGCATTGTTTGCCATTGTTTTGACATGGATATGGAGACACTTTAAGTTAGAGGTGGTTCTCGCTCATGATCGCGAGACTGACATGTTGGCATTGTAGCCACGATGGTCATATTAGGTGTTGTTGCTTCAGGCGTATGAAGCAGCAGAAGTAGTAGATGCATGGTGCTACTATGAGGATAGATGCTAGAGAGTATGCATGTGACGGACATATCATTTGAGTCTAGCTTGCCTTCAGGCTACTTTGCATCTCGGGATAGCACATTGTCTACGTGTTTTCTACTAGACGAGCATGTAGTTTTTCACGTGATGCCACGTTGTGATTTGTTTTTCTCTTTCTCTAGTGGGAGACTTAGTTGTGTGTAGTTTGTTGATGGTTCAGGATATGACATAGAGGGTGTTGGAGATGTATGCATGTCTTTACCTAGCGGTGCATTGCTTACCCTACGAGATGTACGTTATGTACCAAGACTCAGCCAGAGTCTCATTTCAGTGCATCAATTGCAGAGTAGTGGACATTGTGTATTGCTTGGAGAGTGGTCATTTCAAATGCATAGGGGATCACTGGTGATAGCCAAAGGTGCTAGGAGTGGTCTGGTATACCCTTTGCATATTTCTGACACACGACGCGGTGTAGTCTTTGTGTGTTTGCAGCCATATTTGGAGCGAGAGACAAGGCGTGTCTCTTTTGCAGATGTGCTGCATGGAGAGCAGGTTGTGCATTTGTCTTGTGGTGACGTTCACGCACACAGTGGTATCTCTGGGGATGCACAGCTTGGTCAGTCATCAGTTGAGGTGACATCAGTTGAGCCAGAGATCGATGCATTGTTCTATGATGCGTCTGATACGTTTGAGGGTGACAGTTTCCTTTAGACAACAGTGTGTGATTGCAGTGGTGCTGATTTTTTGATTTTGCAGTCATTCTGAGCAAATATGCCTTTGCCAGACAATGATGACATGGTGATGCATAGTCAGGTGATTCTTGATGAGGATGCATATGGCACTGAGGTTGTTGACAGGGATAGGTTGGCACACATAGTGCATGTTTCCTCGGCTTTCGAGTCTCCCAAGTTTGACCTTTTGGTCTTGAGACTTGATCTTCCTTATGCGGTTGGTGCATTTGCAGTGGGAGTTGTTAGTTGTGTGAACTGACACTGGCATTGTGCATTGTGGAGCCATGCAGGTCATCACTCGATATCTGCATCAGGAGTATCATCGTGGTTCTAGCTCTAGTGGTATGCATGTTGCATTTCCACTAGAGCGGTTATAGATGCACTTACGTGTTTGGAGTAAGCCAGTGGGCATAGGTTGAGAGCCGTCTTCTCTCACCTCTTGTATATACTAGTTGTTGGCTAGTCTTCTCACCCCTTATTGGCAGGCAGCCTTTAGTGGGAGAATGTTAGGTAAAGGCGGTGTGCCTCACCGTGCTTTGCCCGTGTCGGACGTCCAATGTCCGATCGCCCACATTTATCTCCTTATTCTTTATACATACAAAGAATACGGAGCTCTCACTTATCTCTCTCTCTCTCTCTCTCTCTCTCTCTCTCTCTCTCTCTCTCTCTCTCTCTCTCTCTCTCTCTCTCTCTCTCAATCGTCACTTCCACACTTTGTCTCTCAAAATGGGCGCTAGCGCCAAGTTGAAAAGGGAGAGAGTGATAATGCAATCGAATGAATCATTCTATTCTTGTTAGATATGCTCATTAGATTTTACCTTTTTGTATTTTTCACGCTCTCTAGATTTTGTTTTTAAACATACTTTCCGCTCGGATAAGAAAGTTTACATTGCAATAATTTACAAAGAGAGAGAGTGCGAGATAGAGAAAGGAATAGTCCTCGAAGAAGAGATGGAGATAGAGAGAGGAAAGAGAGAGAGAGAGAGAGAGAGAGAGAGAGAGAAAGAGAGAGAGTTGGAACACACACACACACACACAGGAAATATATATATATATATATATAGAGAGAGAGAGAGAGAGAGAGAGAGAGAGAGAGATAGAGAGAGAGAGAGGAGGGGGAGAGAAGAGAACGATATATATAAATATATATAAAGAGAGAGAGAGAGAGAGAGAGAGAGAGAGAGAGAGAGAGAGAGAGAGAGAGAGAGAGAGAGAGAGAGAGAGAGAGAGAGAGAGAGGGGGGGGGGGGGGGGAGGGGGAGAGAAGAGAACGATATATATAAATATATATAAAGAGCGAGAGAGACAGAGAGAGAGAGGACCAGAGGGAGATATATAGAGAGGGATAGATAGATAGATAAATTTTATTATCATCCTCGAAGGTCAAATATGACCTATAGGACCAAAGTTACATGTGATCTAGTATGTGTATGGCTGATGAGTGACTTTCGATGCTCAAAAATTGTGGTGATGAGAGTCGCAATGGAGAGCCCACACTCTAGCTAGGAGAGGAAAGTGTGTAGGTCTAAGTCATGGCTGAAAATGTGAGAGAAGCAAGTTCGGATGTGACCAAAAGTTGAGCACTCTAGTACTGTGTGGTACTCAGACTCTCGAACTTGCAGTGTGCATAATGTGTAGAGTTGATTTGACTCTTCTCCATTGCCCCAACGCCCTGTATCACATTGAAGGGAATGCGAGCTAAGCCGAATGGCTGCGATAGTGCGTATCGCTGACAAGGGGATAGGCTCAAGCATGTAAGTGTGAGTACGGTTTCCTCTTTCAGCAAAGAACATGGTTTTGTAGTTGGGGGCAATATTGGTGGTGTAATGTATGAAGCGTGACCCACCGGATTTCTCCCAAGCAGTAATACATTGGCATTATAGAAAAGTTTCATTCACTTGGGAGTCAATTGAGGCATTGTGTAGCAAGTGTAATGCATCCCATCTTCCAAACGGAGATTTTATATTTGCGAGTTTTTGTTTTTGAGCTTTTGCAATTGAAACATTATTTTTGAGCTTTTTAACACTTGTATTACATTAACAATATCTTCAAATATTAGTGTGGCATGAGAAAAGTCTACATTAGATTGTGCATTCAATCACCAAACAATCAAATGTAACATGTATGCATGTCTTTGCTTGTGGGAATGTATGCTCATGTACATCTTTTATTAGCTTGAAATGTCCTTTAGAAATGCACCATTGCTAATTCATTTTGATTGAACATCATATTTTGAAGAATACCAAACAATATATCTACCATAGTCTCAAAGTAACTTAGCAAATGAACTCAAGAAACCTCAAAACCAAATTAGATTCCACGTAGCAATATGATATGCATTCCCTTGTCAATGGTGTATATATGGACAAGAGCCAGAGTTAAGGGCATTGGACCAACAAGTTTTCATCATTGAAATATTCCTGGCCATACCCTTGTTGAGACGGAATCCAAAGGCAAATCTTCGAAGCACTTTTTTAAATTTCTAATATACACCACGTTTGGCATGCAATTCATCCAAGGAATTTTATTTTTTTTTGCTCCTACACAAAATCTTGGCAAAAATGCTATTTCAAAAAATGGGTAGATCTTGAAAACATGCTTATATTGAGATTCAACTAGGGACCCTGCCCTTGGTCATGGTAGTACTAGATATGACTTGTCCATCTACAAAATGCACTACGGGTTCGTATCTCTCCAAGTGTTGGAACTTCCTTGCAATCAATACACATGTCTCTTGACATAGGTGCATATTCCAATCCACAAGAATTGTAGCTTCGTAACCACAATGATCTTCAATATATTGGAAGCCACCAGTATCTATCCATTGTCCCTGCAAGTACACGTTTGTGTTTTTTTTTGCTTTAACCCTAGTATTCCACAGTTCCATTCTCTTAAATTGAAACACTAGTTATAGTTGTTATTCTCACACATAGCAACTTTGATCAAGGAGATTCTCGATCCCCCTTCTCTCAGCATGCTAGTACACAATGACATAGCATGCCCTCTCTCTCTCTCTCTCTCTCTCTCTCTCTCTCTCTCTCTCTCTCTCTCTCTCTCTCTCTCTCTCTCTCTCTCTCTCTCTCTCTCTCTCTCTCTCTCTCTCTCTCTCCGTAACCCTAGCGCAGACTAGAGCAGACCAACATCGTCTACCTCAGCCCCCCCTGGGCGAAGGGCTGCCCTGGGGGAGGCATTAAGCTTTAGCCTAGCCCCCCTCAACAGCCCACGCAGCTCTGTGCGAAGCTCTGCCCCAGCCCTGCAAGGACGGCCTAAGTCCGGGTTCCGGACTCAGCCCTACAAAGTACAACAGGCCGTGGTGCCCTTCGGCAGGGAGAGATTCCAAGCATTGTGCACCCTTGCAGGGGCGAGCACACCCGCAGCATGAGCTTCCACTCTACACTGTTGTTTTTCAACAGGGGAGGCGTCTGCAGGTCCCGATACACTCAAAAAAAAAAAAAAACCTTTTCAAAGGTTGTTGTAGCCTTGGGCATTAGAGAGGTTTTTTCGGCACTGGTTTCTGGTTTTCGGCTTCAGCCCTGCGAAGTACAGCAGGTCGTCGTGCCCTCCAGAAGATACTCGACACAGTTAAATCTGCAGGGGACAAATCTGCAAGTCACGACATAGGTCAAGCCTTCTCACAGTTCTGAAGTTCATAACTTTTTCAAAGGTTGAAGCCTTGAGCATTCTCAAAGGGTTTTCCCTCTAGAATTTGCGAGTCAGTGGTTGGTTCGCTTTTATCCCCTCAAGCACAGGGATGGCTACTCCAAAGACCCCCGCCAAAACAAGACCGAGTTTTGCAAGAGTGCTGGCAGCCCCTAGCAAACTTGATCGCATCACGCAGTTGCAAGCAACTCTTGATCGAGTCTTGGAGGAAAACTTTGAACTCAAATCTCGCTTGTGCAAATTAGAAGAACAATTCAAGTCTATGGTTGACCTCACCACCGACAAGGTAAAGGAGGTTGAGGCAAAGGTTAGCCAAGTTCACTCAACAACCATTGCCCAAGTAAAGACGTGTGTAACAAAGGAATCTCCGAACAAAAATCTCAAGAAGATAATGCCCTCAAGGTACGCATCGGTGGGCTCCCCTTGCAGTGGTGCACTGTTGAGGACACCCTTGAAGAGGCAATCATCAAACTTAACAACATTATTGAGCCAATCAACATCAAGTCAGAGAATGTCGCTTGGATCAATGATACACATCGTCATGTGCGTCCCGAGCATTGTGTTCTTACCTTCAAGAACAAAGAGGAGCGGGTGAAGTTTCTACGTCAGTCCCGCCTTCTCAAAGAAACCAAGCTTTGGATTGCAGAAGAATTGACCATGAATCAACTCAAGAGTAAAGCGAGCGAGCTTAAGAAGGTGCATGAAGCACGTAAGCAAGGAAAATGGGCAATCTATCGAGGTGGCAAAGCGATCAACCAGGAATTCCGAAATCCCAAACCAGCTCTCCCCCCAGCCGACCCTTAGGTTTTTGTTTGTTTTCTCCTTTTTTTTTTCTACCCTACCCTCTTGATGGGCCCTCAATCATTAACTGATATGTATCAGCACACACTGAGAATGAATCGTTGTAATGTTGTGTTCTTGGTCCCATAGGTCATATATGACCTCCGTGGACGATAATCCAATCTATCTATCTATCTCACACACACACACACACATTTATCCCATGAATACATTCTGCTATTGGTCAGGTGCGCACATCATCGCATCAATTTAGTGGTTGAGACTTTCACATTCAGGATAATACATCATATATGTCATCGTCCAGTATACTATGAGATACAAGGCCACTTTCATAGCTTATTCAAAGAGAAACTTGGACCCTTGGCTAGAGTCATGAAATATCCCGATAAAAAATGCCTCGAGTTGTTGTGATAGAGTTGCACAGACATAGGGAGAATCTCTTAAGAGTCTTGAGAAGCTTAGGCAATGAGAGACATTCACAGAGGGAGATCACTAACTTCTCTAGAGCAAGGACTCGACAGTCAGATGAGAAAGTTTCACAACAGACTTCAGAGCCCACCTATATTAGAGGTATATTAGTTGAAAGAGCCATGGATCTTGGGATAGCTAGACGTCCATGTCTAGAAGGGTGATGACGACATCAGCGGAAGCTCCATCAAAGGATCATGACTATCCTAGCACAACATGGGAGATGTCCAATACGACTATTTATAGAGGTGGACATTGACGATGCTCTTCAGTGAGACCGATGCAATACTTTCTCTGACAATGAGGGCATCCTCGAAAATTGATGATGATGATGATTTAGTTTTCCACTTTAGCTCATTTTTATTTTTATTTTGTGCCTACGCATTGTATTAGATCCACCAAGATTGTATCAGTTTGGTCTCATAGGTCAATTTGGCCTTTTGAAGATGTTTAATATAACATTTCATTTCATCTCTCTCTCTCTCTCTCTCTCTCTCTCTCTCTCTCTCTCTCTCTCTCTCTCTCTCTCTCTCTCTCTCTCTCTCTCTCTCTCTCTCTCTCTCTCTCTCTCTCTCTCTCTCTGTGTGTGTGTGTGTGTGTGTGTGTGTGTGTGTGTGTGTGTGTGTGTGTGTGTGTGTGTGCATCACTAATTTATTAGTCTTGATCGGGAGGCTCTAAGCACAAATTTGGCGAGGTTTCCCAGTGCACCATTGGAAAAAGTGATTGCACTACATCTATATGATAAGAACAAAACTATGCAAGAAACCGACACAGGCCTTAGCTTTTACAACGAGCTCCCCTTGAAGGAAATCCGCTTGAACTTGCGACTATCAAGCCAGACAATTCCCATACATGCCTCCTGCTTGGTAGTATTTGACAAACCCACCAACACCTCGTGCATTCAATTATGGATCATCACTGAACTCCAGGGCTCCCACAATATTAACATCAAAATTGTTGTCCAACCATTCTAAAAGCTCGCCCTGATTACCGTTAGGAGGAATTGAGAGTTTGTCATCTTTACAAGGGTGTGAGCTAGATATCAAACTCTCTGCCGACGTGGCAGGGAGTCACATGTACCGGTAACCGACAGTGCAGCACCTTTTTAAAAGGGTTAAAAACCCCCGCCTCCCCCTCGGTTTAAACATCATTTACGTTTGAACTCAAACCGTTGACAATCATGGTCTACACTCTAGTGTTTTGACTCATGATTCACTTTGTGGGCCCTTTGCTGTCATGGATGCTTGAGAGTCAGTCACACTGCACGCATCATCGCCTACATCATCGCTAGAAGGCTCTAGAAGAATCTAGAAGGATCTTAGAAGATTCTAGAAGGTTCTAAAAGTATCAAGGAGATTCTAGAAGTTTCTAGAAGCTTGGAGAAGATTTCGGAAGAATCTAGAAGTTTCTGGAAAGCTCTAGAAAGTTGAAGAAGGATCTAGAAGGTTCTAGAAGAACTAGAAGGATCAAGAAGGTTCTAGAAGATTCTAACCTCCTCAAGAAGAACCTAGAAAGTTCTAACCTCCTCAAGTAAGCTCCTCAAGCACTAGTATAAATAGGGGTCTTGGACCACAAGCCCCTCAGTCTTGCCAACACCAGTTGTGAGCCTCCTATGAGGAAATCCCTCTTCTAGTTCTTATGTTCAAGTCTTGTCCTTGCAATCAAGCCTTGTCTTGTACTCAAGTCATGTAATCCAAGTCTTGTATCTAGCTCTCTTAATAAATTATTAAGTCTTGTACTCAATATTAAGCTTATCATCAAATCCAAGTTCTTGTACATTGTGAGTGCCTCCTCTTACTCTCTTCTAGCTCCATACGCGCTCATAAGAGTTTGGCAAGACCACCATCTCTTAATCTTCTCAAGCCATCATGGAGCCGACGATGGAAGGTGTCATCAACGCATCGCAAAGCATCCAAGCTCAGTTACAAGAACTTTGTGAGAGTAACGCTCAACTTCAAGCAAGGCAACCCCTTATCTTGGGACCGGTGTTGCAAGATCTGCAATGTCAAATTCAAGAGCTTCAAGAGACAAGAGACAAGCACACGCTGCAAGATCTAGCTATTATCAACAACATAAGAAGGAGCCGAAGGTCAGCATGCCTGAAAAATTTGATGGGACTAGATCAAAGTTTAGAGGTTTTCTCCAACAAGTGCATCTCTTCATTCGAATGCAACAAGAGCGTTATCCAGATGATGCCTCTCAAGTAGGACTTATTGGAACCCTCCTCTCGGGTACGGCTCTCTCTTGGTTTGCTCCCTTATTTAAAAATTATTTTCTCTTCTTCATGACTTTGAAGCTTTTGTGCGGGAGTTCTCTGCAACCTTTGGGGATACTGATAGAGCAAGGGTTTTTGAAACCAAACTTAGAAATATCCACCAAGGATCAAGATCTGCATCCGTCTATGCATCCAAATTTCAACAGCTCACTTGTGATCTGACTTGGCATGAGGAATATTTCATTAGCCACTTTGGTGGGGATTAAAGGATGACGTAAAAGATCTTTTATTGACTATGCCAAAGGTTCACACACTAAGCGAGTCCATCTCTCAAGCAATAGAATGTGATAATCGACTATTTGAGAGGAGACAAGAGAGGCGTCTTGGGGCACCATTGCGACCCCAAACAGAAGTGACGCTTAATGGCTACACACATCAACAGGGCCATGAATCAAGCATTGAGCCCATGCAAATTGACTCAGCACGGTTTCAACCTCTCTCAGCCCAAGAGAAGCAAAGGCAACGCATTAATGGCTTTTGTATGTATTGTGGAGAGCAGGGGCACATAGTTCAACAGTGTCCAAGGAAGAGAAGGATGAAGGTGCAATGGCCTCAACGTGTTCGGAAAACATGGACGTTCAACCCCAATAAAGACCGACCGGTTGGACAAAAGACAAGCAAAATAAGGTCTCTTTCTTCCCGCTGATTCCACTTCAAGTTTTATGTTACCAGTCAAGATCCATATGCCGGGTAGGCACATGGATTGTGAAGCATTACTAGATTCAGGCGCAAGGCGTGCTTCATGGACAAAGAATTTGCAAAAGAACAAGGCATACCACTTGTGGAGAAGTCTAATCCAGCAACTGTAGAAGTCATTGATGGTCGTCCCCTCGCTTCAGGGGATGTCAGGTATGAAATCGCCCCATAGAAGTAACATTGCAGGAGCATGTTTCAAGAATAGCGTTCAATATTATACAAAGCCCAAGTAGTCCAATTGTTATTGGGCTACCGTGGCTTGAATTACATAATCCTGACATCGATTGGAGGGCTCGGAGAATTGAACACAAAAAGTCCAAAAGCAGAAGGGAAGGCATAATAGGCCTATATATCTTGGAGCCAAGGTCTTCATGCGTGCAGCCAAAAAGTATCCAACTTTCCTGATATTTGCAACACCAACCGACACGTCGAAAACAAAAATCATGGAGGCATTGCCACGTCAATATCAAGATTACAATGATGTTTTTGAAAAGAAGAATGCAGACCTCTTACCGGAGCATCGACCCTATGATTGTGCTATAGAGCTTCAGGAGGGAACCCAACCCCCTTTTGGCCCAATATACAAGCTATCTCAAGATGAATTGGTAGAATTACGGAAAAATATTGATGAGAATCTTGCTAAGGGGTTCATACGGCATTCAAAGTCCCCAGCAGGAGCTCCAATACTCTTTGTACAAAAGAAGGACGGAACTCTCCGGATGTGTGTGGATTATAGGGGCCTAAACAAGATCACCGTCAAGAATCTCTATCCCCTTCCCTTGATCCCAGAGCTTCTTGAGCGCCTTGGCAAGGCAAGAATATTTACAAAAATAGATCTTCGTGGTGCTTACAACCTAGTCAAAATCAAAGAAGGTGATGAATGGAAGACAACCTTTCAGACAAGGTATGGCCACTTTGAATATACCGTCATGCCATTTGGTCTCACAAATGCCCCAGCTTTTTTTCAACATTTAACGAACGATATCTTTCGGGAGTATTTGGATTATTTTGTGGTAATATATTTGGATGATATCTTGATATTTTCCAAGGATCAAGAAGAGCATGAGCACCATGTACGATTAGTGCTTGAAAAGCTTCGTGCATCAGGGTTATATGCAAAGTTCTAGAAGTGCTCTTTTCATCAATCTAAGGTGGAATTTCTTGGTTATGTAATTTTTGAAAAGGGAATCTCCATGGATCCAAAGAAGGTTCAAACTATCCTTGATTGGGAGACACCCACCTCGGTAAGAGATGTTCAATGTTTCCTTGGATTTGCAAATTTTTATCGTATCTTTATATAGGGATACTCCATGGTGGTTACAGCACTCACAAGGTTGACAAGCCATAATAAGTTTGTCTGGGACTCAGAGGCCGTGAAAGCATTTCAGACTCTCAAGCAAGCTTTCACAACCGCACCCATTATATTTCATGCAGATCCTACAAAGCCTTTCATCCTAGAAACAGACGCTTCAGATTTTGCCCTTAGCGCTATTCTATCCCAACTAGGAGAGGATGGTCGAGTACATCCAGTGGCTTTTCATTCCCGCAAGTTCTCAGCTACAGAAATCAATTATGAAATCCATGACAAAGAGCTCTTAGCAATCATCGACTCCTTCAACACTTGGCGTCACCTACTTGAAGGAGCTCCTCCTAAGATCACTGTCTATATAGATCACAAGAATTTGGAATACTTCATGACATCCCGCGTCTTGAATCGTTGCCAAGCCAGGTGGAGTGGTATCCTATCAAGGTTTGATTTTCTTATGTCTTATAGACCGGGCCGTCAACAAGCTAAGCCAGATGCCTTATCAAGAATATCCTACCTTGCACCTAGAGAAGGCAACGCAGCATTTGATCAACAAGAGTCAGTGATTTTGAAACCTGATCAGCTTAAGCTAAACGCCACCATGAGCCAAGCTCTTGAAGATTCTACTTTTCTTTCTAAGGTGAAGACGCAAATTGCTAAAGATCCACTTGCTCAGAATATTAGACAACAACTACAAGGACAAGAGATCAATGAGGACGTTCAAGAATTTGATGGACTAATTTACTATAAGGGTCTTCTATATATTCCACCAGGACTAACAAGCTTGGACGTACTTCAGCAATGGCACGATCTTCCATCAGTAGGCAGGGCATTTTGGGGTTAATAAGACAATTGAGCTTCTCTCCCGTGACTTTTGGTGGCCTCAAATGTGGAAGTTTGTCAAGGAGTATGTAGGCACTTGTGACACTTGCAATAGATCAAAGGCCCCTCGTCATCATCCTCATGGGTTGCTCCATCCCTTGCCCATTCCAACCAAACCATGGTCATCCATCTCCATGGATTTCATTGTAGAGCTACCCTTGTCGCAAGGATTTGACTCCATTTTAGTAGTCTTGGATCGGTTTACAAAAATGGCACACTTCATTCGAACCACTAAAACCATCACCAGTGAAGGTATGGCCAAACTCTTTCTACAGCACATCTGTCGTTATCACGGATTACCGGATGACATAGTTTCTGATCAAGGCCCACAATTCATCTCTAGCTTTTGAAACAGCTTATTCAAGCTACTCAGAGTACAAATCAACCTCTCCTCAGCCAATCACCCACAAAGTGATGGACAAATTAACAGAGAGAGTAAATCAAGTTTTGGAACAGTATCTCCGTTGTACTATCAATTATCACAAGGATAATTGGGTCGAGCTCCTACCGCTAGCAGAATTCTCCTATAATAACAATTTTCATACCTCCACCCGTCACACTCCATTCTTTGCTAATTATGGTCAACATCCCAAACAGGATATCCACAGACACTATCAAGTCAAGAATCCAGCTGTTATTCATCTTACACAACAATTATCTGCAATTTACAAAGAACTTACAATTCATATCAAACAAGCTCAATCCAAGTATAAGGAAAGCGCAAATCTCCATCGCATGCAGCATCTAAAATACAAAGAAGGGGATAACGTGTGGCTCCTCTGACATGATCTGCGTTCATCTCGTCCCTGTCAAAAGCTTGATTATCAAAGGTTTGGCTCGTTTAAAATTATCCGTTAAGTCAATCCAGTCACCTATTGACTCCGATTGCCCTCATCCATGAAAATACATCCAGTCTTTCATGTCTCAGTCCTAGAACTTGTCACACATCTAAGATCCCAAGAAGAACCCTCCAACCACCTCCTCCGGTTGAGATTCAAGGACATGACGAATATGAGGTCGAGAAAGTCCTAGATTCGTGAGTTTCGCGTGGCAGGTTACAGTACTTGGTGCATTGGAAAGTCTATGATGTTAGTGAATGAACCTGGGAACTAGCACACAATCTACAGCATTCATCTCTCATTAAAGTCCAACAGTTCCATCAACAACATCCATGGAAGCCCAACTCAAGGAACACCACTGCTCCTCGTGGAACTCGTCGCTAGAGGAGTGGGTAATGTCATGGATGCTTGAGAGTCAGTCGCTACCTGCATCATCGCCTACATCATCGCTAGAAGGCTCTAGAAGATTCTAGAAGGTTCTAAAACTATCAAGGAGATTCTAGAAGTTTCTAGAAGCTTGGACAAGATTCTGAAAGTATCTAGAAGTTTTTGGAATGCTCTAGAAAGTTGAAGAAGGATCTAGAAGGTTTTAGAAGAACTAGACGGATCAAGAAGGTTCTAGAAGATTCTAACCTCCTCAAGAAGAACCTAGAAAGTTCTAACCTCCTCAAGCACTAGTATAAATAGGGGTCTTGGACCACAAGCTCCTCAGTCTTGCCAACACCACTTTTGAGCCTCCTATGAGGAAATCCCTCTTCTAGTTCTTATGTTCAGGTCTTGTCCTTGCAATGAAGCCTTGTCTTGTACTCAAGTCATGTAATCCAAGTCTTGTATCTAGCTCTCTTAATAAAGGATTAAGTCTTGTAATTAATATTAAGCTTATCATCAAATCCAAGTTCTTGTACATTGTGAGCGCCTCCTCTTACTCTCTTCTAGCTCTATACGCGCTCATAACAGTTTGGCAAGGCCACCATCTCTTAATCTTCTCAAGCCATCATGGAGCCGACGATGGAAGGTGTCATCAACGCATTGCAAAGCATCCAAGCTCAGTTACAAGAACTTCGCGAGAGTAACGCTCAACTTCTAGCAGGGCAACCCCTAATCTTGGGATCGGCGTTGCAAGATCTTCAACGTCAAATTCAAGAGCTTCAAGAGACAAGCACACATCAAGCACAAGCTGCAAGATCTAGCTATTCTCAACAACATAAGAAGGAGCCGAAGGTCAGCATGCCTAAAAAATTTGATGGGACTAGATCAAAGTTTATAAGGGCTGTCTAGTGGGCTTAGTCCCTATTGACCTTTAGCTTAAGTATTATAAAGGGAGTTTACTAGTGTCATGAGCCTGGGGAGGGTAACAATGTTATATGACCCCCCAAAGTTACAAAATTAAAATGCTGAAAATGAACAAACAAAAAATCAAAGTGCCACAATGTAAAATCTTAAGCTAGAAGAGAAATCTCAGCTTGATTTGGTACTTCACTCACATGTGTCGCCTATGGTACTAGAGCCCTAGAGGTTCCCAGTGTGGACGCTTTTCCTTGAAAAGCAAAAAACCCAAGGTATACGAAATAAGCACACACATAAAAATTGAATCACTACGAAAAGACTTCGGGGGGTCAAAGAAAAGGTAATCAGTCAGGCGATGATTTCATGAGAAATTCCTTTTATTGTGCTTAACTACAAGGTTTTCTAGGTATAGCCTCTAGTCAGCCCTCGAACATGAAATACTTGGCTCTCGCGATTAAACAACTTAATTGACCAGCGAAAATTAAGAAGCTTACCCATGGTATTAATAGTCGATCTCTAGTGCCTTTCGGCCGTTAAATTAGCAGCCCCAGACTTGCTTAATTTTTTACCTTTACATCTATTTATGCATTTGATTATATTGCAATTTAATCTTTATTGCTGACAAATTGTTTAAAATTCTGTTACCAATCAAATTGTCTGCCTACAACTGCATATGCTTTTTAATCGCTTATGAGAATGCAATTACTGTGCCAATGTTGTTTGATTTTGTAGTGACTGAAGAAGGCTAAGGACATTCATCTCAAATGCTCTTCCACCTCGATGAACGAGCTTCAACTCAATAGCTTCCGAGGATGGAATCTACATCAGGAAGGGGGGCATGTTAACCCGCACAGCTCACAGACACCCTATCACCTACGACGGACGTCGTATTATTTATTTGGTACAGTCAGGTACCGGGCTTGTCGATCCAATAGGAAAAGGGTAAGAGTGATCGCCGATGAGAGGCGCACTCTAAAACTGGAACGTATAACGTTTGGGTAAGATTGGCTAAGTGTGGGCGTCCAAGTGTGAATGGGGCGAGCTCATATAAAAGTCAACTAAACCTAAAATTCACTCATTCTCTCATTTGTGCAATTGAAGAGTGCTCTTGCTCCATCTCCATCTTCTTCTTCTTCATCTCCTTGTGTGTGTGTGTGTGTATGCGTGAGAGAGTGAGAGAGAGTGTGTGTGTGTGTGCGATCGAGCATTGTGGCGGCACGACGACGGCGAGGCGGTTGAGCGTGGCGTAGCGGCGTCTCCCTCTTCTTCGCGGCGAGGAGTCCTCCACGAAGCAAGCCTAGAGCGGTGAGTGACACACCATCGTCATCTTTGAGCTTACTAGTTTAGGCTTGTTGTGTGCTTGGAGCCATTTGTGGCTCGCACGCGGTGTATCGGCAAGTTCCTTGCATTGACACGTGCGACATACGCGCACATTAATGCCTTAATGTTATTATTTTAAACCCTGATAGCGTTTTTTACCTTCTTCTACATCATTATTAATCAACATGTTCAACATTCTAGCTTGCTTTGCAACAACTTCTCTCACCCTCGGCTCGAGTGCTTCTCCCTCTCTAATCCACCTCTTTTGCAAACTCAAGCTCCCCCGTACCAAATTTTATTGCCTCACCTTCAACAACTGTTCTTTGCTTTCCTCCAGCATGGCCTCAACTTCATTGTCTTCCTGATTCTCTTAGTATGGCTGCTTGTAGTATGCATTCTCTTTCCATCACCCTTTCATATCAGATTGCTCTATCATCGGCCTCAACTTGTAGTACCAACCCCTCCCAGATTTCCATGTCTTGATGTGGACCTCCATATACCATTGCTTTATTGGCAACTTCAAGGTTTCCTTGATTGTTTATTGGTCACTTATCCCCATCCTTGTGGTGGATCCCTTTTCTTTATTAAGTACGACTTCCAAATCTCCTTCAACCTTGTGCTTCTACTTCACAAGAATTTGAGTTTCTTTTTTGTGTACTTACTTTTTCTTACAGTTTTGTTGATTTTCAACAACGAGATCCCAATCTTTCAGCCATCATATAAGTTTGATGGTTCCAATTTTATGTTTTGGAAGATGAAGATCATGGTTGTTTTATGGCAATCAACTTGTGGGATTGGCTTATGGACCTTAAATATGTCCTACTATTTCTCCAAGGATGCACTTGAAAAATTCTATGTATCAGATACAATCAAAGGTTA
This sequence comes from Adiantum capillus-veneris, assembly GCF_014529385.1. NCBI lineage: Eukaryota > Viridiplantae > Streptophyta > Polypodiopsida > Polypodiales > Pteridaceae > Adiantum > Adiantum capillus-veneris. Next base: position 55,247,463 of record NC_140937.1, read on the forward strand.
ATTAAAAAACCCTTCCACAATTTTATACATTCAAATAAATTAACTCCTCTCTCTTCATAAACTTACAACATTTTCTAGAAAATTGTGATTCTAGCCTATCTTATCGATGTAAATCTGTAATTGTTTGGAGCTAAAATATACCCTCCTCTCAAGCACACATGATACACCTACAACTCTAGAAGGTGCACCCCTTGGGACTATTTTGGCTTCCTACACTACTGCTTTTAGGCTCCTTCTAGGTCGATAACTTTTACCTGAGATGCTAGTTTACTAGATTCGATACTTCATCATTGGTTGTCATGCAAGCCATGGTGATTCGTTGCTCTTGAGAAGATTGTTCAACTTGTAATAGTCACAATTCCTTTCTCTTTAGGCTCTTATTTCTCGTATGAAGTAGCTTCAAGACAAGCTTTTTATTTATGGCAAGGTGATCATTTCAAAGGCTTGACTTTGGCCATCCTTCCCTCATAGTATGACTCTCTTTACTATTCCCTTGTTTTGTCTGCTTGTGCTACCACTTGGGAGGATCTGTAATGGAGTTGATAATTACCTATTTATTGCAGCTGACAGGTGGCAAAAGCATCAGCAGTTATTGGACTATGTGAAAGGATATACAATTTATGTACAATTTATGATTTAGGTGCTCTTTATGAGCTTTGGTCATTTATGACCGACCGGCCAGTTTGTACTCACTTCGACCATTCAAGAAATCTATAAATTAAATACGTGCAAGAGGGAAATGGTCACTCTTACACGGGGGGAGGTTGCACCCAGTGTTCGTGTCTTTCTTCTCTCCTCTCCTTCCTTCTCTCTCGTCGGGCCGACGTAGCACTCTGCTCTAGGAGGTGCATTTGCACGTGCTCTTTCGCTCTCTCCCACTCTCTGTCTCTCTCCGTTCATGTTGAGCCCAATTATGGATTTGTGTGAGTCGTTAGGTATGTAGAATTGTTGGTTTATGGCTTGTTGTGTGCTATTTCAAGTATTTTGTGGGGCTCTATGCACTCCCGTTTGTAGCAGTGGTATTAGAGCCATGGACACGCTCTTGAATTTGCAAATATGTATAGATATGAAGAACTATAGAAGCAATCTACCAAAGCTAAGTGTGTTTTAACCTTATGTTGGTAGTTTTTTTTTCATCTACTTTCGATTTCCATGTTCACTAGGAAGCAAGGTTTTTTTTTAAGGCTTGAATAATTCATAGCTAGGCATGGCTAATCAGACCTTGTCATAGAGAGATTAATCATTCATGATGGGTGAAAGTTAACTATATTTGGGTTGATGCATCAATTAATATTTGATTGTGTTTATGGGTATATGAAAGCAGTAGATGTATAATAGAGAAGAAGGACTAGGATGAGTATCCGAGCAAGACGACTATGAGAACATGCAAGTAGTAATGGAACAAGATGGATTTCTTTTTCAACTCCACATAGATGATCTCGATAGCCACTGAGGATTATTTGAATTAGCTGACTAGTTTCACTCATGACATGCGAATTTTGAGCAACCTTCGAGGTCCTTCCCATTGTACAATGTTCAAGGGAGAATCAGGGACTGCTGGCCAAAGCCACTGCTGAAAACCTGAAAAAAAATTCTTGAAAAAATCTTGTTGTCGTGGGAACGACCCCTAAGACAAATGCTCATGCACTGCTCTACAATTGCGCACCCTCCTTGTCATGCCAAACAACACATGAGTACATGCAAACTAATCACGATGCAGGAGGGAGCGGAGCTCCAATCCCCTAGGGTCTGCACTGATAGAAAGTCGCTGGCATGGGAGTGTCGACCACGTCGTGGCGGCACGGTAGCTTCACGGACGACCGCTCACACTAAAGATTGGTAGCAAGTTGCATGGAGTAGTGCAGCGGCAGTCACGTGCATGCAACCCAACCATTGGATGATATTTGTTTCTCTCTCTCTCTCTATCTTATTCTCATGCAACCATCATCACCCACCAATCCCCTCGTCCATGCAAAGACGGAGCGACCCCTTCTTTTCGACTGCCATGGAGAGGTTCTGAAGAAAGGGAAACCTACTCTGGTGACCCTATTGCCACCGCAATTGTTTCTTTCTACCTACGCCCTTTTGGCCCTGGCTACCTACGCCCTTTTGGCGCTGGCTGCCTACCAAGTGCAATTGGCTGCAATGCTTTACGGCTCAAGTTCTTTGCATGCTTATCAGCTCAAGTGCTCTCTATTCCTGCAAAATGGCCACACTCCCCCTCAACCAACTCCAATCCAGTCCCATGCATTAACCTCAAAGGGCTGGCCTCAAACAACTCTCTCCCCACAACCATTGCACCATAGCGTTTGCATGCCTCACTGTGTTCAGCTTGAGTATGGAGTCCAAGCTTCGGGGGCCAAGAGCTAAGAACCCACTAACGTAACGAGCCGTCTGTGTTGTCACTCGTTTACCGCCTTGCAAGAGCTTCCACATTATAGACGACCCTTTAAAACAAGAACGAGTCCAAAAAACTTAATCACGTCTCCTGCCAAAGGAAGGAAAAACGCCCATGAATTTATCTCTCCCTTTTTCTCTCTCTCTCAACCACTTTTTTCCCCCCTTTCACAGAAGAGTGGCCTGCAGCTTGCATGCACTCCGCAGCCTTTCAATGAAAAGTATTTCGCTCTTGTGTGCTGGATCAATATGACTATACAAAGGTGGACATTACAAGAGCTCGTAGTATATGCTCGCCTCTTGGACTGCATCTTCAATCGACCCGAGCCTCTCAAGTTCAAGTAGCGAGTTTTTAGTATTGGATGAAAGGGAGTATGTAATGGAAATGGCCTATTAACTTTAAGAGTAGCAAAAATTACAGAAAGAACTTTTGTGAAATTATTTTGTGAGCATGGCGGGTGAACTTAATTGATGGTAGAAACATAAACATAGCATTTACTTAACTTTGCATGAACAATACTTTTGCAAGAGAGAGAGAGAGAGTTTAGATAACAAGACAACAATTGAGGACCGGATTTATGTGGAGCCGGTCTCCCCTCCAAAAGGCATTTGTATTATAGTTTCTCCCATCAAGCGAGACTTGGTACAATACAATCTTTGTGTTCCTTGTGACCTAGGGGATGCAATGAAGATGGAAAGCTTCATGCATCACGAGGATAACATAAACTTTTTGGAAAGCATTAAGTATTGTTGGAATTAGGGTTGCAGGAAAACACACACAGCTTGGAGAAGATGAAGGAAGCTCAAGGCACACAATAGAGAGTGTATCTTAGTGTGCAATGGAAATATGGATAGCCCTAGAATGAATGGACGTATATACAATGCATGGGGGGGAAAAACTCCTAAAGAGAGAAAAAATGCCCCAACGATCCTAAGTGTGTTCACACACATCACTACCACATGTATATGGTGACAAATCTCCCCTGGAGTGATGCAGTGAACGAGAGGTGGCACATGAGTAAAGGGAAGTGCCATGCCCTGAGGACATGATCAGTCCACAACGGGGAGTAAGCCCAAAGCTTTGCGGAAAGCTTCGAACTTCTCACAAGACAATGCTCTTGTGAAAACATCTGCAAGGTTGTCTTGTGTTGGCACATAAGCCAAGCTTATCTCTCTTGCTAAGAGCGTCTCCCTGACATAGTGGTAATGCACCTCAATGTGCTTTGCGCGAGCGTGAAAAAATGGGTTCCTCGCAATTGCCAATGCGCTTTGATTGTCAGTGTAGATAGTGTTGGCAGTGTCCTGTCCAACACCCAAACCAGCCATAAGGCGTCTGAGCCATACACACTCAACCGTTGGCCACAGTTTGTTGCTTCTTGCTCAACCATGATATGCATGAACTGCCAAGCATGAAACAAAAACCACTTGTGGACACTCGTGTGTCAAAACAACCAGCCCAATCTGAGTCTGAAAAACCATGTAAGTCTGGCGAAAATGATCCTCCCTTGGAATAAAACAAGCTAAGACTTGGTGGCTCTCCTTTGTAGGGCTTAAGTAGGCTCACATAAAAAGCATTGTGTATGAGCCAATGGTTGGGCAACCTGAGTTGATAAGCCATCTCATTGATGGGCTTCAAGATTTGGAAAGGACCATAGTATCTTTTTGCTAACTTAGCATAATACTTTTGATGGCCCGTAGGGTTTTTGCCCGTCGTTGCCTCAATCGAGCCTTGGAAAACTTAAGTAATCATTTTCTTTGAACGTTAAGGCCCTTATGTGCTTATCAGTCAGCAGCTTTTTGCCTTTGTTGAGTGATGGATATAGCCTCCTTAATCTTTTGAAAAGATTCTTGTAGGTTACGGCTATACTCATCGACAACGAAGATCTTCCCATGTACTTTAAGTAGCAAGGGACTTTTAGGTCTTCCCTCAATTATTTCAATAGGTGCTTTTCTTGTAGAAATATGTACATTATTATTGTAGGCATACTCTATAAGAGTTAGTACTTTTCCCATTGTGAGTGTTCATCTACTTCGATAACATAAGTCTTTAGTAGATCGAGTATGGTAAGATTGGCTATCTCACTTTGTCCATCCGTTGTGGGTGATAGGCCGAAGAGAAATTCAATCTGGTATCTAGATTTTCAAAGAGACCTTTCCAAAAATTGCTGGTCATTCTAGGATCTCTATCTGACACGATCGATGTTGGTAATCCATGGTGTTTAAAAATCTGTGATATGAAGAGAGTTGCCATTTGGTGTGCCTTAATAGTCATTTTGACGGGAATAAAGTGTGCTTGCTTACTAAACCTGTCGACTATTGTCCATATTTCCGTATTCCCATGGATAGACTTGGGCAATACAAAGATGAAATCCATAGATAATATACTCTCCCATGGTGAATTTGGGATAAGCAATGGCTGGAGTAATCCAGGTTGTTTCCCTCTATCATACTTGGTCTTTTGGCATACTACACATTTTGAAACATACTCTTGTATGTCCACTTTCATGGTAGGCCAATAGAAGTTTGTTTCTACTCCTTAGAGAGTAGGTTGAATGCCTCTATGCCCCACGTAGGGAGGAGCATGGGATTCATACATGACTTTCTCACAAAGGTAGCGGGTAACACATAGCCTATTGCTATGGAGAAGATAACCATCGTTCAAGGTAAATGGTTCCTCTTTCTTTTCCAAAGCAAGGGCTGACATTATATCTCTAAAGTCAGGGTCAATAGCATACTCATCTATCATGGAAGATAGGTCATTGTGAGATGTGGCTCCACAAAGACGGCGGCGCTAGACGATCGCCAACTCCTCCCAAGAGGAAATGATCAACACACAGTCCTTGTCCTTGTCACTCTGAAAGGGAAGAGAGAAAACAAAGGGAAAAAAGGGCAAGAAAGAGATCACCCTCTTCACCTTCCTCCTCTTCCGACAAAATCTATGGCTATTCTCCTAGAGAATACAAGAGGGGAGGACATCGCAAATCATACCCTGCATGGCAAAGGTCACAAAAACTCAAAGAGGGAGGAAAGAGTATATCTTTTCTCACCTATGATGGCACCTTTGCTACCACCAACAAAGTATTGGCCATCATCCAGCAATTTTATGCTGCCTTTGGAGACGAAGGCGTCACGGAGTCCTCCAAGCTACACCATGTAGCTATGCACTTCCAAAAATCGGCTCGTCAATGGTGGGCTAGCCTTTGTGGCAATGGCGAATCTCCAAAAACATGGAAAACTCTACGAGTTTCCATCATGAAGCAATTCCTTGCAAGCGATGCAAAGGACAAGGTGCTTATCGAATGGTGCAGTTTGAAGCCTTCTCTCCCATGAGTCTATTAACAAATACGTAGACAAGTTTTGGGACTTACATCTCAAGGCTATTGTCTTCCAAAAGATAGACTTTGTCGATCAAAAGCAACAGTTTTGTGCATGATTAGTTGAAGAGATGGCCAAGTATGTCAAACTCCCAATGGCCTGGTTCTATTATCAAAGTAATCCACCACACCATGGTTGCTTCGTGCATCAATTTCCAACAAGGGGCTAGAAGGAATGTCAAGCCCATGGAATATAAAGACAAAAATGATGCAAAGGGGAAAACCAATGCCCAAAATTGTTCCCTAGGCAATTCCACCACCACCAACAACAACAATCGGTCCAAGGAGAACGGAGTTTACGAAGGTAAAAACAAAATATCTCCTAAAGAGCTTGAAGCTTTTCGCAAGGCCCATAAATGTTTTATGTGTGGGGAGCAAGGACATGGCTATCGTTCTTGCCCCAAGAGAAATGCTCGCAATGAGACTCCTAGAGCTTCCACCATTGAAGCTCCAAAAGCGGATGCTCATTGTTGCAAAGGTGCACCTCTCTCCTATGCTTGGGGAAAGGTAAGGGAGCATGATGCCTTCATCTTGTTTGACCCTACCTCTACTCACAGCTTCATATCAACGGAGTTGGCCACCAAGTTGGGCATTCAAGCTTTCGAGATGGGAGATGCTATAACGGCCACCACTGCTTTCAAGGGACAGCGAGCCTCCGTTACTCCGTTGATTGGGAAGTTGAGGCTTCATGTCCAAAGCTATGTTGACAAAGAAGACTTTTTCATCTCTCTTCTCCAACATGAGGATGCCATCCTAGGGGCGCCATGGTTCAACCGCATGGCTGCCAACATGAAGTTTCCTGATAGGAGAATCTACTTCACCTACAGGGGAAAGAACATGTATATAGATGCTGGTGAGTTTGGTTGTACTATACCACTTGTAAATTCACCTGCTTTTGATAAATCAGTGAAAAGCTCAATTTTTTGCGTACATGATTTTTGTCAAAGAGTCCCTAAAAGGTCCTAATGTTTCATTAAAGGTAAATAGTAGGAATCAAGAAGAGTTAGATTTGTCTAATTTTCAAAAAAAAGGATTCCAAGATGTGTTCATCGATGATATTTCTATGGACTTACCTCCAAAACGAGGGGATGATGACCATCAAATTGAGATCCTATCAGGAAGCTCCCCGTCTAACAAGCCTCCTTATTGAGTTCTCAAGCTCAACAAGAGGAGATCATAAGCAAGTACAAGAATTGGTAGACAAAGGGATGGTGAGGCTTAGCTCCTCTCCTTTTTGTTCTCCAGTCCTTTTAGTGCAAAAGAAAGATGGTACATATAGTATGTGTGTGGACTATCAAGCACTAAACCATATCACTATCAAAAATAGATTTCCCGTGCCTCAGGTAGAAGATCTGTTTGATAAGCTACAACGCTCTACCTACTTCATTAGGATTGACCTTAAAAGTGGCTATCATCAAATAAGGATAGTGGATGAAGATATCCTAAAGACTACCATTCGTACAATGTGTGGCCGTTATGAATATCTAGTCATACCTTTTGGCTTGACTAATGCACCAGCAATGTTCAATCATCTAATGGAAAAAATATTTAGACCCTATCGCAAAATTCACTGATGATATCAACATTTAATCCAAGTCTTTGGAGGAACATAAGCAACATCTCCAAGTGATTTTTCAAGCATTGATGGAGAACAAAGCTTTTCTCAACCAAAAGAAAAGTGAATTTTTCCTTCAAGAGATTCAATACTTAGGTCATAATATCTCTCAAGATGGTATCCGTATGGATCCATCGAAGTTAGATGTAATAAAAGCATGGCCTAATCCAAGGAATCTACATGAGCTAAGAAGCTTTATTGGTATGTGTGCATACTATAGACGCTTCATAGCAAAATTTTCTCAAGTAGCAGGACCATTACATGACTTAACTAAGAAGAATGTTAAGTATTTATGGACTGCTAAGGAACAAAATGCTTTTGACAAGCTGAAAGGAAGCTTACCTCCCAATCAATCCTCATGCTTTCGGATATCTCAAAGCCATTTGAGGTCCAATGTGATGCTTGTGAGGATTGCCTTGGAGTAAGAAGGGCATGTCATAGCATATGAGAGCCGAAGGCTCAATACAGATGAACGTGTCTTAGGCATTTATGAGAAAGAGCTATTAGATGTTCTACATGTCCTAGACACATGGAAATACTATTTATTGGGGACTCCATTTATTCTACGAACCAACCACCAAAGTCTCAAGTACTTCATGACGCAAACCAAGCTTTCCGACAAACAAATGAGGTGGGCAAATTTTCTTTTGCAATTTAATTTTCATATTTCTCACATTGCTGGTAAGCACAATCAAGAGGTCGATGCACTTTCACAATGACCAAAAGTTAATGCGATGTCTATAGCAACTCACAACAATGATCTATCTTCCATGATAGTTGAGTATGCTATTGACCCTAACTTTAGAGACATAATGCCAGCCCTTGCTTTGGGGAAGAAAGAGGAATCATTCACCTTGCAAGATGGTTATCTTCTCCACAACAATAGGCTATGTGTTATCCACTCCCTTCGTGAGAAAGTCATGTATGAATCCCATGCTCCTCCCTATGTGGGACATAGAGGCCTTAAACCTGAGTCTCCGAGGAGTAGAAACGTACTTCTATTGGCCTACCATGAAAGTGGACATTGTTAACCCTCACGGCTCATGGACACCATATTACCTACGATAGACGTTGTATTATTTACTTGGTAGAGTCGGGTACCGGACTTGTCGGTCCAATAGGAAAAGGGTAAGAGTGATCGCCGATGAGAGGCGCACTCTAACTGGAACATTCAAGGGATTAGTTGGCTAAGCATGGGCGCCCAAGTTTGAATGGGGTGAGCTCATATAAAAGTCAACTAAACCTAAAAATTCACTCATTCACTCATTTGTGCAATTGAAGAGTGCTCTTGCTCCATCTCCATCTTCTTCTTCTTCATCTCCTTGTGTGTGTGTGTGTGTGTGTGTGTGTGTGTGTGTGTGTGTGTGTGTGTGTGTGTGCATGAGAGAGAGAGAGAGAGTGTGTGCGATCGAGCATTGCGGCGGCACGACGGCGGAGAGGAGGTTGAGCGCGGCGTAGCGGCGTCTCCCTCTTCTTCGCGGCGAGGAATCCTCCACGAAGCAAGCGTAGAGCGGTGAGTGACACACCATCGTCATCTTGAGCTTACTAGTTTAGGCTTGTTGTGTGCTTGGAGCCATTTGTGGCTCGCACACGGTGTATCGGCAAGTTCCTTCCATTGACACGTGCGACATACGCGCACATTTTTGGCGCCGTTGTCGGAGAATGCCATACACTAAGCTTGAATGGCACTCTGTGCTTCTTTTGTGGTGCAATTTCTATTGTAGGAAAGGTAAGGAAGGAGGGTGTGTGTGTTGAGAAGAAGGATTTGGTGTTGTACTGTATATTTTCTTTGTTAATGGAGTTTTCAAAGGTACTGTGTTCATTCTCTGTGTATTAAGGTTGTTAGTTTTCTGTGTACAGTAAGTAGGAAGTAGATGTGTGAGAGCTAATAGAGTGTGTTAGTATGTAGCAGTAGGTGTATTAGTTAGAAGTAGGTAGGTAGAGTGTGTGTGTGCTCTTGTGCAGGCCGCGGCGACCTTATCCTTTTTTTTCTTTTTCTTTTTTAAATTTAAAAAAAGTTTTTAAAAAATAAAAATAAAAATTTTAAAGGTAGGATCGCGATCGGGTATATCTCCCAGACCCAAGCCCAAGCTCACGCTCAGGCTTAGGCTTCAGTCGCCTTTTAAAAATTATGAATTTTAGCTTCACACGTAGCTAGAAATCAATTTTTTGAGGACCAACGGAACTTCAGATGCCCGAAAATTGTGTTGTAAAGCACATAGCAACCCTCTGAGTGATACGCTCGTTTTGAGCTATCACACACTTTAATCAAAAAAATCGATCATTCAAAAATATTAAAAACATATTTTAAAAAACGAATGAAAACGGACGCCTAAAAAAGTAAGCGGTTAACCTTCGAGGTTATTCGTGTAGGTTGTCAAAGGCACATGCATCTGCGCTCTGGTCGTGTGCTAGAGACGGAGCAACTAGAGAGAATTTTGACTTACGCGAGTTCTCATTATCCACCTACTTTAGGTTCCGGGCCCTCGGCGGGGACTCAAGGTAGTACAAATCAAGACCTAAACATAGCGGCTAGTGACTCTTTCTCTGACTACGACGTCATAGAGGGTTTCCCAATGCCTAATCCCGATAGCTCAAGCCAAGACATGCATGCCATGGGCCCGCGGTCCGGGCCGAGCGTGCTTATCCGCCTGAAGGAAACCTTTAGTAGAGCCACTCGCTCCGAACATGGAGCTAATGATGTAAATGAGGGGGGTGGGGAAGTAAATTCTCCATTCGTGACCAACATAGACCCTATACCATTAGAGAATGTGCACATGAATACTTCATTCATTGCACCTCCTGACTCTTGAGAGTTATTTCCCTCCGAGGTCATATTAACCGATGGTAGAAGCCTTGCCAAAGTGCAAGAGGTTGAGCGATATATCCTTGCAGCAAGGGAAAAGGAATTCGAGAGCTTACATAAGGCGGAGCAATGAAGAGAGTTAAAAGCGAAAGCCCCTATGTCAATATCCTTGCTAAGAGAGCAATCGAGTGCTCCTGACTTAGCATCCGCCAAGGGCCAACCCCTAGAAAGCAACATTGCATCTAGCTCAAAGGACACCCCTAGCACCTCAATCCTAGATGGAGTGTTCCTAAATGAGAACTGGGAGTACGAACTACAAACGAAAACTCTGACCGACCTATACACAGGTCACACCTATCACGTGGGTTGGTTAGATGTCCTACAATCCACAATGGGCGCTACTAGTGTGGAGGATCAACAACAAAGAGTTTGTGAGGTCATCCATAGGGTCATTGAGTTAGACAGACAGAACAAGGGGATCAACATGCCTTCGACGGGTCTCATGAGATTCTTGGATACAGGAAAGGCTAAACAACCGAACTTATCGCAAATGGAGACTCCCTCGGTAAGTCCAATGGATCCCCCATATGTTGTTTCGTCAGGGGTCTCGGTGCAATCTGAGCCCACAAGAGATAGCTTTACCTTTCCAAGTCTAGCTCATCTTTCCCTCGATGACACCACGGCTACCATGCCTACCCCAATGATGGGCATGCCAAGAAACACGCCATGGACCTCATTTGTCAGTAAAGCACCGCTACATGGTAGCTCAATGCCTGCAACAGTACCTACAAGTGTGTACCAATCGTACACACCCATGGGTCCTCGTACTCATGTAGTCCCTACCCCTCCCATTGTTTCAACTACCTATGCTCCACAACCACAACACCCAAGCTCTTATTTCCATGGGACTATACCGGCTAGCATTAGCATGTCACATCCGACGTCTGCTATGCCTAGGTCCACACATATGAACTATGGACCACCACATGGCACAACATTGTACCCAACGTGGAACCCAAGGGCTTCCTATGCGCCAAGCCCGATGCCAATACCTACTCCACATGTAGTCTATGGAGCACCTCCACCCACGGTGCCTGCTCACTTAGGTTACTTGGCAACATTTTCTCAAGCTATCGGTCAATCTATTGCTGAGAATATGCGTAACGCGCCTGATAGAGAGCCTAGAAGTAAGGCAGTACAAATAGCCAAGCTCACACAAAAATTTAGTGGAGACGGGGAAGTGAGAAAGCATATCGAAGTGTTTGAACAAATATGCGATTCTATAGGAGAACACAATGACCTACATTAGAGCAATGCTTTAAGCCTAACCTTAAGTGGAAAGGCTGGGGATTGGTATAGAACCCTAAGGGTGGAAGAAAAAACGACTTACCCTACTCTTAGGAGACTGTTCTTAAAAGAATACATACGAGAGGGAGTACTTTGGGGTGTAGCCTCTCAGCTCCAGAAAGCCCAACGAGAAGAAGGAGAGTTGGTGAGAGAGTTTATTAGTCGCTTGGAGCATTTGAATTCTCGTTGTAATACAAATGAGCGCTTCAATAATAATCAATTGCTTGATAGATTCATTAGGGGATTACGACATGAGGATATCTACAATGGCCTAGTCATTAGAGGTATCACCACTTGGGAAGCAGTCACCACCAATGCGATCCAACTGGAGGATAATTTAATGATTCAAGGAGAAAGAGTGTCTCTTGAGCCTAAATCTATTAGCTCACAAGCATCGGGGCATCAGCCAATGACCCTAAAGCCTATTGCTAAGGAGCCAAAGATATCTGAGATGACGTTAATAAATCTCACCAAGGCTATTCAAGAGAGTCTTAGAGACAATCGTGCTCCGCAGGACAATCATATGTATCCAAGAAGGCAGCAACAATGGTGCTCAATATGCTATGGACCGCATAGTACCAGTGAATGCCCTACTTTTAGAGTAAAATTCAATGGGAACTGCAATGCATGTGGGAGGTATGGTCATCAAGCTAAGGATTGCATAGTATTTAAGCGCGCGGTGGCCAATAGACCAACCTTAGCATGGCCAGACACACCTCGAGTGCCTGCATTGATGCCGGCCCCACCTCTTGAACAAACAACACAACACATGGTCCCTAGGGCCCAAAATGTTGTTCAAACAACACCCTTACCACCTCCAGTGATAGGACCGCAACCACCACATCCGAGAATCACTTATGTGAATCAAGTGGGTTGTGAGTCATCTATTGCTTGTTTGGAAGGCTGTGAGGAAGATATAGATCTTAATATCACCTATGGGATTGATGTGCTTGAAGAAAGTCCACAATACTACATGGAGGACTATTGGGGACAAGTCAAACCTGTATATCAAGTAGCTGCTCTTGCGGCAAGAGGCCTCACACTACTAAGAGACCACCTCTTCAATGCTATGAGTGTGGAGGTCCACATCGTGTAGCCGAGTGTCCTATTAGGCTACAAAAGAACGCCACACTAATGCAAACCGATCAAGCGAGCACGTCTACAATGCTGATACTCATGTGTAATCGATGTGGCATAGATCATTTGATTGCCCAATGCCCAAATAATCCAAATGCACCGAAGATCACGCCATTAAACTTGATTGAAGTTACTAAGGAGCCATCACCAAGTACACCCGTGGTACCAGTAAACGTACTCACACGATCGATGCTCCAAAAACAAAATTATATTCTTGAGGAAAGAGACACGGCATCAATTGCCCAATCTCAAAAAAAGAAGAAAACACGAAGAAAGAGATCGCAAAAAGCAGCGAATTCAGACCCCAGTTCAAAGATTAACATAGGGACTGGTGACGACCCCATATATATGAATGACGCTGAAGAGGATTCTGATTCAGGAGAAACCATGGAGACCAAAACGACCACTAAGATAAAAACCAACAAGGAAGATCTTCATGAGCCACAATGGCTAGGATCCAAGAAGAAGATAGGAACTTACCCAAACCCTACAGAGGAGATCGAGCGAGTCAAGCAATTAAGGAGTTTGGTAGAAGATACCCATAGGGATCTAGAACCAGCACCTAAAAACCAACAAGGAAGATCTTCATGAGCCACAATGGCCAGGATCCAAGAAATTAAGGAGTTTGGTAGAAGATACCCATAGGGATCTAGAACCAGCACCTAGGAAGATCCAGATTACAGACACCGTGTTCCCTACGCAACAACAACCTCACCAAGTCCATAGACCCTTAGACATACCTAGTGTCATCCAAGAAGAAAGTGACTTAAAGTCATGGGAAAGTGGGCATACTCACTTTTTGATGGAAAGAATGTTTACAGAGGGACTACTTGATCCTATCAAAGAAATGGAGATCCCATCTTCCCCACGTCAAGGGACTGAAGTCCAAAAGGTGCCGTTAAACATTGCCAAATTGATGGATTTCATGTCTTCAGAAGTTAGAACCACCATCATGTCCAAACTATATAAAGATCCTGAGCTAGTCTCAACTCTTCGAGCCTTCCTCAATGGAGAACTAAAGTTTGGGCTACCACAATTTGCACAGATGGATGGAGCTGGGGAGATGCCAATAGAGGAGGAACGCTTAGATCCACAACGTACCCAACCTAGATGAGAACCTTGTTATAGAGATACCTGTTAACAAGTTGGGACAATACTTTGAGGGTGATGAATCCAATGCGACCATACTAATCACTACTAAGGGATTAACTGTGAAGGGAATCCTTGATGGTGGCGCTGGGGTTAGCATTGTGACTAAAAATTGTTGGGAAACTATGGGAAGACCTCACCGTGCGACCACAACCATAGTAGTGAAGATGGCCAATGGGTCTATTGTTAAACCTATTGGGATGCTAGAAGATCTCAAGATCAAGGTCTTTGGACATAAAATAAGGATTACCTTCATTGTTATGGATTTCTCCAAACACACTATGGCATCGGAGATGATCTTAGGACGTCCTTTCATGAGGGAAGCAAAAATGGTGCATGACTAGTCTAAAAACCATGTCTACTTGCAGTTCCAAGATTTTGTCATTCGAGTGGATCTTGTAACAAGTTAAGCACATCCTCTAGGAAACAAGTTTATAATTGATCTTAGATATGACACCACAGTTCAGTCGGCCCCATTGCACTATTGTTATATGTGTAAAGCGGACACTGATGTTGGGGAAGATTCTCCTTATATGGATGTACTACCTGGGATGACTGAGTCGGACAATGTGGATTGGGTCCACCTAGCAGCAACCATAGACACTTCGGGAAACAGGGGGACGACCTGGGTAACACCTGAGGGGGATGAAATGCCTGTACCCTTAAATATGCTAGAAGCAATGCATATAGCTTCTGACAAGACTCATCCTAATATAACGAAGAAAACATACAAGTGGGTCCCTAAAGGTTCTTTAGCGACCATCTCTAGTGCTAACAAACAGAAGACTTGTAAGAAACGTCCCACTCGCCCCAAAAAATGTAAAGAAACATTGCGTTGGATTCCTAAACGACTATTGGAAGCCCAAGGCTACTATCAAGGAAATGATCAAATCTGGGTGCCAAAACGTAGATTGTGTTCTTACCGGTCACATGACCCATGTGCACCCAATCTTGTAGCTTCAAAACGAATTAACAATCGTGGAAAGAAAAAAATCACAGAATGCTACACACGTGCTCCAGAGCTAGTTTGGGTACCAAAGAAAGAACGATTTGTTCCACCTAGCTCAGGAAGAGGGGAGTCCCATGAAGCTTCTAGCTCCTCATGTAATGCATCCATAGAGGTAAAAGCTTCTCCACAGCCTCCACCTACAATAGTAGACCTCCATGAAGCTACAAAGGAATCCACACCTCCTAGGGTTCAAGAATCACCTGATAAACCACTTCAAGTTCGATCCTGGGAGAGTACCTTACCACCCTTGCAACTCGACGAGGTACCTAAGGTAATAGAAAACTATTGGCAAAAATCCCCACCTATTACCAACTGGAACAATTGGTTTCAAAGGGTAAAAAGCTCATTTCAAACGGTATGATCTACCCAAGGAAGGGGGGAGTGTTGCTGACAGTCATCATTCACTTGCTTCCCTCTCAACCTTCCTCCCTGACCTCTCATTCTCCCAATCTTAGGGAATGTATATATAAAGCCTTATACTCACAAAAAAAAAAAAAAAGAGCAAGAGCAATTAGCAAACGAGTATGCACAATAAAAGTCAAAACATTGACCAGACCTAAACATTCACATCCGGTACACTGAAACAAAAACCTATGTCATCAAACACCTTTGATCCTCATCACTCAAGTGATGGAGGGTAGGTAGAATTAGTACGATAGGAGTGTTTTTGTTTTAGAGTTGAGTGATTAGCAAAGTTCTTTTTCCCACTGATGTGCCTCCTAGAGGTATTCTTTGTGTTTCCTTGTGTGTACAGGAACGTGTTGCTTTTGTTAGGATTTGGACCTTCATGGAATCTTTCTCTCGTTCACACTTCAAATCAAGCGCGACCATCAACATAAACAGGTGTTTCTTGTCCATTAGCATTGCCCCTTATCTTTTTGCATCCATGTTTGTCTGCTTTAATTGTGATTGGTAGCATAATATTCAACACAAATTGCTTAGTATCAAACATTAAATTCAATGCAATTTTTGTCATAATCACTTGTCTAGGTTTATAAAGCAAGCAGTCTGACTAAGCTAGTTTGACCAAGCTAGGGTTAGAGATCTTCTCTTAATACCATGGGGAATGCCTTCCTAATAATCAATGGTTACTTAGGTTCTTAATCCGATTTAGGCAGCATTGTGTGAAATGTACTAGGGCTTTCTAGTGGGCTTGACCCTATTGACCTTTAGCTTAAGTATTATAAAGGGAGTTTACTAGTGTGATGAGCCTAGGGAGGTGTAACAGTGTTATATGACCCCCCAAAGTTATAAAATTAAAATGCTGAAAACGAACAAACAAAAAATCAAAGTGCCACAATGTAAAATCTTAAACTGGAAGAGAAATCTCAGTTTGATTTGGTACTTCACTCACATGTATCGCCTATGGTACTAGAGCCCTAGAGGTTCCCAGTGTGGGCGCTTTTCCTTGAAAAGCAAAAAACCCAAGGAATACAAAATAAGCACACACATCAAAATTGAATCACTGTAAAAAGACTTTGGGGGGTCAAAGAAAAGGTAATCAGTCAGGCGATGATTTCATGAGAAATTCCTTTTATTGTAGCTTAACTACAAGGTCTTCTAGGTATAGCCTCTAGTCAGCCCTCGAACATGAAATACTTGGCTATCGCGATTAAACAACTTAATTGACCAGAGAAAATTAAGAAGCTTACCCATGGTATTAATAGTCAATCTTTAGTGCCTTTCGACGACCGTTAAATTAGCGACCCCATACTTGTTTAATTTTTTACCTTTACATCTGTTTATGCATTTGATTATATTGCAATTTAATGTTTATTGCTGACAAATAGTTTAAAATTCTGCTACCAATCACATTATCTGCCTACAACTGTATATGTTTTTTAATTCTATATATGAGAATGCAATTACTGTGCCAATGTTGTTTGATTCTGCAGTGACTGAAGAAGGCTAAGGACATTCATCTCAAATGCTCTTCCACCTCGACGAACGAGCTTCAACTCAATATCTTCCGAGGACGGAATCTACATCAAGAAGGGGGGCATGTTAACCCTCACGGCTCACGGACACCATATTACCTATGACGGACGTTGTATTATTTACTTGGTAGAGTCTGGTATCGGGCTTGTCGGTCCAATAGGAAAAGGGTAAGAGTGATCGCCAATGAGAGGCGCACTCTAACTGGAACATTCAAGGGATTAGTTGGCTAAGTGTGGGCGCCCAAGTGTGAATGGGGCGAGCTCATATAAAAGTCAACTAAACCTAAAATTCACTCATTCTCTCATTTGTGCAATTGAAGAGTGCTCTTGCTCCATCTCCATCTTCTTCTTCTTCATCTCCTTTGTGTGTGTGTGTGTGTGTGTGTGTATGCGTGAGAGAGAGAGAGAGAGAGAGTGTGCGATCGAGCATTGCGGCGGCACGACGGCAGCGAGACGGTTGAGCGCGGCATAGCGGCGTCTCCCTCTTCTTTGCGGCAAGGAATCCTCCAGGAAGCAAGCGTAGAGCGGTGAGTGACATACCATCGTCATCTTGAGCTTACTAGTTTAGGCTTGTTTGTGTGCTTGGAGCCATTTGTGGCTTGCGCACGGTGTATCGGCAAGTTCCTTGCATTGACACGTGCGACATACGCGCACAGACATACAAGAGTATGTTTCAAAATGTGTAGTATGCCAAAAGACCAAGTATGATAGAGGGAAGCGACCTAGATTACTCTAGCCATTGCCTATCCCAAATTCACAATGGGAGAGTATATCCATGGATTTCATCTTTGGATTGCCCAAGTCTACCCATGGGAATACGGGAATATGGACAATAGTCGATAGGTTTAGTAAGCAAGCACGCTTTATTCTTGTCAAAATGACTATTAAGTCACACCAAATGGCAACGCTCTTCATATCACAGATTTTCAAACACCATGGATTACCAACATCCATCGTGTCAGATAGAGATCCTAGAATGACCATCAATTTTTGAAAAGGTCTCTTTGAAAATCTAGGTACCAGATTGAATTTCTCTTCAGCCTATCACCCACAAACGGATGGCCAAAGTCAAATAGCCAATCTTACCATACTCGATCTACTAAAGACTTATGTTATCGAAGTAGATGAATGCTCACAATGGGAAAAGTACTTACCTCTTATAGAGTATGCCTACAATAATAATGTACATACTTCTACGAGAAAAGCACCTATTGAAATAATTGAGGGAAGACCTAAAAGTCCCTTGTACATGGGAAGATCTTCGTTGCCGATGAGTATAGCCGTGACCTACAAGAATCTTTTCAAAAGATTAAGGAGGCTATATCCATCTCTTGACAAAGGCAATGCTACTGCTAACAAGTAGAGAAGGGCCTTAACGTTCAAAGAAAATGATTGGGTCTTAGTAACGTTTCCCAAGGCTTGATTGAGGCAAACGACGGGCAAAAATCCTACGGGCCATTAAAAGTATTATGCTAAGTTAGCAAAAAGATACTATGGTCCTTTCTAAATCTTGAAGCCCATCAATGAGATGGCTTATCAACTCAAGTTGCCCAACCATTGGCTCATACACAATGCTTTTTATGTGAGCCTATTTAAGCCCTACAAAGGAGAGCCACCAAGTGAACCAATTATTGAAGACCCTCCCGAAATCGAAGACCAAGAAGAGGTGCTATAACCTGAAGCTATCCTTCGACATGAAGACAAGGTACTATGACATGGTAAGATTATCCGACGGTATCTTATTAAGTTCAAAATTATCCTTTTGAAGATGCTAGATGGATGCAAGGAATACAGCTTAAGGATAATATGAACCTTGTCAATGCTTACAATGCCACATTAGAGTAAGCAAATGTATAAATTTCTTTTAAATGACCAATTTTTTTGTCTTATAAGACTAGTTCTTTCGTTATTGTGCACAAATTTAAATAGTATGCATGCTTAGAATCATGTTTGTGATGACGACGTCCGTGTCAGAGAGGAAGAGAGAGAGAGAGAGCGTGAGCTTCATCCTGGCGCTACTCCCCGCTCGTTCATCACATTGGAAATCCGACTGCACCATTGCACTAGCCTCGGCAAGAGCTACGCGACAAGGCCAAGCATTCCTCGCGGAACGGAGCATACGCGCTCACGCATCTACGAGCTATTTATGGCTGTACGTATATCAAATGATGTCTATTTTTTGTGTGCAAGTAGTCATTAGAATCGTGGCGACATAAGCTACGCATAGGTACTCATAGATTTTAGTTTTGGACACTTTCAGAATTCTGCTATGTCTTCATACGTGTTTTTTGCAGAAGGGTCTAGAGCTAGGATTTTGGGTGTAGAGGCTTAGGGACATGTGATCCTAGTGAGGGGATGGTGTTCCTTGAGTTTCGTACGATTCTGGTATGAGTTGGTGAGTTTCCCTCTGTGGTGTGTATGTGGCTAGGTGGTGTAGTTGAGAGTAGTGAGACTCTAGATTGTGGTTTAGTTGGCCTTCCAGAGTGTTGTATGTGTAGGATGGTCTCATCTTGACAAGCTAACGATATTTCCTTCATGTGCCTATCGTGTCATATGTATCCTCGATTGACATTATGTTAATCTAGGTTGTGTTGCATGCACTTTATGGGTGGTGTGATTCGCTCCCAAACAAACATCTTCAGAAGAACTTAACGTTTCATTACTTTCTTGCTCTTTGGATTCCTCCTCTTGTATGGGAGAGAGTTTTCTTTTTGGGGTCTCTTCAAGGGGCCTCCTAAGCTCTCTCTCTCCTCTTGGAGAGAACCATCTACTCAATCTAAGTGTCAAAACTGGGATACAATCTGGAAACATCTGTAAGCCCCAATATTTACAAAGGTGGAATGTCGAGTTTTCTCAATAAATGATTAATTACAAAAAATAATAATCTACCGAGCAGTCATTTTCCGTAGGGTGTGTCCAGCTTCTAACACCCCCCCCCTCCTTGTTCATGTCGTCCTCATCATCATAGGCTTTCTTTCATCTTGAGCAGTGACTCATATCTTGCATGTTGAGCTAGTAGCGTTGGGCCAAATATGTCAGTGTTGATTGTGAAGAAGCCGGTGTAGAAGGCTTCTTCAAAGGCCTGGAGGTGATAGGATGGCAAAAACATGATCCTTTGATACAATGCATGTATCACCTCATGGGATGGCTGACTAGACAGATCGTATACACATCTGTATGTATCTTGAAAGAAGAAGATAATGTCTGTTGCCTGGCCTGGTTTGAATGTCTCGAAGACTGCCAAAAGTGTTTTTCAAATCTTTCTCATCATAATGCAAGATAGGTCAGGCGAGCCAGTGAACAATTTGATGGCGCCCGTTAGGGTTTTCACCATGTATTGAACACTTATTCTCTCGCCTGCCTTCGAGCTTGGCAGCTTCGGGTAGTTTAGCCAAGTAGGTTGGCTTCTTTGCAATAGTTCATGGGCCTTCCACGTCCGCATCCTTGGTAGAGGGCAGAAACTTAGGTTATCTCTGATGACTTTAGGTGCCTCTACCATATGGATTAGATATTGTGGATAATTTGTCAGCCATGCCTTTCTCCACCTGGGCTGAGAGTCGACTATCAACTTTACCCCTTCAGGCTTGGAGATGTCTGCTTTGTATAGTGGCACTATTGGCTCTTCTCTGATTCGCTTGTTGATTGTAGCAGCTTCGTACTTTAGCAAAGGATATGGGAGAGAGAGCTGTAGCCATTCACGCCGAAGGTTGCTGGCGTCTATCTTCTGAATAGTCATTGATTTAAAGACCCTCTGCTCCCATTCCAAGGCTTCTTTGGCCATGTCTCTGATTTTTGCTTCTATGGCCTTTCGTAGCTTCTCTTCTTCTTCTTGTGTCAGATCTTGTGGCTCTTGAGAGGGTCCTACAAGGATTTCCTCTTGCATGGTGGTGTCCATAGGATCTGCCACATTCTCTAAGTCTATTCCTTCCATGGCTATAGGCCTTGTGCTTAACTGCTCTTCTGTTTGATGATGGCCTCTCAGCTCGTCTATTTGCCTCTGAAATGTCTTCTTTTCTGCTTCAGCTTGTTCTCCCATATTCACAAGTAGGTCGTTCAAATCGACATTTATCTTCTCCGCCTCCTCGACCTTTCTCTTGATGGTTTCTAGCTCATTCTACATTGCCTTGTGCTCTTCTTCCATGCGGGTTTGCATGACCACTAACCCCTCGGCCATCATCAGCCTTTGCTTTTTCTCTAAGGTTAACTCCTTTTGGAGCTCTTTCATTTGTTCTTCATAAAGCTGACTCTCTGAAGCGGTGTGAGTCGAGCTAGTAGCTCTGACTCTGGCAGGAGATGCCCGTAGCCGTTGGATGGTTTGATCTTTGACTTTAATCTGGTCTTTTAGCTCGATTACCTCATCCTAGCTAGCTTCCTGCTCTATCTCTGCCCTCTCTTTGGCATTCCGCATGGCTTCCACTTCCTTGGATTCTTCAGCAAGTTGTAGGGTTAGGTTGTCCCTTTCCCTCTCTGCATCTGTTAATGACTTGCTAAGTTTTCTGTATTTGTCCTCAGCTCCTTGCAATCTTTGAGCTACTGCCTAATTTTCTCTTTCCATCTCCTGGCATCTTTGCAATGTCGTGGCTAGACTGGCTTGCAGCTCTGCTTCTTTCTTTATATGCCCTTGGCTTTGTTTTTGGAGAGAGTCAACTTCAGCCTTGATCTGAATTTCATTGGCTTTGAGATTGTCAACCTCACTTTTCGTGGCTATTGATTGTGCCCTTAGCCCGGTTAGCTTGGTCATCACCACATCCCAATTGGTGGGTGGCTGCAGGTCCACTGTATCAGTGGCCATCTCTTTTAGCTCCACTAACCGCAGGCTCTGCATCTGTTCTTTGGGCCCTGTGCTTGCCAACTCAAATGCGACTGTGGCTACCTCTTCTCTTGAATATCCCGCAGCTAGTAGATCAAGAAACGTGTTAAACCTTGCTTCATCTGGCTCTTGCTGCTCATCTTTGGGCTTAGCTTCTTCTTTTTTCTCTTGCTCTTGGCTCTGTTCTTGCCTTGAATCTTCTTGATCTTCAGATTTGTCTAGCTCCTCCTTTTGTTGAGTTTGTGGAGGGCTATGAGGAGGTGGTGATGGTGGTGGGCTGGACTCCGGGTTGGACGGTGGAGTTGGTGGCTTCTTCTTGAAGTCCCGGTCCGCCTTGGTCTTCCACTCTCTTTCCTGGCCTTCCTGCTCTTCCAGCAGTCGTCGTCTTACTTCATCTACTTCTTCTTTTGTAAATGGGATGTAAGGGATTTTTTTTGCCGTAGCATCCAGGATCTCAAAATTTTTGATATAATCTTCAAACCTATCTCTGTGCACCCTTCGGGATGACCCCGACATGGCTTCCGGTGATGGCTTCCATGGCTCGCTCAAATCTCCCTTGAGGGCTCTTTCGCCTCTGAAGCTTTCCATTAGCCACTCTAGCCGTGCCGCTTTTTTTTATTTTGTCTCTTTGACCGGCACTTGTACAGATTCCTTCTTTCCCTTCTTCAACTCTGGCTGCTTCTCTTGCACGGTCTCTAACCGGCGCTTCAAACGTGTTGCTACCCTGGGTGCTTTGGGCGGTTCATCCTCTTTATCTTCCTTGAGCCTTAGCCAGTCATTCTGTGATGGAGGGTCATGCCATCTTCCCTTGGCGTGCAATGCCCCATAAACCACTTTCGTGATCAGCTCACCCGGCACAATGTAGGTGGGGTTCTTGTTGCCCATCTTCACCAGATTATCATGGATATAGGTAGCATAGTTGATCACCTTCGGCTTGCTCTTCTGCATTGCCCGGGTGAAGGTTGTGGCAATTGCTCCAAGCGGCATTCTGTACTTCTGTGGCCGCTTTGTACACATGTGGAAATACTGGTTGTAAAGCTGGCTCATGATTGCCACTTTAGGGTTTGCAATGTCTTCAAAGGTGTATTTGCTTTTCTTTTCAGAGTACACCTTGACTTCATCTCTTCTTTTGGTTACACTATCCCCTTTGTTGGAGAGTTCTAGTGCAGCTGCCACTACTTTCTCTGTGATTACAATCATAGTGTCCGGCTTGCCCTGCAGATCCGTAACTCTGGCCACTCCATCTTCTTTGATTGTAGTCACAAATTCCCATACTCTTTTTATGTCAATTCCAGCTGGCACAGCTTCAAAATAGTTATGGAGATCTATTTTCTCCAGGTACTTTGCCATTTTGTTTCTGACAAACTCATTGAGCTCCCGAGGTAGCATGGGTAGCTCTATTACATTTCCTTCAGTATCTTTAAACACGCCTTGGTAGATCTTCAGATCATTTGACTCTAGCAAATCCTCCTGAATCCACGTGCTGGTTGGCTTCAGAGTTCCTTCTGGGATGAAAAACAGCTCTACTTCTTCCAAGTAATCTTTTATGGTCATCCTCTTCTTCTTTGTCGGTGATTTTGCGGCTGCCATAGATCCTGTTGCACTCAGTAGTTCGAAGTTAGCGTTTTTTCCATATCAACTGAGAAACTGAGCTTTAACTATCCAAATGACTTGAAAATTGAAAATAAAACTTAAAAGGAACTTGGGAAACTGTGCATGTGCTCACAGTGTCATTCAGGCCAAAATTTATCTTAGACATCCTACGCGTAGGATGTCTTTTTCATCAGTTTTTGGTGAAACTTGACATGCTGGTGGTCCTTGGCCTGTGCAACATGGCTATGTGTTTGGAATTGGGTTTGGGCATCCAAAAGTGCATTTTTTGGGTAGATTCAGACTTTAGACTCACAAATTGGATAAGATGTCCTCAACAGGTGGCAAAAGATATTCAAATGGGTTGAAATTTGATATATGGGCTCCTTGCACCATGGTTCTGGCTCCCATAAGGTCAATTTTTGCACAGAAGTTCAAAAACATGCTGGAGACATCCTACACGTAGGATGTCTTTTTCATCAAAATAGCTTGAGATTTGTTCTGTGGGTAGCACTTGGCCTGTGGAATATGGCCCAGCTCTTGGATTTTGATTTGGACAAGAATTGGTGTTGGTAAGACCATGTGTAGTGTTTTTGGGCTCAAAATGTGTATCTCGGAGGTGTTGGGGGTCAAAAATGATTAGAATGGCTTGAAACTTGATATACGAGCTCTTGAAGGTGATATGAATAGATCTGGAATTGAAAACATCATCCATGGGCCAAAAATGTCATTTAGACATCCTACGCGTAAGATGTCTACTTCATCATTTTTTGCAAGTGACCACACAGATTGGTTGGCAATGTGCCCATGAATGTATTGTGCAAGTTTCATGTGATTTGGACAAGTTTTGGTAGGTCTATGGTCCATTATTACCTCTATGCCCTAACTTTGCGTTTTTTCATACATATGAGGTCAACTTTTGTCCAAATGTGATGAAACTTGATGGCTAGCATGTAAAGGCTATTTAGAAACTTTGTGTAGTGAGACTTTGACAAGTTGAAGTTGCTTATCCTCAAGCATTTCCCTGATGAAATGATACTTCACATCCACATGCTTTGTCTTTGAGTGATAAACTGGATTGCGAGCCAATTGTATAGCACTTTGACTATCACAATATAACACAGGCATCTCTTCTTTGATTCCCAAATCTGTTACTACTCGATTAAGCCAAATTGATTCTTTGCATGCCTCTGATGCTGCAACATATTCAGCCTCTGTAGTAGACTGAGTAACACAATCTTGTAATCTAGAACGCCATGATACTGCTCCACCAGCCAATGTAAAGACATACCCTGACGTAGACCTTCGGTTGTCTAAGTCACCTGCATAATCTGAGTCTGTAAAACCCTTTACACTTAGCTCCTGACTCCCATAGCATATGCGCATACTCTTTGTAGCTTTCAGGTATCTCAATATTCCTTTCACTGCCTCCCAATGTTTCTTGCCTAGGTTTGACATGTATCGACTTACTACTCCCACTGCAAATGCAATGTCTAGGCGAGTAGCAATCATTGCATACATCAAACTACCCACTGCAGATGCATATGGAATCTTATCCATTTCAGCCTGTTCTTCCTCAGACACAGGACAATCTTGTTTGCTAAGTTTCACATATGGTGGCAATGGAACACTCAATGCCTTTCCCTTCTCCATATTGAAACGTTGCAAAACCTTGTCAATATACTATGTTTGAGATAACCAAATCAACTTCTTTGATCTGTCTCTCTCAATGCGCATACCAAGTATATGACTTGCCTCACCCATGTCTTTCATGTCAAACGATTTTGCCATCTTTGACTTCAAAGCTGAAATTTCTTCCAAGTGCTTGCCAGCAATCAACATGTCATCCACATACAAAATAAGGATCAGCCAACTACCATCCTTAGCCTTCTTTGTATATAGACAGTGATCGAACTCACTATGTTTGTAGCCTTGAGAAAGCATAAACTTGTGGAATTTATGGTACCATGCCCTCGGTGATTGTTTTAAGCCATAAAGACTCTTTAACAACTGGCATACCCAATCTTCCTTGCCTTTCTCAACAAACCCTTCTGGCTGCTGCATGTAAATTTCCACATCTAAATCACCATGCAAGAACGCTGTCTTGACATCCATTTGGTGCAACACCAAATCTAATATGGCAACCAATGCAAGAAAGCATCTCAATGTAGTCATCTTGACCACCGGAGAGAAGACTTCATCAAAGTCAATGCCTTGCTCTTGCTTAAAGCCCTTGGCAACAAGCCTTGCTTTGTACTTTGGCTGACTATCATGAGTGGTGATCTTATACCTGTAAACCCATTTGCAAGGTAGAGCCTTTTTGCCTTGTGGTAATTTAACTAGCTTCCATGTCTGGTTTTTATGCAGAGCTGTCATCTCTGATTGCATGGCTAATTGCCAATTCCCGGAGTCCTTCATTTGCACTGCTTCCTTGTAACATGAAGGCTCATTGCAATCAGTCAACATGACATAGTTCATAGATGGAACAAACCGATCAGGAGGTCTCGTGATACGTCCAAATCTACGCACAATAGGTGGCTCAGGCTCAGCCACAACCTGTGGTTCCAATCTATCCTGTCCTTGCTCCTCTTGAGCCCTGACATTTTGTCTTGCACGTGCAGGTCCATCTTCCTGGAAGACAAATCTTTTAATCTCCTCAACCCTCTCTGGTTTAGAATGATATTTGGCTTCATTAAAGTGAACATCATTGCTGCGAATAACCTTTTTGGATTCGGGATCCCAAAGTCTGTACCCCATTTCACCAGAATTACCATAGCCTAGAAAGATCCACTTTCTACTCTTTGGCTCAAGTTTGTTCCTAAATTCCTTTGCAACGTGAGTATATGCCTCACAGCCAAAGACTCTGAGATGCTTGTATGAGGGCACCTTGCCTAACCATACCATCTCTGCCACTAAATCCTTCTGCAAAACCTTGCTAGGAGATCTATTTATAAGATGAACAGCTGTTGATACAGCTTCAGCCCAAAACCCATTTGGCAGTTGTGCATTAGACAACATACTTCTGACCTTCTCTTGTATGGTCCTATTCATCCTCTCAGCAACACCATTTTGAGGAGGATTGTAAGGAGCAGTAAGTTCACGTTTTATACCTTTTGACTCACAAAAGTCCTGAAAGGCCTTTGAAACATACTCTCCACCATTGTCAGTATGTAAGCATTTAAGCTTCTTGCCACTCTGATTCTCCAAAAGTGTCACAAACGTTTTGAAAACACTAAACGTTTCATCCTTGTGCTTGAGAAAGTAAACCCATACTTTCCTCGAGTAATCATGTATAAATGTCATAAAGTAGGAAGCTCCCCCTAGAGATAGGTTAGGCATAGGTCCACACAAATCACTATGAACAAGTGCCAATTGTGTATCTCTTCTACTGCTTCTATGCTTATGTGGCTACTGTGTTTTCTTACCATATAGACAATGTTCACATAATTCAAAATCATTAAATGAAAAGCCAGGCAAATAACCAGAACGAGACAAGATTTCCATTCCCTTCTTGGACATATGTCCTAACCGGCTATGCCACAAAGAAACGTTCGGTTGCTCGGTTACATTGATTACATTTTTAGAGACATTTGATACATAAATCATGTAAAGTACTCCAGACTCTACTCCATGTGCTACTGTCATCGAACCCTTGGATATCTTCCACATGTTTTGTCCAAAAGTGGTGACGTACCCAGCATCATCAAGTAAACCTGTGTTGATCAAGCTCTTTGTAATTGCGGGAACATGTCTCACATTCTTCAGCGTGAAAGAAGAGCCATTCTGAAACTTCAATTGAACATCTCCAACACCTAAGATCTCACATGTCTGCCCATTGCCTATCCGAACATGATCTTTAGTGGTCACATAAGAGGTAAACCACTCCTTTTTTGGAGACACATGAAGCGATGCCCCTGAGTCTATAATCTAGTCACTCGGTGCATTTCCATCAGATGCTGTAAGAAGAGCTGAGTCCATTGTATTCTTCAAGAAGTAGATGTCTCCTGACACTAGACTGTCATCCTCTGCAACAGTGTTTGTCACATTTATTTCTTGAATCTTCACTGAGGACTTGTTCTTCTCACCATGGTCTTCAGCTTTCTCTTTGCCTTTTTCTGCTTTCCATTCTCTACAATCTCTTTTCATGTGCCCCTTCTTGCCACAATGGTAGCATTCTATGTCACTCTTGCCTTTAGCACTGCGGGACTTGCTACGAGACTGATTCCTCTTTCCACCTTTGTACTTTTCTTTGGTCCTTCCCCTGACAACTAAGGTTGTTCCTTTGCCTTTGTCCATTGTCTTTCTATTGGTTTCTTCAGTAAGCAGACTGCCTTCTACACCTGCTATGTTCAAACCATCTGGAGGTGCAGAATTACTCAAAGCTGTGCAAAAAGTGTCCCAACTTTCCGGCAATGTGATCAACAGGAACATAGCTCTAACAGGTTCATCAAACTTGACACCTTGAGCTGACAACTGACTGTAGATGGTGTTGAATTCATTCAGATGATTGGACATAGGTGTCCCTTCTTTCATCTTCAAGTCAACAAGCTTCTTAAGCCACTATACCTGTGAAGCTACACTCTGCTCCTCATAAAGATCACTCAGCTTTGTCCATGCTTCATAAGCTGACATGTCGTCTGCTACATTGAAGTAAACGCTTTCTGCCAAAGTCAGCATAATGGTAGAAAGTGCCAATTCATCCATTTCGTTCCATTCATCTTCGTCCATATCTTGTGGTTTTATCCCCTTGAGCTTTATAGGTTTTATCTGCTTCTTTTGTACCAACACGTGCCAAATCTGCTTCTTCCACAATGGAAAATTGGTTCCATCCAGCTTCTTGATATTGTAAAGAGCAGTGTCCTGTGATCCAGCCATAGCTACGCTTCACAATAGTTTACTTTCCTGGGAAAAATTTGGCAGAGTTTCCCCTGTAAACTGACCTCTGAACCAATATCAACCTGTCAAATGAACCAAGAAAGCTTCAGATTCTGCAAAAATTTCGGCAGAGTCTCCTTTGTAAACTGGCTCTGGTGTACTAAAAAACAGACCAAAAAAAAAGGCTCAAAAAAAACCACTGTCTCTCTAACACTATAAGCTGTGGGTAAACCTGTCCTGCACCTGTACTGTCTGTCACTGTCCTGTAAGCATAGACTGCGACAATGCCTCAACGGCAGTAAAGCAAAGATGCAATCCCAACTGTTTAACTCACAGTCAATACATCCTAGCTGCCTATCTAAGGGTGCTCGAGGAATCGCTCCAAGACCTGTATCACCGAAAGGATCTCAACATTCGAGAATCCCCCAGCTCAATAAAACCTCACTCGACCCTCAACAAAGGCTGCAGTAAATCTGACAGTACATAGACTTCCCACAAAGTCATACATCCACAAATTTCCCACTATACGCTGTAACCGCTGCGGTGATTGTTTGCTGCGTGACTCACACCAGCAAACCCTCAACAGACATACATCATCTCTGACAATACATCCCATGTGGAAGTACCTGCAATGTCAGGATGAAATCTGGAATATCAAGCAGCAAACACAAGCTACCTGATGAACTAGTGGATGTCGCCTACAGTCGGTGTGTAGATGCGCCTGTGTCGTATGTGACACGCCTCCAAGAACTGTGAGCCGTCCTTCGATGTGTAGACAGCCACAAATCAACACTCTGGGAGTGACGATCTCCTCAGCACCTGCAGTCGTAGGCCGAAACCCCAAATTTGCAGAGTCAGATCTGCACCCGCTGAAACCACGTAGTCGAAAATGGCCCACGCAGAACTTTGTCGAAG
Organism: Adiantum capillus-veneris; assembly: GCF_014529385.1. Lineage (NCBI taxonomy): Eukaryota > Viridiplantae > Streptophyta > Polypodiopsida > Polypodiales > Pteridaceae > Adiantum > Adiantum capillus-veneris. The sequence goes on from NC_140937.1 coordinate 55,276,424, forward strand.
CCGAATGGTGGCAGAGATGACCTTAGAATGAAATTCTGAGAATACCGAGCCCACTCTAGCTACTTGCAAATGCTGCCCCGAGCCTCGATTGAGCTCTGATACCAGTTGAAGGAGTATGAGTGGAAGTGTGATGCGAGAGAGAGTGCAAGAAGAAGAGCACGACAATATGGTGAACTCGCTCTACTGTAATGTGTAGAGCATAGTGAGTTCTTATTAGGTTTTTACAAAAGAATATGTGTACATACCTGGCGGCCCGCCCACTTACCTGGGCGACCAGATTGGGCTTTATTCCCCAACACCTTTTGGCTCTTTATCCAGTGATTGCATTGCTAGCACAACTGATTATTCCGGTGTTGTTGAGCAAAGGCTACCACCTGTTGTTCTTGTGCATGCTGAATTTTGATTGCATTCGCATTCCAATCTATCTACACATTGTACTCTTTTTGCCAAGGTTGTCCCAACAACATGGGGTGTTGTGTGCTTTCATCCTCGACCACATAAAATTTGTGTGGGTAAATATATTGATGTACTTGTACATGCAATATAGTCCAGCCCAATGTTTTTAGCGAATGTGATGTACTACTTTCCAGCATTTGTGGAGTAGGATGAAGTTGACATGTGGGCTTGAGCTGTTTGTATAATCTGTAAGAGATCAAATTTGCTTGAGCTCCAGAATCAAGCAATGCCGTCGATTCAACTTGATTGCTACCCATTTTGATTGCAATTATTAGCTCCAGTATGTCTTTATCAAAATTCATTAGTCGAATAGCATTTATTCGCAATGGTGTTCCACATTGTTGTTGTTGTCGTAGAAGCCTTCTTTTTGCAATGCGTTCTTTTGCTTCTGCTTGGGCTTCTTCTCGTACCCTCTGTTTCTCCTTCATTCGTTGTTTTTCTTGATGTATTTGTTGAAGCATATCCTGTGTTAGTGGGTAATGATATTTCTTTAATCGACACCCACTAATCCAATTTGGCATTGCTTCGCATGCTAATGTAGCAAGCTTGACAGCTCCGCTTTGTGATAGGTCACTAATCACAAAGGGTCCCATCCCTCGCTTTTTAAGTTTCTTGGCATGTTGCTTCAAGGTATAAACAAGTACATAATCACCTGTTTTGAACTCTTTCGTGCGCACATGCTTGTAAAAAAACTCCTTTTGTCTTCTCTTTTTAGCATAGATCGAAGCTACAACTCTCAAGCGAAGTTCATCTAGCTTTTCAAGATCATCTATTCTTGAAGAGAGCTCATGCCCTGTCCATTCTAAAAGTTTCACTACTCGTAGAGTTGGAATTAAAAACTCTATGGGTAATATAGCATTTAGGCCAAACACCATGTTGTACGGTGTCGTTCCTATCGATGTTTTGTAAGCTACCCTGTATGCCCATAGTGTTGAGTGTAGCTGCTGATCCCAGTCTGTTTTTGACTCTAATACAATTTTAGTGAGAACCGTGCATAGTGTTTTATTTGTGGCCTCAGCTTGTCCATTTGCCTGTGGATGATATGGAGCAGATTTTCTATGTATGACCATGAATTCCTCTAGCAGATATTCAATGACTTCATTAAGAAAATGTGTTCCTTGATCACTGACAATTTCTATTGGTAAACTGTATCGTACAAAAACATTCTCATACAAAAATTGTGCAGTGGTTCGTGCATCTGCTTTTTGTGTTGCCTTGGCTTCCACCCATTTCATGAGATAGTCCGTAGCCACAATGATATATTTGGTATGGGTGCGATATGCAGGGGGTGAAATAGGTCCCACAAAATCAATGCCCCATTTTGCAAATGCCCTTGCTCCCATCATTGGCCGTAGTGGCATCTCATCTTTCTTTATCGGCACCTTGGTGCATTGACATGCGTCACAATGCTTTACAAACTCGTCAGCGTCCATATGCAATGTAGGCCACCATATTCCTGCGGTTAAGACAATTTTTGTCGTCTTATTGCCTGAAAAATGGCCTCCACTTATTCCTCCATGTGCATGTTTAGAATCAGCAGGTATTCACTTTCACTTGCAGAGATTCTAAGTTGATTGTCCCTTCCTCGCTTATAGAGTTGGTTCCCGATTAAATTATAGTCGCGAGCCTCCAGCTCTATAGCCCTTTTCCGTGCTCTTGTTATATTTTCAGGAAATGTCCTTGTGGTTAAGAAATCAATGATATATTGACTCCATGCAGGTGCAATGTTTACCTGAAACAATGTCGCGTGATCCACTAGTCGGTTGGCACTACATATAGTACAATTGTTAACATAAGCATGTGTATCCGCGTACATAGTTGGCCAATAAACCCCCAATTGTTAACATAAGCATGTGTGTCCGCGTACATTTGGCCAATAAACCCCCAATTGTTTCAGTCTCTGGTGTGTTTTCACTGTTGAACAATGAAATGCACAACCTGGACATGTGCTTCTTCAAGATAACACTCGAATTCCTCCGGATTTATACATAATCGTAGAATCTGGTCTGATCCTAGATGATACAGCCGTCCTGCAATCAACTGGAAGTTTTTGGTTTGTCGAATTGTTTGTTGTTTGGATCTGTCTTCCGTGCTATCAAACCTACCTCCAAAGGAAATAATGCTAACAATTTTCTGAGACCATTTGGGTATCATTTCAATATTGAAAAGATAAGCATCTGGTATGTCATCATCTACTCCTTGAGGAGCTTCCCCATTGTGTAGCCTTGAAAGATGATCCACCCGTAGATGAGTTTTACCCTTTTTTACTACCACTGTGAAATCAAACTCTAGCAATATAATAAACCAGCGTACAATTCTCCCAGTATTGCATGGTTTATTTACCATATACAAAAGAGCTTGATGATCTGTGAAGAACACAAATTTGTTTGCGAGCAAATAATTCTAAAATTTCTTTGCAGCATAAATCATTCTTAACCCCTCTCTTTTGGTGGTGGTGTAGTTCTTTTCCGCACTGTTTAACTGTCGGCTTGCATAACAAACTGGAAAACCCATTGTTCCGTCTCAAGGTTGAGCCAGAATACTCCCGATTGCATATGCAGATGCATCAATGTGAACATGGAATATCTTTTCCCAATCCGGTGCTTTAAGTACAAGTGCGGATACAAGGTTTTCCTTCAGCTTTTGGAATGAAGTTTTACACTCCTCATTCCAGTCGAAATTGACTAACAAACGATACAGAGGTTGTGCGATGACTGCATACATATATATGAATCTTCAATAATATCCGCAGTGTCCCATGAAGGATTGCACTTGTTTCGCATTAGTAGACCTGGGCAGGTCTACTATGACCTTGATTTTGTCTAGGTCTGTGGTTATGCCATTTCTTGAGACAATGTGTCCTAAGATGCGGCCTTGCCTAACCATAAAAATGCACTTTTTTGGGTTAAGACAGATTCGATATGCTCTGCATTTTTCAAATACCTTTTGCAAATGGTCAATATGTTCCTCTCGTAGAAGAGAGTGTACACAAAGATCGTCCATGTATATTTCTAAGAATATTCTTAGGTATTCTTTGAACGTGTGCGTCATTAACCTTTGAAAGGTAGCTGGGACATTAGTTAAGCCAAAAGGCATAATTCTATACGCATATATTTCCCATTCTGTGGCAAACACTGTTTTGTGTTGATCCTCTATTGCAATTGTCACCCGGAAAACCCATCTAGAAAGGAATAAGCCCGTTTCCCGGCCACCCTCTCAAGTACATGTTCTGTGATCGGCAAGGGATAATTATCCCTTATGGTGGGTGGCTGCATTTACCTTTTTGAGGTTCACACACACTCGCAGCTTTCCGTTCTTTTTTGGGACAACCACAATGGGTGACACCCAATCTGTATGTTCGATTTCATAGATGAATTCAGCATCCATCAGCTTGTCAATCTCCTCTTTGATTCGTTTAGCAAATGTGTCATTATATGTATAAGGACGTTGTCTGCTAGGTTTGGCATCTGATTTCAAAGGAATTGTATGTTGGCATATCAATGGATCAACTCCTTTGAGGTCTTTGTAGGACCATGCAAACACATCTTTATACTTCTTGAGAAGTTGTGTTAGCAGTTCTTCTTCTTTAGGCTCTAAATCGGTTGCGATATAGACCGGCTGAGGCTCTTCACCTGGTTCAACGAGGTCTATCCTTTTTGCATTTTTCGGCCCATCGTAAGATTCCTAGTTTATTCTTTCCCTGACTGGTGGTGTCATTATGATTTTTTTGTCCTGGATGGTGAATTTCCGATAGTGTGATGGTACATTTATGTTTCCTCTTTCTGACTCCCCCTTACCATCACTATCTTCCTCAGTAGTCCATACCTCTCGTAAAGACCGTTTTAGTTCTTGGTATTTCTGTTTACGCTCCAGTTTGGTCCACTCTCGGTCTTTTGTTGTTTCTTTTTTTTATTTTTGTGATTTTGTTTCTGTTTTAGCTTTCCGTACTTGTCTTTTTTCCTCTCGCGATTCCTTTCCTTCGAATTTTTGAGAATCTTCCTGATATTTGATCTTTTACACAATCCTCTGCTTTGACAAGCATTAGATAGTGAGTTTTATCTTTTATCCTGGGCATCAGGTTCTCTCTTGCTTTGTTTTTTGCTCGTTTTTTCCTATAGCGTTCCTGTGGTGCTGATTGGCAAAATCATAAAACTTGATATTCTTTGTTTTCTCCCCACGCTCACTTGAGTTGTCTGAACACTCATTATCTGCATCGTTATTTACCTCCAGATGCTCAGAGGAGTTATAAAAATCTTCGTGTTCTGGCGGTTCTACAAACTCATCTTGTCCCGGTATAATGCTTACCATGTAATAGGGTAGCACATCATAGCCATCCTTATCGCAAAAAAATTGTCGTTTGACTATATGTAATGGTACAGACATCCAACGTTGCTAGTATGTGTTCCCATTCTAGAGGTTCCAAGGCATCTTCAGGAAAAGGTTCCGAAATATAATCCTTTTCCTCAATCGCTCTTTCTAAGATGCATTCCTCTCTTTTTAAGCTCCCACAATGTGAATCTCCGCACATCCATAGATCTTTTTGTTGCCCTAACCATGCTGGGAGTTCCGACCCTGCTAATGTAGCTGAATCAAACTCTTCCACTAGTGTCTGGTTCACATCTTTGTAACTATGGTCTTTTAGGTGTATTTTGGTTGTTGTTTCGCCATGTCTGAGGTATATGTGGTCGTAACCCCAATCCTGGACCATCTTTAATTGTCGCATGAATGGTCTTCCCAAGATGATCTCATAATTGTTCGTTTTGTCAACATCGACTATATGCTCATACTCGATTCCACACGAAGTGACAATCGCTTTTTCTAAGAGCCCTAGAGGCAACTCCATGAACCCATCTGCCAATTGCAATTTCATTCTAGTAGCTCTCAAGGCCGGTTTTTTCCATTTTTTCCAGATTTCTTTGGTGGCAATAGCAACTCCTGCTCCACTATCAAGAATATCTGTGGAAACTACTCCTTGGAATTCTACTGGTAGCGTGGTGTTTCCATCTTCTCCCTCGCAATATTCTCCAACCTTGTTTAAAGATACAGGCCTAGTGTTTAATTGAGGCCTGTCCAATTCTCTGATCCCTTTTTGAAGCTTCGAGGTGGGATCTTTCACTCCAAATTTTTCTAGGCATTTGCCTACTATGGTCCACATGTTTGGTTGTAACCTTAGGAGTTCGGCTAATGTGATTGTGCATGCCACCGATGTGGACAATAACTCGATCAACCCTTGTGAATCCATCACTTTGTTAGAAGAAAGTCTTTGAGATGGGATTGCTCTCACCTCAGACTTGGCTTCACACTCTAGAGTTTTCAGAGAGTCCGGTTGGCTGTGCCCCGAACTAATTGATCCTTGGTCTCCCCCTTGTGAATGTATATCAAAGTTTAGTTGTGATCTTGCCTCAAATTCTTCAATGGGAGGTAAGATCTCATTTTTCTCTTTTCTCGTGCTGTTCATGTGGTAACTCACCCTGTTAGCTTCGTTGGCCTCACGGATTTGCTTCCACAGATCATCTAGACCGTTACAATCCTTACCCATTTCTATCAATGTTTTAGGTTGGAACCCGTCACTTGCCTCATCTGTTGTATTTGGCACTATGATAGGCTCTCCCCTAAACTCATAAGCACTCGCGAGTCTTTCCTTCGTTTCTACTTGTTCCTCTAAAGTTGGTTTGATAGGGGTGGGAGCTAGTACTTCATGCCAATTTGCAGGTTTACCAAGCGCGTTTTCTATCAAAGATTGAGTTGTTTCAATCATCTTTCTACACATTTTCAACCTTTGTTTTTCTATTTCAGCATATGGATAAGTCATCCATCTTTGCTCTTGGGTTTGGTTCTTTTTGAGTTTGGCTTCGTAAGCTTTTAAAATTGCATTTAACTGCTCATTTACCTTGTCTGCCAATATTGATCCTCCTGATCCTGTACCTTTGGGTTCTGCTATTTCCTTGGGTGCTATGGTTGCCGCAGTGTGTGAGCTTAGGCTAGCTAGATCCTCTAATTGCTCTAATCTATCCTTTGTGTGTTTTAACTCCTCAGATAGAGTTGTTTGCTCTCGTTCTTTCCTGGCTTTCATATGTGCCTTTCTAGCTTTCCAAGTGCTTCTCTGATTTTTCGTTTCTGAACTTGGGGCATCGGTTTTTGGCTCTTCAATTATGGGTTCATTCATCATTCTTTGAGCTTGGGCTCGCGTCACTGCCTGAATAGGTATGATTGTCTCGTTTTCTGACCCTCCACTGGAAGGCACTGCTTCCAGCATGTTCAAGGTAGTTTTTGCTCCTTTGCTCGGGTTCTTAGGGCAATCAGGAATCAAATGAGTAACTCCACACTCGGTGCAATATGCGTTGACTCTAATGATTTCATCATGAGGACAGTCTCTTAGCCAATGGTCTCCGCCACACTTGTAGCAGTGTCCTTTAGGCTGTTGAGGTGCTCCTTGAGCTCCTCTTTGTTGGTATGCATGTCTCTGTCCGCCCATGCCTCTGTTGGCTATGAACAACAATGTTCGTTCATCCAAGCTATATCTTCCTTCTCCTGCTGTCTGCGCAACTGTCGGTGGTCCTGCACCTCCTATCATGCTCCATGGTTCTGGTGTTGAGGGTTCTTTCGGTGGATAATAGACAGGATTTGCAGCATATACATTAGGATCTTCATAATATGCATGCATAGGCACCAAATCCTTCTCTTCTGATTCAGTTACGGTTGGTGTGTACCTTATGCCGACTGGTCGTAATCCTGGTAGGGGTGGTTGTTGCCCCAACACTGGTTGTGGTCTTTCTACACCTACAGGTCCTGGTAGGTTGCCTGCTTGATACCTAGGCATCAATGGAATTTGAGGAGATGCTACATGAGCTTGGGGAGTGTAAGGTCTCTCTCTCACATATCCCTTGTTATAATAACATTCTTCCGTCCCATGGTTTGTCCATTTTTGTTCAATAGCACACCACTTAGGCTGTTTAGCCTGGGGTTTGGCGTACAAGTTAATCTTTTTTAGCACTTCCTCTACAAGTTGCTCCTGGTTTACAACTACTTCTCCTTTCGGTGCTCTCTTAGAAGACTTGCTTCCGCTTTGTTGTGAGGATGAATCGTCGTCAAGATCCTTGAACTCACTCTCTTTGTAGACCACACAATTGTCCACAAGGTAAAGATCTTCCTTAGTTAACTCATTTAACGTCGTGCTCCTCTTCATATGTAAGTCCTTCTGGAGATCTGCATTCCTTAGTCCTTGGATAAATATAAGCATAAGTCTCGACTGAGTTGGCAGTTCTTCCACAGGGCAGAACTTAACATATCTTTTTAGTCGTAGGGCTGCTTTTCGCACCGATTCTCCGTCTTTCTGTTTGAATTTATGGATTTGTGAGACTGTATTATGAGCTATCCCCCTTTGTGAGAATTCCTCGATAAACTCGTCAAACACCTCCTCCATACACTCAAAGTCTCTACGCTCCACAGAGTCAAACCAAGTAGCAGCGTCATCCTCTAGGGTTAGTCCAAACCCTGCAAATTGGGTAGGAAAGTCTAACACCTCTTCCACTCTAATTACACGCACAAAGGCTGCTACATGATCTCTCGGATCTCTATTTCCTGTGTATTTCTTGTTTACCCATTTTTGCACTTGAAAAGGTGTAATTCTACGATGGTCTACAAATCTCATCATTGGATCTCCTCGTCCCAATCTATATACCTCCTTTGGCCTTCGGTAGTGGCCGGGTTCCTCTCCCAGTGGTGCTCCTAAGCCATAATTTCTAACAGTTTTTGCAAGAGATGGTTCATCTCTTCGAACTCGTTCTATGGGTGGTCTTCCAGGCTCTGTTGACCCTTGAGTCTTTGGCTTACTCTCTCCTTGATACCGTGAATAGAGTGGTGGTTCTTGTAAATCCCTTAGCCCTCGTGCGGCTTGATAACCATCTCGGTTTCGGTCTTGTTCTAATGTTGCAGTCTGTCGAAGCGTGCCTGCAATGATGGATGGATTGCCGGTTGGTTTTGGTTGTTGAATGTCTGCGGTAGGGTAGAATGTGAGGTCGCGTTATACTCTTCTGAAAAGGGATTTGTAGACTTGCTAGGGGTGTAGGTGGCTCTTGGCACTTCATCGGGGGCATATGTTGATGCTCCTGGAACTGTTGCCTTTTCTACCTCCTTTGAGAGAATACGTTGGTATTCTTGCCCGTACCTATCAACAAAAATGATATCCTTCCCCATAGCAATTTCATAAGAGAATAAGTAAAGAACCTTATCTTTGCTTAACTCATTTGGGTATGGTTCTTTGCAACGAAAGTAAGAGACTATTCCCTCGCTCTCATGTTTGTAAATTCCCACATTCTCATTATAAGTCGAAACCTTGGTTGTTTTCTTATCATACATAAAAATCGCTCCAGGTCGATCAATGTTTGGAGGCGGTTCTTGAGTTTCTGAAACCATTTTCCCTTTCGCCACGTTATCTCCATATCTATTGTAATCCTCAGGGCTACTAACTATCAGATAGTGGTTCCCCTTTTCGTCTCGGAATCTATCTCCATCATCATAGACTCGAATTATCTCCAGTCTCTTCTTCAATACAAATACCCTTGCATCCTCGATAGTCAGAATAAACTAGGGCTCCCCTCGAGTTTGTTCCTTCTAAGAAGATTACATTGAACTTGGAATCATTCAAAGGATTTAGGGAGGTGCTTCCTCCTGGCATTGGTCAATCATAGGTGAAACCTCCTAGCTGTTTACTACCCATCATGAAGAAGGATTTGTCTGATGAAGTGTCAATATCACTACCCTCCTCAATAATCGGTGCTAGTGGATCTAGCCTTGCCTGAGTTACACTCTCCTCGGTGGACCCTAAGCTACCTTGGTCACCTGCCACCTTTTGGTCTCTAAAAATATATCTTCCTGGTCTTAAATTCATCAAACTTAGCAATGCAATTTATTACAAATCCAACCACTCACCCGGCAAAGGATCAGTCTCCGCACAACTTCTTGCTTTGCTGCTGAATATACCTGTACACAAGCGTTTAATTTCGGCAATCGAATCAAAGCATCTAACCGCTAGAGGTGATTTTAGTAATGATTGGTATAACTGGAGAGTTAACCTCAACCACTACTGTATTTTATACACTTCTAATGTTCTGGATTAGGTCTGCTAATTTGGAACTGTACTTCCCTCGGATGTTGGTCAATTTACATGAAAAGTCCGAATTCAGTCTTTGCTCCGTCAAAAGGTCAAACAAGGTCCAAATTCACTTCTGAAAGAAGTTCTGGAACCCTTAAGTCAAATGGAACCTCACTGTATAAGCTCAGTCAAATTTTTCTCTTTCCTAAGCCCCAGTAGACATCCTACACGTAGGATGTCTCCTGCTCTATTTTGCCTGGATTTTTGCACTATGGATTCCCCTTGATGTTATGAGTCCGCAGCTGTTTTACTTTTTGATTTGGACACCTATAAATTGGTCAATGGATCAGAAATTTGTTCCAACAGCCTGATGCTGGTCTTGATCGGTCTAATCAACTCCAATTTGGACCAAAATTGACTAGGAGGCTTGCCTCAGGCTATACAACACCCTGCTATGCCTACAACCAGTATCTGGTTTTAATTTCATGCATTAGACATTCTACGCATAGCATGTCTTTTTGCTCAGAATGGCTTCAAATGCAAAGCACAGACTCTCCTTAAGGTGCTGATCACTTTGGTATGCTCAAAGCTAAGTTTGGAGTGCAAATTCACACAGATGACATCCTACACGTAGGATGTCTTTTTGATCTGTTTGACCCCAGACTTGACCCACAGCTTCCCCCTTGATGTCAGCAACCCAGTGGTATGCTTAGATTTTGGTTTGGATTTCAAAAGTCCCCAATTTTAGATGTTCTAGCCTTTTTCAGTCAAAAGTACTAAAGTCTGCTCATAACCCAATTTTCTCACCCAAATGAGATGAAACCTCTCTCAGTCACTCAATATATCATGCAGATCATGCTCATGCAACCATCCTATGGTTTTGGTCTTAAAATAATGCCTTGGCACAATTTGAGTAGGATGTCTGGAAATTTCTATCTATCTGGCCTTATCCTGTCAAGATATGGTCAAATTTCCACTTTCCAGGTGAAAATAGGGTAAAACCTACCTTCTGAACACACTGGTCAACTCAAAATTCCATAATTCCCATCAGATAAGCCTGTAGACCTCCTATGTGTAGGATGTCTCCTGGCTTAAAATTAATTTTTTTTCCTGACAAAAATGCTCATGATGCTCTGCAGCTCTATCAGAAACACTCACAGTAACTTTTGGACTTCACTTCAGCTTTCAAACACACTTTTGCGTCTTTTACAACCTTGTGATGAATCTAACAAGCAAGTATACATGCATGAAGTGCTCTAGATCCTGAATCATGATGTCCTACTTACTCTACTCCTACTCCTCATGTGAAATGGTGATAATGGTGTTTTGGTTGCTTCCTGGCCTCTTCAGACTCTCAAGCTCTCCTCTCACTGCTTCTACCACTCCAACTCCTACTCTCTACACCACAACTTAACTAAAAACTACCTAAGTCTACCTAGGTCGAAGGATCTAGGCCAGACACACGCTCCCTAGACTCCCTCTAAGACCTAGAGAGTCCTCCATCCTCTGATCTTATCTAAATGCAAAACGAGACTCTTGGAAAGCCAAAGAATCCCTCTCCTCAAGGACTAGTCTTGGTCACCTACCTAGGGTTTTCGTCCCCGGCAGCGACGCCAATGTTGGACGGATACGCCACGACGGACGTCAGCACAGCGAGAACTCACCTAACAAGGTATGTCAACTAAGGACGAAGCTCGACCCGCAAGCACGTGGAAGCAAGCATAGGGTGTCAAACTACACTCGACCGACTCCTAACTAATTCCTACAGAGGTCTCTACCCAATGTCTAAGCTACAGTCTTCAGGAGTGCATAAGAGGAGATTTCCTACAATGCTTTCTAGAGCCAAATACCCATCAAATGATCTCGAAACGCCACAGAACTTGAAGGAGACCCTACTAACACCAATAGGTCGCTCTCCCTAAGGTCTATGAACCAAAACCCCAACCCAAAATACCTGGTGCAAAATCACGTAGAATGTCTGGCCGAAATTGCAGGTCGTCGTTTCCAAAAACTAAAGTGCCTAATGTGTAGCTCTACTCAATGCGAACGCGTAGATATGCTGCAATGCAAAATCGGACAACATATGCTCACCGAATCACCAGATGAAGCTCTTAGATGGAGCTCGCAAAACCGGACCGTACGTGCGCAATGTAGTATTGGCGCGTAGCTCTCATCGGGGGCAACATGCTGCACTTCTCCGCACTCAATTCCGACCACCGGTGCGCACGTAGCATCAAGATGAAACTCTCACTCTCTCTCGTACACAGTACGCTCACTCACAGACTTCAAACTTTTTTTAAATGACAAAAGATTTTTTTCATTAAGGTCAAAAAGTGGTATAAATACCTTACAATTCTCAAACCCTAATGTTCTAATTTAACCATCTACTCAATCTAAGTGTCAAAACTGGAATACAATCTGGAAACTTATGTAAGCCCCAATATTTACAAAGGTGGAATGTCGGGTTTTCTCAATAAATGAATAATTACAAAAAATAATAATCTGCCGAACAGTCATTTTCCGTAGGGTGTGTCCAGCTTCTAACACATTTGTATTATAGTTTCTCCCATCAAGAGAGACTTGGTACAATACAATCTTTGTGTTCCTTGTGACCTAGGCGATGCAATGCAGATGGAAAGCTTCATGCATCACGAGCATAACATAAGCTTTTTGGAAAGCATTAACTTTCCCAAGGCCTCAAACACCTTCGAAGGTGGAGAGAGCTAGCAGGGAATGAGGGTAGGGAAGAGGAAGAAGAAACATTTCATTAGAGAAAGAATTAGTTCCTCACTACTCATCACTCTTCTTGCTAGCATACATAATAGCATAGTAATGAGATGAAGAAGATGGCAAGCTTAAGCATTGAAGCATGGCTCTTGGTTGGATTTGCATTCCATAGGCAAGAGTGTTGGTGTAGGCTCTCAACTTCTCTGCTAGCTTAGAGAAGGAGATGGAGCTCTTGGTCTTTGCACTTCACACAATGAGTGTGTGTGTGGGAGAGTATACCCCTCAAGCAACTCCCTAGCTTGCTTTGGTCCACCCCCCCCTTGTAGCTCATGATTGAAGATCATTGGACCTCTCCAAGCCTAGCCAATCACTTGCAAGGGCATATCAAGCAACAGGGGTAGCCTGGGGACAAGTGTCCCCCTTTCCCCTTTGAGAGAGAGGACATGATAAATGCTAAAACAATTAATTAAATCTGCTTAATTATCATTGGACCCCTTGGGAGGCCAACCAATAGGCTTTGGACACTCCTTGAGGGTAACCTAGCTAGGGGCTTGACATGTGTCCCACTTGCCTCTTGACTAAGGGGTGCCCTTTGGGAGAGACAGTGGTCAAGCAACCACCCTACTTGCATGGCTCACCCCCTCTTTGTAGGGATACTTAGGCTAACCAAAAATACAGTTTGAGGGTCAAATGGCTTGGTATTTACAATTTGGAAGTACCATTGCACCCCGGCTTCTGCAACTAGACTACCTACTTATTACAAATGATTTTTATGACCATAATCTGCAGCATTCCATAACTCTCAGAGAATAACTCTTTGGTGCGAACATTGAGTTATGTCGTGTTGTTGACCTAGCCGTCAACACTCCCCCCCTTCGCGATCATGTCGTCCCTGATATGACCTAGTTGTTGATGTCGGTGCGGTCTTTGTTGTGGTTTTGTTGTTGTAAAGAAAGTATATGTTGTAGCCTTTGTACAAGCTCGTGTGTTCGTCCAATCCGATGTACATAGTCTTCACATGATTCACGAAAATCATAATTGATGACGAGCACCTGCCAATTTTTTGTCATGTTCATTTTTTTAAAACAGCTTCTATAGATTGGCTTTTTGATCTTGTAACCAATGACAACTTTGTAAGGATTTTGTAGAAATTGTATGGCTAAACCTTTAATTTCTTTAGGCCAAGATGCACTTCAACACAAAGTCTGTCTGTCAAGCCGAATCTGGAAAATAATTTTTCTCATATGAGGTTCAAAAGTGATGTCCAGCATACGATCTTCCTAATCAAGGACAAGATATGTAACCCTGTGTTGTCATAAAATATAACATCTAACTTTACCAAATGATTTTCTTATATTAAACTGATCATTTAATGTGGGAGAATAAACGGGAACAAGAGTTAGATAGAAACATGTGCTTCTAGACCTATCTCAACATGGGACCAAAAGAAGAGATGATTGCATCTCAATAGGGATCCAAAAGGAGATGGTCTATCAAAGAGCAATGTGCAATAAGTGCTTCTAGACTTACCTTAGCAGGAGACCAAGAGGAGAGATGGTTACATCTCAATAAAGGTCCAAAAGGAGGTAGTCTATCAAAGAGCAATGTGCATCTAATGGAGCTTAAAAGACCTTAGGGGTAGCGTCATTAAAGACCTCCAATGGTTAGTGTTAAAAGTTGACCTTAGGCAAGCTAGGGCTTAGCTTGAAGTGGGAACCCGACCTAAGCTTGAGGTGCTTGTCGTGCTTGATGACTAAGGTGCGTGCTTGATGACTAAGGTGCTTGAGGTGCTTGTCATGCTTTATGACTAAGGTACTTGAGGTGCTTGTCATACTTAATGGGGGGTAAGGTGCTTGAGTCAAAAAAAGACCCTACAAACTTAATGAGGAAGGTGCTTGAGAAGCTTCCCATACATGGGGGGTAAGGTGCTTGAGTCAAAAAGAGACCCTACAAACTTAATGAGGAAGGTGCTTGAGAAGCTTTCCATACATGGTGGGTAAGGTGCTTGAGTCAAAAAGAGACCCTACAAACATAATGAGGAAAGTGCTTGAGAAGCTTCCTATGCATGAAAGTCCCAAAGTTAGGGGAATCTTTGACTTAACTTTCCATTCACCCAAAGGGCACATGGGACACATGTCAGACTCTCCCTATGCTTAACCACATGGTGTGCTTGAATGCTATTGGTTGGGCTAAAGAGGGGTCCAATGAGCTTCTAGCTCCATCCAACAAATATCTAGATATTCTCAAGCTCTCTCTCACTCTAAGGGTAAGGAGGACACTTGTCCAAAGACTACCCACTTGAATGCATGATGCATGTGATTGGCTAGGGGGAGAGGGTCCAATGAGCTTGAAACGTGTGTAAAAGCTACAACTCACCCCAAGCAAGCAAGGGGGTGCTGGGGGATATACACCACACACACTCATTTTTTGGATCATTCTCACTTGATGAAAGTTGAGGAACTCCACCTCCTTCTCCAAGCTTGTGAGAAGTGAGAGCCTACACCAACACTCTTGGCTATGGAATGCAAATCCAACCAAGAGCCATGCTTCAAAGCTTAAGCTTGTCATCTTCTCCATCTTCATTACTATGCTATTATGTATGCTAGCAAGAAGAGTGATGATAAGTGAGGAACTATTTCTTTCTCCTATGGAATATTTCTTCTTCCTCTTCCCTACCCTCATTCCCCGCTAGCTCTCTCCACCTTCGAAGGTGTTTGAGGCCTTGGGACTGAGGCTTGTGATAGTCAATTCTTTCTACAAAGTTTATGTTATGCTTGTGATGCATGAAGCTTTCCATCTTCATTGCATCACCTAGGTCACAAGGAACATAGAGATTGTATTGTACCAAGTCTCTCTTGATGGGAGAAACTATAATACAAATGCCTATTGGAGGGAAGACTGGCTCCGTATGAATCCGGTCCTCAACTATTGTCATGTTCTCTAAACTCTTTCTCTCTCTTGCAAAAGTATTGTTCATGCCAAGTTAACTAAGTACCATGTTTATGTTGCTACCATCAATTAAGTTCACCCTCTATGTTCACAAAGTAATCTCACAAAAGTGCTTCACCTAATTTCCTAATTCCACTACTCTCAAAGTTCATAGGTCATTTCCATTACATTGGTATCAGAGCATTTGGTTTCTCTTTTCTTGCTTAAGAAGAGAGGTCCTTAAGTATCCTATTAATGGTTGTTTTTGTTAATTATATTAGGGTAAGTGGGACTGGGATCTAATTAACGGTTTTGTTGAGCCCACTATGTGGGATATGGTGCACACCTCGGGAGCTTTGGTCTTAATAATGTAGTCTTTTTAGACTTGCCTACGGCTTTACCATTATTGAGCCATAAGAAGTTCGAAAGGAGCTATCCCTCGGCAACTTCGCTATGCTAGACTCACTCCACTACTTTCTATAATTAACCAATTTGAGCCATGGGTGTAGATACTTAAGTGCCTATTTTCAAAGGCTAAGAGGAGTAGCAACTAAGGTTTTGAATTGCCAAAGCATACACTAAGTAAACACATAAGTTTAATTAACATGGTTGACAATAACCAAGAGAGTAAAATGAACATTGATAACTTTGATTTTGCACATGAAGGTGCTAATGATGATGCCCCCATGTTTGTTAATTATCTTTTCACTAGGTTGCAACAAGCTATGAGAAACCCCGCTTTGCAGCCGAAGTTACTCAACAACTTTGTGCTTATGGGATTTCTTTTCCTCTCCAAGAGGAGAGAGAGCTTAGGAGGCCTCTTGATGAGACCCCCAAAAGAATACTCTCTCCCATACGAGAGGAGGAATCCAAAGATTAAGAAAGTAATGAATCCCTAAACTCCTCTGAAGATGTGGCTCCATAAAGAAGGCGGACTAAACGATCGCCAACTCCTCCCAAGAGGAAACGGTTAACCCATAGTCATTCTCCTCGTCGCTCCAAAAGGGAAGAGAGGAAACCAAGGAAGAAAAGGGCAAGAAAGAGGTCACCCTCTTCTCCTTCTTCTTCACCTTCCTCCTCTACCGGTGAAAGCTATGGCTATTCTCCTAGAGAATACAAGATGGAGGACATCTCAAAGCTTACTTTGCATGGCGATGGTTCCAAAAGCTCAAGAACTTCAAAGAGGGAGGAAAAAGTATCTCTTTTCTCACCTATAATGGCACCTTTGGTGCTACTGACAAAGTATTGGCCTTCATCCAAAAATTTGATGCGGCCTTTGGAGACAAGGGCTTCACGGAGTCCTCCAAGCTATGCCATGTAGCTATGCACTTCCAAAAATTGGCTCGTCAATGGTGGGCTAGCTTTCATGGCAACGGCGAAGCCCCAAAGACATGGAAAACTCTACGAGTTTCCATCATCAAGCAATTCCTTGCAAGTGATACAAAGGACAAAGTGCTTACCAAATGGTGAAGTTTAAAGCTTCTCTCTCATGAGTCTATCCACAAATACGTGGACAAGTTTTGGGATTTACATCTCAAGGCTACTATCTTTCAAAAAATAGACTTTATCGAGCAAAAGCAACAATTCTGTGCGGGATTATCCAAAGAGATGGCCGAGTATGTCAACTCTCAATGGTCTGGTTCTATCACCAAAGTAATCCACCACACCATGGTTGCTTTGTGCATCAATTTCCAACAAGGGGCTAGAGGAAATGTCAAACCCATGGAAAATAAAGACAAAAGTGATGCCAAGAGGAAAACCAATGCCCAAAATTCTCACCAAAGCTATTCCAACAACAACAACAATCGATCCAAGGAGAAGGGAGTTTACAAAGGTAAATATAAACTCTCTCCTAAAGAGCTAGAAGCTTTTAGTAAGGACCACAAATGTTTTAAGTGTGGGGAGCAAGGCCATGGTTATCATCCTTGCCCCAAGAGAATTGCCCGTAATGAGACTCCTAGAGTCTCTATGTTTGAAGCTCCAAAAGAGGATGCTCATTGCCAAGGATTTCTCATTTCCTATGCTTGGGGAAAGATGCAAGAGCATGATTCCTTCATTTTGTTTGACCCTAGTTCAACTCACAACTTCATATCCGCGGAGTTGACCACTAAGCTAGGCATACAAGCCCCCAAGATGGGAGATGCATTGAAAGCCAATGGAGCTATCAAGGGACAAGATGTATCAGTTACTTCTTTCATTGGAAAATCAAGGCTTCTTGTCCAAAGCTATGTGGACAAAGAGGAATTCTCCATCTCCCCTCTCAAACATGAGAATGTTATCGTTGGGGCGCCATGGTTTAACCACATGGCTTCCAACATGAAGTCCCTTAAAAGGATAATCTACTTCATCTAGAGGGAAAAGAGCATGTACATAGATGCTAATGAGTTGGGGAACACCATATCCCTGCAATAAAGGGAATAAAGAGGAATTAGAGTTGTCTAATTTCTTAAATGGATTCCAAGATGTTCTCAATGATGACATCCCTAGTGAGCTACCTCTAAAATGAGGGATGATGACCATGCAATTGATCTCCTATCAGGAAGCTCACTGCCTAACAAGCCTCCTTATTGAGTTTCACAAGCTCAACAAGAGCAGATCATGAGGCAAGTGCATGAATTGGTGGAAAAGGGATCGTGAGTTCTAGCTCCTCTCCATTTTGTTCACCATTGCTTTTAGTGCAAAAGAAAGACGACACATATCCCATGTGTGTCGATTATAGTGCACTAAATAAGATTACTATCAAAAATAGATTTCACATGTTGCGGGTAGAAGACCTCTTTGATAATTTACAAGTTTTGGCCTGACAAATGCTCCAGACACATTAAAACTCATGATGGACAAAAATCTTCAGGCCATTCGAATTCTCTTGAGGAGTACGAGTGACACCTCCAGGTAATCTTTCAAGTTGTGAGAGAGAATAAGCTTTTCATTAATCAAAAGAAAAGTGAATTTTTCGTACAAGAGATTCAATATTTAAGTCACATTATCTATAAAGATGGCACCCGTATGGATCCAACTAAGTTAGAGATAATAAAAGGATGGCCTAATCCAACGAATCTACAGGAGGTATGAAGCTTCATAGGTATGTGTGCATACTATAGATGCTTCATTAAAAAAATTATCGCTAATAGCAAGCCCATTACATGAATTAACAAAAAAGAACGTTAAGTATTCATGGTCTGCAAAAGTGCAAGAAGCTTTTGAAGAAGCTTAAGGAGAATCTTATCTCTCAATGTGTGCTCACACTACTAGATCTCTCAAAGCCATTTGAGGTCTAATGTGATGCTTGTGGTAATTGCCTTGGAGCTATTTTGCTTCAAGAAGGACATGCCATCGGATATGAGAGTCAAAGACTCAACTTCGATAAGTGTGAATTGTGCAAATACGAAAAAGAGCTACTAGCTATTCTATATGCCCTAAACACGTGGAAACACTATCTCTTGGGGACTCCATTCATCCTACAAATGGATCATAAAGCCTCAAGAACTTCATGACGCAAGCCAAGCTCTCCGTTCCGACAAACAAATGAGGTGGGCAAATTTTCTTTTACAATTTAAATGTCATATTGCTCACATTGTTGGCAAGCACAATCAAGTGGTCGATGCACTTTCACAATGTCCAAGGATAAATGAGGTGTTTTATCTCAACTCACAATGATCTATCTTTTACAGATAAGTATGCTACTGATTGAGACTTTAAGTATGTAATCAGAGCCTTTGCATTACGGAAGAAAAAAGAACCATTCACCTTGAAGGATGGTTATCTTCCAAACGGCAATAGGCTATGTGTTACTCACCCATACAATAAGAAAGTCATGTATGAATCCCATACTTCTCTTTATGTGGGGCAAAGAGGCTCTTCAAGGAGTAGAAATGTATTTATGTTGGTCTACCATGAAAAGTAAACATACAAGAGTATGTTCCAAAATGCGTGGTATACCAAAAGTTGAAATTTGATCGAGGGAAGCAACTTGGATTGTTTCAGTCGATAGGCTTAACAAGAAACACACTCTATGCCTGTCAAAAAGACTATTAAGACACATCAAATGGCAACCCTCTTCAGATCTCAAGTTTTCAAGCATCATGGATTTCCAACACCCATAGTGTCGGACAAAGATCCTAGAATAACCAATAATTTCTAGAAGGGTCTCTTTGAGAATCTAGGAAGTAGATTAAATTTCTCTTTCGACCTATCATCCACAAACGGATGATCAAAGTGAAATAACTAATCTAACAATCCTTGATATACTAAAAGCCTATGTCATGGAAGTAGATCAATGTTCTCAATGATAGAAGTACCTATCTCTTATAGAGTATGCGTACAATGATATTGTACATACTTCTATGGGGAAAGTACCTTTTGAGGTTAAAGAAGGAAGATCCAAAAGTCGCTTACTACTTAAAGTACATGGGAAGATCTTCGCTACTGATGAATATAGCCAAGACCTACAAGAATCTTTTCCAAAGATTAAAGGGGTTATATCCCTCACAGGAAAGGCAAAAAGGGTTGTTGCTAATAAGCACAGAAGAGCCTTAGCCTTTAAGGAAAATGATTGGGTCTTGCTAAAGTTTCTCAAGGTTCATCTGAGGCAACTACGGGCAAGAGTCCTATGGACCACCAAGAGTATGATGCTAAACTAGCAAAAAGATACTATGGTCCTTTTTATATTCTTAAGCTAATCAATGAGATGGCTTATCAATTCAAGCTGCCCAACCGTTAGCTCATGCACCATGTTTTCCATGAGAGCCTATGTAAGCCTTACAAAGGAGCACCATCAAAAGAAGCAATAGTTGTTGCAGACCCTCCAAAAATCAAAGATCGAGAAGAAGTACTTCAACCTGAGTCCATCCTATAACATGAACACATTAAGAAACGGTAAGATTATTTGACAATATCTTATTAAGTTTAAGAAGTATTCTTTTAAAGATGCTAGATGGATGCAAAGAACCTAGCTTAAAGATAATATGAACCTTCTCAATGCTTACAATGTTGCACTAGAGTAAGAATATGAAAATGCATTTTAAATGAAAAATATTTTTGTCTTATAAGACTAGTTCTCTTTTTATTGTGCACAAGTTTAAATAGTATGCATGCTTAGAATCATGTTTGTGGTGACGACGTCTCCCAAACACCAAGTAGAACTTGTCATTCTACTTTGGAAGAATGATATGGACTAAAGAGCAGACATGTTTGCAGGAGCTACGTCTCCCAAGCACCAAATGGATTAGTCATCCGTCTTGGAATGATGTCGAAGGGTAAAAAGAGATCCTCTACCCTCTAAGTAACATGGACTAATGACTAGGCTTTATCTTTTGTACCTCATAGTTGAGGACCACTATGATTTCAAGAGAGAGATAATGTCATAAAATATAATATCTAACTTTACCAAATGATTTTCTCATATTAAACTGATCATTTAATGTGGGAAAATAAACGGGAACAAGAGTTAATATAGAGACATGTGCTTCTAGACCTATCTCAACACGGGACCAAAAGGAGAGATAATTGCATCTCAATAGGGGTCCAAAAGGAGATGGTCTATCAAAGAGCAATGTGCAAAAAGTGCTTCTATACTTACCTTAGCGGGGACCAAGAGGAGAATGGTCACATCTTAATAAGGGTCTAAAAGGAGGTAGTCTATCAAAGAGCAATGTGAATCTAATGGAGCTTAAAAGACCTTAGGGTTAGCTTCATTAAAGACCTCCAATGGTTAGTGTTAAAAGTCCTTTGACCTTAGGCAAGCTAGGGCTGGGCTTGAGGTGGGAACCCGACCTAAGCTTGAGGTGCTTGTCGTGCTTGAAGACTAAGGTACGGGCTTGATGACTAAGGTGCGTGCTTGATGACTGAGGTGCTTGAGGTATTTGTCATGCTTGATAACTATGGTACTTGAGGTGCTTGTCATACTTAATGGGGGGTAAGGTGCTTGAGTCAAAAAGAGACCCTACAAACTTAATGAGGAAGGTGCTTGAGAAGCTTCCCATACATGGGGGGTAAGGTGCTTGAGTCAAAAAGAGAGCCTATAAACTTAACGAGGAAGGTGCTTGAAAAGCTTCCCATACATGGGGGGTAAGGTGCTTGAGTCAAAAAGAGACCCTACAAACTTAATGAGAAGGGTGCTTGAGAAGCTTCCTGTGCATAAAAGTCCAAAGTTAGGGGAATCTTTGACTTAACTTTCCACTCACCCAAAGGGCCCCCCTTTTTCAAAGGGCACATGGGACACATGTCAGACTCTCCCTATGCTTAATGTCGGGGTATAGGCGCATGTGCCTTGCCCGGCCGCCCAGAGTCTGGGCGCCCACTAACTTGTATACCTTATACATAGCATAAGTGTATAGGGGACTGCCACTTCACAGTCTCCCCACCCACATTGAGTGTGTGTCTCCTTCTCTCTCTCTCACTCTCCGTCTGTGGTGCTCCCCGATCCCCTTCAATTGGTATCAGAGCGTAGGTGCGGAGGGAGCGCGTGTGTGCACAGTCACGACGACAGCGGAGATCCAGTTTCATTCCCGAAATCGCGTCCGCGTGCGCACTTTCAAGAATGCAAACACGATTTCGACTTCGGCATCGGCAAATTCAGCTTTCCGAGAGCGTTTTCAGCAGGTGTCCTGTCGTTTTACCCCCCTTTTGGAGCCATTCGAGCCATCAGGAACCTCATTCGAGCTACGGTCGAGGAGCTGCATTTTTCAGCCCTCTTTTGGCAGTTTATGCTGCGTTTTTTAGGTCGAAACGGAGGTTTTTTGGCATAGATTTCACACCCGGACTCGGATACATGTGATCCAGGAGTCTACCTTGGGGTTTTGGCACGCTCCGGACACGCTCGTCATATCAGAATTTTAAAATTCTGAACGCTGAATTTTCTGCTGCAGCAGTTGTTTATTGTGTGTCAAGGATTCCACACATGGCTTGCTCTCAGATGTGAGAGTGATATTTGCTGCAAGTTTCCTCACAGGTGGGAGGATACGATGTATGCCTTATGTGGTTTGATGCTCAGGGAGACTAATGTGATTGCATTTTGAGCTCGGCAATGTATGCCTCGAGCATGTTTTTTGGCAGTCACAGGTAAAGCAGATATTTGTGTACTAGATTTGCAGGTGTTTGCAATGATGTATGTAAAGTGTGGAGATTGGTGCATGCATTTGGAGTATGGTTTGATGCGCTTTGGTTGCTCATGATTTTGAGCGTACAGTCAGTTTGGTTACTGGTTTTGTGGCCGTTTTACTGACGAAACTCTGGCGAAATTTTCCCAGAAGTTTTATGCGTATCATTTATGCGATCTAGGTAGAGATTACGGGTTGCACTCAGCATTTGCGTGTGGTGTTCTCTGCAGGTGGGAGATTTGTGCGTGTGTATGCATCGATATCACACAGTGTGGGCTTGGTGATTAGCTCACAGATGTATGCTCTATGACGGCGTGTGTGCAGGTGATCTTCAGACCGAACAAGTCATAACTTCTTGGAGAAGTTTTGGGCTGATTCTTTATGCGCTACAGTTGGTAGTGTGGGGCTGAATTACGGACTGTTTTTTGCCATGCAAGAGGGCTGAGAATTTTGTAATTTTGGGCTGTTCTAGGGCTGATTTGCAGCCATATCTTACAGCCATATTTGCAGACTTTTGTTGATGCGATTCGAGCCAGTTTAGGGCTGATTTGGTTGACATTTGCTACTCATTGTTGGTTGCTCTTTTGCGAGCATTATGGCTGATTTTTCATTTGACTTCCAACGTTATGGTCTAACACAGTTTGATGGTGTAGATTTTGTTGCTTGGATTGAACATATGCTTGATGCATTGACACAGCGAGGGTTGCATCGACCATTGAGTGGTGATGTAGGTAGACCTTCAAACATGTCTGACGATCAGTGGCAGGAGCTAGAGGAGATGGCACTATCTACGCTCTCTTTGCACCTTGTGGAATCTGTATATGCTCTTGTTATGTATGAGACTACTTCAAGAGCACTTTGGCGCAGATTACATGATATCTATGATAGATCTGAGTCATCACGGACTCGTGTGAGACATGTACATTCACGAGCACGCCAACAGGTGACATGTTGGTATTGTGGTCATTCTGGACACGTTAGACGGCGTTGTTTTCGTCGTATGCGACATCGTAGGAGACATGGCAGTCTCAGAGATGTATGTAGTGATGCCATGGACTCAGTTGCTTTGACAGTTGAGGCACATGTAGTGTCGGAGTATACTAGTGACGGGGATGTCACTTTTACCTCGAGGTATGCACGAGATGCTATACATGTGGATAGTGCACTCGCTTCGCAGTGGTTGCTAGACGCAGATGCTATGTTTCATGTCACGCCGCATCGTGAATGGTTTTGTAGCTATTCTAGCGGGATGCTTGGCAGTGTACGTTTGATCGATGGATTGGTGCATGCGATAGCAGGTGCAGGAGATGTGAGATTGTCATTACCGAGTGGTGCATCTTACTTGTTATGACATGTGCGCTATGTACCAGATTTGACAGTGAGTTTGATCTTGATTGGTCAGCTTAGAGATTGTGGATGTCAGATTTCGCTACGAGAGCGAGATTTTGTGATGCATTTGGGTTCACTAGTGATTGCGAGAGGTGCCAGGAGTGGTACAGGTTACCCATTGCATGTGGATCACGCGAGAGACGGTGCTGTCTCTGTGATCACGCAGCCAGGTAGAGAGTGAGAGCGCAGGCGAGTCTCTTTTGCTTGTGGGTTGCAGGATGCTTTGCATGGAATGCAGAGTAGTGAGCTCGTTGTGCACACAGTTGGGGCACGACTTGAGCAGTCACACAGAGAGGTGACAGAGTCAGACATGCATGCTTTGCTAGTGACTGAGCAAAGCAGAGAGTCAGTTGTGCGAGATACTTCTATGTAGGATAGACAGGTAGAGCGGTCTTGCTCTAGTGAGTCACGACAGGAGGACGTTGTGCAAGAGTCTATGCATACGGAGTTAGAGCATGAGAGCTCTAGTGAGTCACAGCAGATTGAGTGGTCATGTTTGCAGTGGATGATTGCAGAGGAGACTGAGATGTCAGCAATTATGCAGTCATTCCTTTCTATGCTCGACAGTGAGCATGGGGATATAGTTGTGCAGGATATGTCTTCCAACAGACACCTAGAGCAACTAGTTTGCTCTGAGGTTGCACGACAGGTTGATGCGTCTTTTGTGGACAGTCAGGAGATGCATGTGGCTGACATGCCTTGTCAGTCAGAGATGCCTATTGCCAGGGATATATATGTTGATGCATGCTCCGTAGAGCTAGCAGGGCCCGCTAGCATTGCATCGGCATTCGGTGGTCTCATGTATGAGATACTGATCTTGAGACCGGATATCGCAGCTGCAGTGGGAGCATTTGTAGTTGGGGTTGTCAGTCATTTGTTGACTGATGATGGCATAGTGCACGAGGGAGATATGCAGGTATTGCATACATACTTGCAGTACGTGTGCGGTAATTCTGGTGGTGTATGGACTTACACGGGAGCAGGACAGCCGGATGCACACGATCACAGCCAGCCAGTGGGCATCGGTTGAGAGCGGTTTTCTCTCATCTTTTGTAGTCTTTAGACTAGGTTCCCTTGCTTAAAGGCACAGTCGCCTTTAAGTGGGAGGTTGTTGGGGTATAGGCGCATGTGCCTTGCCCGGCCGCCCAGAGTCTGGGCGCCCACTGACTTGTATACCTTATACATAG
Source organism: Adiantum capillus-veneris (assembly GCF_014529385.1). Lineage (NCBI taxonomy): Eukaryota > Viridiplantae > Streptophyta > Polypodiopsida > Polypodiales > Pteridaceae > Adiantum > Adiantum capillus-veneris. Next base: position 55,301,302 of record NC_140937.1, read on the forward strand.
CATAAGTGTATAGGGGGCTGTCACTTCACAGTCTCCCCACCCACATTGAGTGTGTGTCTCCTTCTCTCTCTCTCACTCTCCGTCTGTGGTGCTCCCCGATCCCCTTCACTTAACCACATGGTGAGCTTGAATGCTATTGGTTGGGCTAAAGAGGGGTCCAATGAGCTTCTAACTCCATCCAACAAATATCTAGATATTTTCAAGCTCTCTCTCTCTCTAAGGGGTAAGGAGGACACTTGTCCAAAGACTACCCATGTACTTGAATGCATGCTACATGTGATTGGCTAGGGGTAGAGGGGTCCAATGAGCTTGAAACATGTGTAAAAGCTACAACTCACCCCAAGCAAGCAAGGGGGGTTTTGTGGGGATATACACCACACAGACACTCATTTTGTGGATCATTCTCACTTGGTGAAAGTTGAGGAACTCCACCTCCTTCTCCAAGCTTGTGAGAAGTGAGAGCCTACACCAACACTTATGGTTGTGGAATGCAAATCCAACCAAGAGCCATGCTTCAATGCTTAAGCTTGTCATCTTCTCCATCTTCATTACTATACTATTATGTATGCTAGCAAGAAGAGTGATGATAAGTGAGGAACTATTTCTTTCTCCTATGGAATATTTCTTCTTCCTCTTCCCTACCCTCATTCCCCACTAGCCCTCTCCACCTTTGAAGGTGTTTGAGGCCTTGGGACTGAGGCTTGGGATAGTCAATGCTTTCTAGAAAGTTTATGTTATGCTTGTGATGCATGAAGCTTTCCATCTTCATTGCATCACCTAGGTCACAAGGAACACAAAGATTGTATTGTACCAAGTCTCTCTTAATGGGAGAAACTATAATACAAATGCCTATTGGAGGGGGGACTGGCTCCGTATGAATCCGGTCCTCAACTATTGTCATGTTCTCTAAACTCTCTCTCTCTCTCGTGCAAAAGTATTGTTCATGCCAAGTTAACTAAGTCCATTTTTATGTTGCTACCATCAATTAAGTTCACCCGCTATGCTCACAAAGTAATCTCACAAAAGTGCTTCACCTAATTTCCTAATTCCGCTACTCTCAAAGTTCATAGGCCATTTCCATTACATATGAAGGTCGTTTTTGTCCATCATTTGTGTATGCTCTTCTTTGTTGGTGAGTCCTTTGTTCCTACATCAAGGTGATCAAAGCCGCATTTGCCACTATTAGCTTTTGTGTGACTTGTAAATCATTATACTGCTTCTACTTGATACATGACTTAATTAAAGTCTACAAACCCCAGTTAATTCCCCAAGTTAGTAACTTACTTTGAAAGGGCTTATCTGACATCAATCGTCATTGATGAGCTATCATTGTCCATTTGTCCCTAAAAGTCATATACATGATGTACAGGGTATGTAGATGGCTATCATGGCTTCAGCTTTGAAAATTGCACCTTTGGCTAGCTAGAGGTTTTCTCTCTCTCTCTCTCTCTCTCTCTCTCTCTCTCTCTCTCTCTCTCTCTCTCTCTCTCTCTCTCTCTCTTTTTGAACCCTTAGCTTGTATTCTCTATTCATAGCCTCCTGACAAGGTTTGGCTTGTTTTGGACTTGAATTTTACTTTATAGGCTCACTTTTTGGATTCAAAATTGACCGATGGGCATCTTTGACACCTTCTAGCTACCAAACACATGTAGAACCAATGATGATGATCAGAATTGGGCTTGACCCTTGGTTGCTCCTGCAGACATCAATCACAAAAGATGACTGAGCTGTCATTTTTGCCCCCCCCCCCCCCCCCCCCCCCCTTTTTTTTTGTCAGTATTGTTAGTCCCTTGTGTTTGTTAGGCTTCATTAAGTCACATATAAGATAGAAGAATACAGTATAAAGATCTACTTCCTGTATACGGCCTTGTCGTCACGTGAAGAGTCTGATGGCAACTTTACGCTTGATGGGTGCTTTTGTTTAGTTGATCACCAACTTCTTTTGTCCTTGTTGTCCATCCCGGATTTTTATGATCATTCTCAATCATGTTTGGCCTCATGTTGTTGTCAAAGGTTGATCAACATTCTTTCTGACCTCTGACTTCTAGCCTTGTGCATATGGCTTTTGAGACATGCTTCGTGAAGTGTCGTCATTTTCTTGAACTTCCTTTGCTTTGTACTACTTGACATCTCTTCAGTCTTTTCTTCATCTGGATTATGGAAATTTTTTCCTGTTTTTCTCAAGAAAATCTCAAAAAACGACTAAATAAAACAAAAAATCAACTCAACTCAAAAAGCAAAATCATTCTAATAGAATTCAAAATGTTATGTACACTATACAATGTCCTTAGGGGCTCATATATGGCTTTTGTCCCCGTACTCCTCTTGTAACTCTACTATGAGGGCATATTCTCTAGATTTTGTCAAAAAATCATCACAATCAAACGCAAAAAATTCAATATAACTCACAAAACATTGCCCTCTAATATTCATAAATTAGGTCCGCATTTAGAATGCCTCCCTCCCTCCTATTTGGAGTCCTCCTTGATGACAGGGTATCACCAAGGGTATGTGTTGTGCTTGGGCAATTAAAAATTGTGCCTATGCAGGCCTTGTAATGTAGCCCTATTATGCATACACAATCAATGCATGGAATTTTTTAATGCTGTGCAATATGTGGGTATAAGCAATTTGCTTATTGGCATTTGATGGCGAGGCTTCCTATTCGAAGCAATGTGATTTTCTTTGAAGCTCCTATGTCGTTTGCTTGATGGAAGGTTGTAGAGATTTTTTGAAGGCTTACTTATCTGTTTGATTTTTCTTTGGAATCTAGTTTAGCCTTGTGGTTGGTTGTTGATTTGGCATTGCTCCTCATAGTGGGTTCTTTTCTAACTGTATTGTAACCGTAGGAGGAATTGAAAGAATTCAAGTGAAGGTGCAGTAACAGCAGTGTTTTTGGTTTCCTTTGGGACCCACTTTTCATGATTACTGGCTGCTTCGTTGATGCTACTCATTTGGGAACCCGTACTTGTCCCTGCTTCGTTTGTGTTTGAAGAGACTTCTTTGGGATCCACCTTGTCTTTATGCGAGTCCTCAACGATCTTTGCTTCAACTCTTGTATTCTTAGTTGAGGACAAGATTCAGACTTTGGGAGTTGATACTTTAACTGTTTTGGAATCCAAATGAACTCCTTACCTCTTTGTGCTTGAATCAACTTCTTTGAAACCCAAATCTACGTTGCAGAAGCTTGTGACTTTGGGATTTGCTTAGCCATTTTTGCAGATTTTGATTGTTTTCCTCTCGGTGTTGGATCTTGTGATTTTCTGTTAGAGATCTTTGTCTTCTTGATCCATACCTGCTTTTGGCCAATCTGGCTTTTTGGTATCCAGATTTGTCGAACTCTTTGGTTCAGACTCTTTGTTCTTTGCTTTTGGCCTTTCTTGGTTGTTACTGAAGTTGCTAGTGATCGTGATGATCTGAGTTGTTGGTAGGGTATGTCGTATGCATCATCACTATCGCTGCTATCCTCAACAAGGTTTCATTCTAGCACTTTCCCTTTGTGGTTTGACTGTTTATGGAAAGTTAATGTCTCTTTGCCCTTGGATTGTTGTTTCTGGGATGACTTTGGTATCCATTTGATTAGAGCATCGGTAGCTCGTTGACATGGCCATGTTCTTCTTGGTTGAGTCTTTTCTTTCTGTATAGGAGCCACATATGAGGGTTCTTGTTGCAGTTGCGTTTCCACCGCGGATTTCGGAATCCACATCTGATGCGCATTATTCTTGTAGTGATGACATTGGTTCTTGGGTTTATGATCTGGACAATCATAAAACTGCACGTTAGTTAAAGTTTTGTGCTTATCACCTGTTGGGTCGTTCGGATTTTCATTGTCGGTATCTTCTTGAAGCTCCAAGTGTTCTACAGAGTCGTAGAACTTGTCTTCTTCTTCGTCTTCGTTTTCTTGGATTACACTCACTGCAAAGTAAGGAACGACATCAAAGCGATCTTCATCACAAAACTTTGTTGTTGGACTTTCTTGAATAGCGCACACATCCAGAGTAGACAAGATGTGTTCCCATCCATGTGGCTCTAATTCTTCCTCAAGAAAGGTTATGGGATATAATCCTCATCTTCAATTGCCCTTTCTAGGATGCCTTCCTCTTGTGTTAAGCTTCCACATTGTGAAGCTCCACATATCCACAGTTCTTTAGGCTTTCCCAACCATGCTGGAAGTTTTGATCCTGCTACAATAGTTGAATCAAACTCTTCCATAGGTGTTCTTGTCACATCCCTGTAACTATGGTCCTTCAAATTTACCCTTGTTGTGGTTTCCATATGTCTCAAGTAAATATGGTCATATCCCCAGTCTTGGACCATTTTCAGTTGTCGCATGAATGGTCTTCCTAGAATGATGTCATAGTCGTTCTTCTTGCCAAAGTCAACAATAGCAAAGGTTTGCGCATATTCAATTCCACAAGAAGTAACAATTGCTTTTTCTAGCAGTCCGATGGGCCTTTCCATGTGTCCATTTACAAGCTGCAGTTTCATTCTTGTAGCCCTCACTGCTGGTTTTACCCATTTTTTCTAGACCTCTTTTGTTGCAATGGAAATGCCGTCTCCACTGTCAAGGATTGCCATGGTTTTTACACCTTGGAATTCCACAGGAAGAGTGGTGTTCCCATTTTCTCCCTCATAAACTCGCTTACCTTGTTTAAAGGCACTGGCCTAGTGTTTAGGTGAGGCATTTCAAGCTGTTTGATCCCTTCCTCGATTTGAGTCATTGGTTTTCTAACACCAAATCTCTCTAGGCAATTTCCCACAATAGCCCACATGTTTGGTCATATTTTAAGCAACTCGGCTAACGTTATCGTACAAGTGATTGGGGTAGATAGAATATCTATCAGTCCTTTTGAATCAATGACCTTGCTGGGAGACAGTCTCTGTGATGGGACTGCAACAACATCTGACTTGCCTCATACTCTCCCGTATAGGATTGTAATGTTCTTAATGAATGGTGTTGATTGTCCATAGACTGTACAGATCCTTTGTCTCCCCAATATGACTCCACTTCTAGATTCATTTGAGATCCAACCTCAAATTCCTCTATTGGTGGAAGAGACACTCCTCTTCCATCACCCAATTGGTTTAATCGTCTGCTTAGCCCACTTGCTTCATTGGCCTCTCTGACTTGTTTCCACAATTTGTCAAGACCATCTATGTCTTTACAACTCTTAGGTATAGCTATGTGAAATCCCTCAGAAGAGTTCTCCGTGGTATTCAACACTATCCTTGGCTATATTGTGGGGTCCTTGAACTTTGGGCCGTGCTCATGATTGGAATCTAGCTCTTTGTGTTCCTAGATTGGTGGGATTACTGGTGTAGGTAAAATAGGGATCACACCCTTGGGTTTTCCAACTGGTGGTTCTAGTAAAGCTTGGGCTTTTTGAATCATTTTCTTGCACATTTCAAGCCTGTCCTTTTCTAGTTCCATGTATGGATATGTCATCCATATTTGTTCTTAGGTTTGGTTGTTTTTGAGCCGTGTTTCATAGTCTTTTAGGAGGTCGTCTAAATTCTCATTAACCTTTTCGACCAACAGTGATCCTCCCGAACTAGCACTTCTTGGCTCACTTTCTGTTGATGGTTCTGTTGGAGGTTGAGATGCCTTTGCAAGAGAAGATACAACCCTTTCCTCATGTTGTCTTATCTTCTCTTCAGCTTGGGTAAGCTTCTTAGCTAGGGATTTTTTATCTTGTTCCCTATGTGCTTTCATCCTAGCCTTTCTAGCTTTCCAATTGTTCCATTTGCTCTTGGTTTGTTGACTAGGTGCATCCGTCTTTGGTTCACCCGTCTCTAGACTCACGTCAGTTTCTATTTTCTCTGTCTCTGGCTTCTTATCAGCTTTCTTTTGAGCTTGCACTCTCGTAACTACCTGAACTGGTTTAACGTTTTTATTTTTTGAGCTACTGGGTAGCTGAACAATTCCTTAAGACATTCATTGTGATCTTTCTGACTCGATTAGGGTTTTTTGGACAGTTTGGGATCAAGTGAATGACACCACATTCAAGACAATAGGCATTCACTTGAGTGATCTCCATCTGGAAACATTGTTTGACCAAGTGATTGTTTCGGCTTTTGTGACAATCTATCTCCGGTTGAGGAGCTTCTTCTTCCAATTCCTCTTGGCTATAAACAGGCTCTGACCTAGCTAAGCCTCTATTAGCAATGAACCGCAATGTCCTTTCGTCCATCTCGTATCTTCTTTCTTCAGGTCGAAACGCAAGAGGTGGAGTTGTACATGCCTCACCACTCCGTGTGTTTCTCTCATCTTCTGTCGCTTCGAAGGGCAGTACCCGCTTTGATTGTTATAACACATTGTAGCTAGTACTAGTGCATGTTTGTTAGATACTTCCATCATCGGCGTGTATCTCATGTCTATAGGCATTCTAGCACCCGGCAGTGGAGGTTGTTGTCCAAAGACAAGTTGTGGTCTTGCAACTCTTGTTGGTCCTGGCGCATTCCCCGTAGCATACCTAGGTGGAGTAGGTGCTACTGGAATAGGTTGTACATACCTCTCCTTAGCATTTTCCATCTCGTATGGTTTGTCCATTTTCTCTCAATTTCACACCATAGAGGTTCTTGAAGGTCAGATTTGACTAGAGGAGTTAGTCTCTAAGCTAATCCTTCTATAAGCTTCAATTCCTCACTAGATACCTCTGGCTTTATTGTGTGTTGGATTCTTGGTGAATCACTCCTCTAAGAAGATGTGTCACTCTCACTCTCAGTATCATGTCTTCTCAAGGTTCTTCTCTGATTTGGATAGGAGTAAGTTATAGGGATGGTGATGGTACATATGGTCCTGTTGTGACCGTAATTCCATCTCTATAAATGTCATGCTCTATGGTGGCTGCATCTGGGTACAGCCATGGTCCATTAGGAAGATTCACTTGAGGAGGCATGCCTGCCATCTCTGTGATCACTTCATCTCTCGTTATCGCTCTAGAAGGAAATCCAGGTGGCTCCCTTTTTGGAATTCTTGTAATTCTCATGTTTGTTGGAGATATCTGTGGTCCTTCATTGACTAAATATCCATGTCTTTCTAGTGCATTGTGTGGGTTTGTGTCAAAATGTGGATAGATTGGCATTTTAGTACTTCTAGCATGGCTTGCCATACCTCTGGTCATATCTACAAAAGGATTGGTAGATTGGCTTTCCATCCTGTTGATCTTAGCTTTCTTAATGTTAGGCCCACTCAATACTCTCAAGATAGTCCTTAATAAGTACCTTTGGCCCTTGATCAGGTCTCTAAAAGTCAAGAATTTGTGACTCTTTTGGTCTCTAGAAACTAGATCTGGGTACCCTAAAAGTTTGGATTTAGGAAACTTGGGAAAATTCAGCTCTAAAACCAAAACCATGTCTAGGTGTGTCCTATTACTTGCAAGCTTTCTTTCTAGTTATACCTGACTCAATTTGGAGTTGTCTATCAAAAATTAGAGCAGTTTTGGTGAACTGCACTTGAAACAACACTCAAAACAGTTTCAGGATCAAGGATTTTTGCTTGTATCTTCAGCAATTGTGACCCAAATTTGTTGAAACTTGGTCACTAGGCTTCTTTTATGCTGACAAACAATTTTTTGAGCTCAGATGTAACTTTTGGCTTCTACTTTGGCACTTGAGACATCATACACGTATTAAGTCTATGTGTCAAAATTTGACAAAATTTGGTATGTGAGCTCTCCTTGATGTCCTCTACCCACTGGTATGCTCAATTTGTGAATTTGACCTTTGTTTTGACACTTGAGACATTATATACGTATAAAGTCTTTTGTGGCAGAATGAGGTGACTTTTGTTCTATTGATTCCTTATCACTCAAGCAACTCTCAGCAAGTTTCAGAACGCAATTTGAACAATTTTTGAGCAATTTCAGACTAATACAGGGCTGAATCTACAGTTTGTTGTCTTTTGCTCTTTGCAAGCCCAAATGAGCTCCAAATTCTATAAAATTTTGGCTAGGGACTTCTTTTATGCTCTAGGACACTGAGGTATACTCAAATGTCTGTTATAACCCAAATATGGCCTATAAGACTTTATACGCGTATAAAGTCTACTGGCTCAGAATTCACTTAGATTTCTACCCAATGTACTCATTGATGCATACAGCAAGAATATGTAATTACAACAAAATTTGGATGTCAAAATTGCTCAAAATCACCCATTTTTCACCTTTTCAGTCTTGTATCTGCAAAGTCTCTTTAAATGCAAAAGTATGTGTCCAAATGAGATGAAATTTTGCAAGCAAGCTTAACACATCATTTCACAACCCCTTATGTAGTCAAAAATGAAATTTGACTTTCAAATTTTGCCTTGAGACATCATACGCGTATAAAGTCTATGTGCTCAGATTTTGACAAAATTTGGTCTGTGAGCTTGTCTTGTGGTGCTTAACACCCTGGTAAGCTCAGATTTAAATTTTGATCTCTAAAAGTGCCCTTTAGACTTCATAGGCGTATAAAATCTAGCTTGTCAGAATGAAGTGAGTTTCACTCCACAGGTTTCTCACAACAATGGCAACTCACAGCAAGTTTCAAAATTGAATTTTCACACTTTTTGAGCAAATTATGGCCACTCCAAGCATTAACTTGCCTAGATGTGTCTTATGGTCTTTGCAAGCCCAAAAGTGATCCAAATTTGATGAAGTTTGGCCTATATGCTCCCTAAATGATGTAGATCAAAGGGTACACTTAGTTGTAACTTTTGACGGTCATAGGCAAAGGGGAAAACCAATGCCCAAAATTCTTCCCGAGGCAATTCCACCACCACCAACAACAATAATCGGTCCAAGGAGAAGGGAGTTTACAAAGGTAAAAACAAAATCTCTCATGAAGAGCTTGAAGCTTTTCGCAAGGACCATACATGTTTTATGTGTGGGGAGCAAGGACATGGCTATCTTTCTTGCCCCAAGAGAAATGCTCGCAATGAGACTCCCAAAGTGTTAGCAGCGGCTAACACAGGCTACACCGAATATGCATCAAGTGGGAGATATACTATGGTTGTGCATAATATTTCCAACTCACTTTGTATGGGTCTTGGGCTCACTTGGAGTTCCAAAGTTGTATATGCTAGCCTAAAGGGCTCTAGTTTAAACCCATAGTAGAAGGGATTGTGGTGAAAGCCTTTAAAAGGAAGCTTTTAGGCAAGGAGGCTTCATTCTTGAGTATCCACTCTTGAGGATCCACTTTTGAGAGCTCTCTCTCTTTCTTGAGTGTTAACTCTATGGCCTAGCCTTGAGCTTAATGTCTATGCTTGAGAGGCTAGTGATAACCATTGTAATTAGAGTAAGCTCTTCTTGAGTAATCTAATTCCTATTTTCTCATTAGTCTACTTCTTCTCTACATTTCATCTTGTCATGAAGTAGTATTACACTTTCATTATTCTAGATTTGAGAGATATATGTACTTCTTGCTAGTAACCACTCATATTCTTCCATAAGCATTCCATTTGTGAGATTTAGCATCACTAATTAGGTTGATTAAGTTGGGTCTTAATCTTGTAATTAGTGTGTGTGCCCTATTGTTTGCTTGTGTGTAGATAGGTTTTATGAAGCTCTAGCACCATTCGCCTCGTGTGTGTAGCTATTGATGAAGTGCCGTGATTGACATGTGGTAATTAGTGTGTTTTTATCATTAGTGTGCTTGGGGTTTCTAATCTATGGTAAGTCGGATTTCGGTGGACTTGATGTGTGTAGGAGATTGATTGTTTAGTGATCAGAGAGGTTCATAGTTAGTCTTGCCATGGCTTATCTCTACTTGCATTGGAGAGGTGATCTCTTGAATTCTCTATTCCTATTCATCTGATGCTCGTGCTTCCATGCCCTAGTCGGGTTGCCGATCCACGGATTTAATAATTTTGTGTGGGTTGCGATTAGGTCATGCTACAACGTCTCCCTACATAGAGCTTCCACCATCGAAGCTCCAAAAGAGGATGTTGTTTGTTGCAAAGGTGCACCTCTCTCCTATGCTTGGGGAAAGGTAAGGGAGCATGATGTCTTCATCTTGTTTGACCCTGGCTCTACTCACAACTTCATATAAATGGAGTTGGCCATCAAGTTGGGCATTCAAGCTTTCGAGATGGGACTCTCCTGTAATGGCCGGCATTGCTTTCAAGGGACATCGAGCCTCCGCTACTCCCTTGATTGAAAATTTGAGGCTTCATGTCCAAAGCTATGTCGACAAAGAAGAAATTTTCATCTCTCCTCTCCAACATGAGGATGCTATCCTAGGGGCATCATGGTTCAACCGCATGGCTGCCAACATGAAGTTCCCTGAAAGGAGAATCTACTCCATCTACAAGGGAAAGAACATGTATATAGATGCTAGTGAGTTTGGTCGTACTATACGACTTGTAAATACACCTGATTTTGATAAACCAATGAAAAGCTCAGTTTTTACATACATGATTTTTGTCAAAGAGCCCTAAAAGGTCCTAATGTTTCATCAAATGTAAATAGTAGGAATCAAGAAGAGTTAGATTTGTCTAATTTTCTAAAAGGATTCCAAGATGTGTTCATCGATGATATCCCTATGGACTTACCTCCAAAACGAGGGGATGATGGCCATCAAATTGAGCTCCTACCAAGCAGCTTCCCGCCTAACAAGCCTCCTTATCGAGTTTCTCAAGCTCAACAAGAGAAGATAACGAGGCAAATTGGTAGACAAAGGGATGGTGAGTCCTAGCTCCTCTCCCTTTTGTTCTCCAATCATTTTAGTGCAAAAGAAAGATGGTACATACTGTATGTGTGTGGACTTTCGAGCACTAAATCGTATCACTATCAAAAACAGATTTTGCGTGCCTCGGGTAGAAGATCTGTTTGATAAGCTACAAGGCTCTACCTACTTCAGTAGGATTGACCTTAAAAGTGGCTATCATCAAATAAGGATAGTGGATGAAGATATCTTAAAGACCGTGTTTCGTACAACGTTTGGCCTTTATGAATATCTAGTCATGTCTTTTGGCTTTACTAATGCACCAGCCACAATCAATCATCTAATGGAGAAAATCTTTAGACCATGTAATGGAAATGGCCTATTAACTTTGAGAGTAGCAGAAATTAGAGAAAGTACTTTTGTGAGCATAGCAGGTGAACTTAATTGATGGTAGCAACATAAACATAGCATTTAGTTAACTTGGCATGAACAATACTTTTGAGAGAGAGAGAGAGAGAGAGAGAGAGAGTTTGGAGAACATGACAACAGTTGAGGACTAGATTTATGTGGAGCCGGTCCCCCCTGCAATAGGCATTTGTATTATAGTTTCTCCCACCAAGAGAGACTTGGTACTATACACTCTTTGTGTTCCTTGTGACCTAAGCGATGCAATGTAGATGGAAAGCTTCATGCATCACGAACATAACATAAACTTTGTGGAAAGCATTAACTATCCCAAGCCTCATTCCCAAGACCTCAAACACCTTCGAGGGTAGGGAAGAGGAGGAAGAAACATTTCATAGGAGAAAGAATTAGTTCCTCACTTATCATCACTCTTCTTGCTAGCATACAGAATAGCATAGTAATGAAGATTAAGAAGATGGAAAGCTTAAGCATTGAAGCATGGCTCTTGGTTGGATTTGCATTCCATAGCCAAAAGTGTTGGTGTAGGCTCTCAACTTCTCTACTAGCTTGGAGAGGAGATGAAGCTCTTGCACTTTGCACTTCACACAATGAGAGTGTGTGTGTGAGTGTGTGTGGGAGAGTATACCCCTCAAGCAACCCCCTAACTTGCTTTGGTCGACCTCCCCTTGTAGCTCATCATTCAAGATCATTGGACCTCTTCAAGCCTAGCCAATCACATGCAAGGGCATACAGAATAGCATAGTAATGAAGATTAAGAAGATGGCAAGCTTAAGCATTGAAGCATGACTCTTGGTTGGATTTGCATTCCATAGCCAACAGTGTTGGTGTAGGCTCTCAACTTCTCTACTAGCTTGGAGAGGAGATGAAGCTCTTGCACTTTGCACTTCACACAATGAGAGTGTGTGTGTGAGTGTGTGTAGGAGAGTATACCCCTCAAGCAACCCCCTAACTTGCTTTGGTCGACCTCCCCTTGTAGCTCATCATTCAAGATCATTGGACCTCTTCAAGCCTAGCCAATCAAGGGCATATCAAGCAACAAGGGTAGCCTTGGAACAAGTGTCACCCTTTCCCCTTTGAGAGAGAGGACTTGATAAATGCTAAAACTGTAATGGGAATGGCCTATGAACTTTGAAAATAGTGGAATTAAGAGAATTAAGGTGAGCATTTTTGTGAGATCGTTTTGAGAACATAGAGGGTGAACGTAACTGATGATAGCAACACAAACATAGTACTTAATTAACTTGGCATGAACAATACTTTTGCAAGAGAGAGAGTATTAGAGAACATGACAATAGTTGAGGACTCGATTTACTTGGAGCCGGTCCCCCCTCCAAAAGGCGTTTGTATTATAGATTCTCCCTTCAAGACAAACTTTGTTACAATATAATCTTTGTGTTCCTTGTGACCTTGGTGATGCTATGAAGATGGAAAGCTTCATGCATCATGAGCTTAACATAAAATTTCCCAAGCCTCAGTCCCAAGGCCTCAAACACCTTCGAGGTGGAGAGAGCTAGCGGAGAATGAGGGTAGGGAAGAGAAAGAAGAAACATTCCATAGGAGAAAGAAATAGTTCCTCACTTATCATCACTCTTCTTGCTTGGCATAGCATAATAACATAGCAATGAAGATGAAAAAGATGGCAAGCTTAAGCATTGAAGCATGGCTCTTGGTTGGATTTGCATTCCATAGTCAAGAGTATTGGTGTAGGCTCTCCACTTCTCCACAAGCTTGGAGAAGGAGATGGAGCCTTGCATTTTGCACTCCACACAATGAGAAAATGTGTGTGTGTGTGTGTGTGGGAGAGTATACTCCCCCTCTCATGCTTGGTCCACACCTCTCTCTCTCTCTCTCTCTCTCTCTCTCTCTCTCTCTCTTATATTATTTTATTATTCATTTGGACATGTGTCCTCTTTGTCTGCTTTGAGAGAAAAAACTTAATTATTTATTTTTATGTATCTAAATTCTCATTGGACCCCTTTAAAACTTAACCAATAGCATTTAAGTACATCACGAGGGCCACGTGTGGAGGATCATTTGAACAAGTCTCTTTTATGCTTATTAAGTCATTTGGTTAAATTGAATACTTCAAGGACTTAGTCAATCAAGCAAAAAACTTAATTATTTATTTTTATGTATCTAAATTCTCATTGGACCCCTTTAAAACTTAACCAATAGCATTTAAGTACATCACGAGGGCCACGTGTGGAGGATCATTTGAACAAGTCTCTTTTATGCTTATTAAGTCATTTGGTTAAATTGAATACTTCAAGGACTTAGTCAATCAAGCAAGCATATGTCTTTTATGCTTCTTAAGTCATTTGTTTTGAATTGAATACTTCAAGCCTTAGTCAATTAAGCATGGACTTTCATGCCTCTTAAGAATTTATATTTGAATTTAAGATTTGCCTCTCAGAATTTCTCTTTGAATTTAACATTTAAAAAAACTTAGTCATTTAAACATAAAAATCACCTCAAACTTTGGGCAAGGTTCCCACGACCACTTTAAGTGTCTTAGCATCTCATGCTTGGGTATGATTCCCACCTCGAGGTTAGCCCTAGCTTGCGTAAGGTCAAAGGACTTTTTAACACTAACTTTTGGAGGTCTTTAATGAAGCTAACCCTAAGGTCTTTTAAGTTCCATTAGATGCATGTTGCTCTTTGATAGACTACCTCCATTTGGACCCCTTTTGAGATGTAACCATCTCTCCTCTTGGTCCCTTGCTGAGGTAAATCTAGAAGCACTTATTGCACATTGCTCTTTGGTAGACCGTCTCCTTTTGGACCCCTATTGAGATGCAATCATTTCGCCTTTCGGTCCCCTGTTGAGATAGGTCTAGAAGCACATATATATATACTAACTTTTGTTTCCCTTTTATCTTCCCATATTAAGTGATTAGTTTAATGTGAGAAAATCATTTGGTGAAGTTAGATATTGTATTTAATGACAAAAACAATTAATTAAATCTACTTAATTATCATCGGACCCCTTGGGAGGCCAACCAATAGACTTTGAACACTCCTTGAGGGTAACCTAGCTAGGGGTTTGACATGTGGCCCACTTGCCTCTTGACCAAGGGGTGCCCTTTGGGAGAGAGAGTGGTCAAGCAACCAACCCCCTACTTGCATGGCGCGCCACGATATGATTTGACTTTTGTGACACCTCAAGCCGCTCGAGCTTTGGCCCAGTTCTCACCACAAGCTCGGCCATTAAGCCCCTCAAGCTTGGGGTGGGTTCCCACCTCAAGTACAACCCTAGCATCTTAAGCATAACAAGCACCTCAAGAATCTCAACAATCATGCGCTTTAAGCATCTCAGTCATCAGGCACAACAAGCACCTCAAGCTTGGGCTTGGTTCCCACCTCAAGCACATCCCTAACTTACCTAAGGTCAAAGGACTTTTAACACTAACTATTGGAGGTTTCAATGAAGCTAACCTTAAGGTCTTTAAGCTCCATTGGTTAGCCTTGCTCTTTGACATACCATCTCTCATTTGGGCCCCTTTACCATTGGCCCCGTGTTGAGATAGATCTGTAAGCACATGTCTATATCCTAACCCTTGTTCCCGTTTATTCTCCCACATTAAATGATCAGTTTAATATGAGAAAATCATTGGGGTTGGTTAGATATTAGATTTTATAACAGAGTACACAAAATGGGAGCAGAAAAAGAAAAAGAAAAAGAAAAACAATTGCAATTGATGGAGAGGATGGTCAGATGAGGGTGATGATCAATAAGGTCAAGAGTATAGTGACCGGCATGCCAACCCACCTCTTTCTGGATTCGAAAAGTCCCTACCTACCACCTTTCACTTTACTTTTGTACCCAAGCATTGGATTGTATCAGTTTGGTCTCTCCCTGCAATGGCGCCCCTTGCAGTGAGCCTCTCATATCTACTTTCAACTTTCGTTTCAATTCTAGTTACCTTCTTACATCAAAAGACAACGAAAGCAAAGGCTAGCAGCTCCTCCCTTTCTCAGCTATATGATCATAATGTCAACGCCTTCCACTAGAAAGCAATAGCAGTTTGCTAAGGCGGCGGCTCTCTGACTGCTTCGTGGAGCAAGGCACGCTTGCTACGACAGTAATGAACACTATGGCAATTGCAACGGACAATATACACCCTATATAGCAACATTATGTGTGAATCCCACATTTGTGTCCCGACTTGTGGCATGGCCATTGCACATGTTTTCAAAGTTTTTACTCGTTTCTCATGGAACAAAAATTGCATTTTAAGATGCTACTTGGATATGGGGGGATGTCGTCACCCCATTTAGCTCTTTGTCTGGCCTTTATGACTTTGGTTGCTCTTTGCCATGGGAGCGTACATGCATGTATGCATGGGAAGATAGTCGGGACTGTACCAAAAGCTTGTGTCGTGTTTGAGAGTTCAAGGGTCCGTTTCCACCCAATCTGATCCTTAAGTAAGATATGTGCTCCCATGGTAATCCTTTTATACTTAGGGGCTGCTGATATTGCCGCTTCAACTCAGCAAGCATGTAGCATGATCACACTCATCATATAGTCTTAAATCCATGTAGATATAGGCAACTAGTCAAATCATATAACCATTAGTATATCTAGCGATAATATAATTACACTAACATATTGGTGAAGTGTTAAAATCAATGATCATATATCTCAATCAACTTGTTGTTATCAGCTCACTCTATCTCTATTTTGCTTGGGTAATTGACTCATAATCATTGTATCTCCTAACGCTATAACCAATAGTAAACTTTGTAGCTATCAATTGCCAAGGCAAGTCAATCATGAGTTTCAAATTGTTATAAATGGCTACACTTCTTCACACGTACTTGACCATCAAACCTTGTCACAATATTACCTTCTTCACTTTGTACAATTAACATATATAGGCGATGATGATTAGCTAGGCTTGGATTCGAAGACTTTGGTCGGGTTCCATCCTCTTTCAGGATCTAAATATCACGTTTTCTTAAAGCATTGAGTAGATTATAGTGGCCAAGGGTCCTCCCGTTTAGCTCCATATATGCAACACTCCAATCTAGCAAACACGAGCATTTTATAGTGACAATTACCATCTTCAAAGGGCTTGTTATTAACGAGGTGAAAAGTATACTCGAGGGGATAACAATATAAATTGTTCACCTCGTTTTGTTGGGGTCTTCAAGTATGTACACATTAATCCATGTCTTCCACTTTAGGCAAGCCTCTAAGATCCTAGGTATACTTCAAGGGTGGCATACACAATTAGGGTTTCACGGTGAGATGAATATTTGTAAATTTTGTGTTTTTCTTTCAATTGGCATAATTAAGCCCATGCTTGAAGTTAAGAAAAGCTTGCATCAGCAATTGTAGGAAACTTGTTTTTGTCTACTTTTATAATGTAATGATAGAACCACACACCTCAATAAGAAAAACCATCATTCAATAAATTTTGCAACACTAAACTAGATTGTCTCTAGTGTTTGCACCGATTTTTGCAAGACACACAATGTGAACATCAATCATGCACCTCACATACATTAACATTGTGCAACAAACAACTAGAGCAGACCAAGGTGCCCAAATCTTCATCAGGCACAAATAACCCATGAATTCTACTCCTAGGATTATCGTTTCAGTATAGCCTAAAAGTCTTATGCTACTTATACTAGCTACACCTATAAAGAAAATGCATTACTTTGGGAGATTCTCTCTCTCTCGATTCCCTCTACCCACATGTCCCCTTGGCCCTCTTTGGTCGTGCATCGCTCATCGCTCTCCCTCGCCCTGCTCCTTTGCGACCCCCTGCTTCTACCTCAACCTCTGCCCCCTCCCGCCTCTGTGTGCTTGAAGCTTGAGACCCAACTCCTCCCTCACTTGCTCCATTGTTGCCTGCTTTCATCCTCTCCGCTCTACCCTCCCCTAACCACCGTGCCTGCATGTCTCCCTGGTTTAGAGAGAGAGAGAGAGAGAGAGAGAGAGAGAGAGAGAGAGAGAGAGAGAGAGAGAGAGAGAGAGATGCTGCATGGGTGTTACCATATACATGTAGTAGTGATGTGTGTGAACACACTTAGGACTGCCATGGCATTTTTTCCCTCACTAGCAGGTTTTTTCCCATGTGCATTGTATATACACCCATCACTCTAGGGCTATCATATCTTTCCATTGCACACTAAGTAATACTACTCTTTGTTGTGTGCCTTGAGCTTCGTTCGTCTTCTCCAAGCTGTGCGCATTTCCTTACAACCCTAATTCTAACAATTGGTATCATAGCAGGTTGCATCCTCCCGGACTTAGTCACCAACACACACTTGCTGACTTTCTCAGATTTTAGTGAGCTTTGGCGTCAGCACGTCGACAAAAGCTTAAGGGGAGCTCATAGAGATTGGTCTACTTAGATTTTTCATTTGGGCTCAATTCTGCCTTCGTTTCCACTACAGGCAGTATTGCGCAAGCTATTTCATCATTTTGTGCAAAATTTATATTAGTGCCGTTTTTTGCATAAAGGTCCCTTACAGTCTTCTACGGTTTGTGCTATATAGCACATGTTGTTCCTGCTTTGTTTGTCCTCTTTTCAAACAGTTTTCACATTAGGTGCAGCCATTCGCCATGACTGATAACAACACAGATGTGCTCAAGATGTTTTCTGCCGAGGATAGATTGGATGGGGACAAATACCCTATGTGGGCTTACGTGATGCAACATGTACTTGTGTCAAAGGGCATTTAGAATATTGTGCAGGGCATTGATGTACGTTCTGGTTCTGTGGATACAAGGGATGTTGAGGATGCTGCAGGTTTTGGTGGCAGGATTGTTGCTGTTAGAACTATTTTGCCTACAACTGAGCAAGCTTGTTGGGATGTAAGAGATGCTAGTGTCAAGGGTATAAATGAGTGTCCACGAGTGGTTTTTATTTCATGATCGGTAGTTCATGCACATCATGGTTGAGCAAGAAGCAACCTACTGTGGCCACTTCCAGTTGTGAGGTTGAGTACATGGCGATCTTCACAACTACGATTGAGTGTGTATGACTTAGATGCCTTATGGTTGCGTGTTGGATAGGACACTCCCAACACTATCTCCAATGATAGTCAGAGCACATTGGCAATTGCGAGAAACCCAGTTTTTCATGCTCGCACAAAGCACATTGAGGTGCATTACCACTATGTTAGGGAGAGGCTCTCAATAGGAGAGATCAATCTTGGCTTATATGCCAACATAGGACAACTTTGTAGATCATTTCACAAAGGCATGTCTTGTGAGAAGTTCTAAGCTTTTCCCAAGCTTTGGGCTTACTCCCCTTTGTGGACTGATCATGTCCTTAGGGTATGGCACTTCCCTATACTCTATGTGCTAGCTCTCGTTCATTGCATCACTCCCAGGGGGGATTTGTTACCTTATACATGCGGTGGTGATGTGTGAACACACTTAGGACCACTGGGGCATTTTTTCCCTCACTAGGACGCCCATCACTCTAGGCTACCTTATCTTTCCATTGCACACTACTCTTTGTTGTGTGCCTTGAGCTTCCTTCGTCTTCTCCAAGCTGTGTGCGTTTCTCTACAACCCTAGTCCCAACAGTGGGCGCACGAGAGAGAGAGAGAGAGAGAGAGAGAGAGAGAGAGAGTCTTTGAGGGAATCTTCCCAACATTCGACTAAATTCATCTTGTTTCAAAATCGACCACCCAATATGTCGATAAAAAGGGGTTAGTAGTGTCAATTGCAATTCTAACCCCTTTTTACCCCGACTTGGTAAATTCCCTCAATCAATGCACATAGTGCTCTCTTGTTACATTTGGCTCACCAGGATTGTGATCGATCCCTGCGTCTCGCTTCCATAACATATACAGTTACAATAGGCTATAATTTGTTTAGCTCGTACTCACGTGAAGAGAAGAGCTCGCAGAACCTCAGATCGTTAAACCCTACTTTGCCGTGCGCGGGCTTCTGCATCTCCACTCTCCTCAGCACATCATGCCCAGGTACTACACCGGCCTGGTCCCACCATTTTCTGTCGTGTCTTCGCCTCGCTGATTGTCGTTTTCTTGCAGATATTATTGTGATTACTGCGACACTTACCTCACCCATGACTCGGTATGTTTCTCCATTTTGCATCTTCTTCACCCTCTAACGTTATTTGTATGGTCTGATCTTGTCTTTTTTTCTTCCCGTTTAGCCATCAGTAAGAAAGCAGCACAACGCAGGATACAAGCACAAGGTGCGTAAATATCAGCAATTTGTGTTTTTGTTCTCTCTCTCTCTCACACACACACACACACAGATTCTCACACTTCTTTCTAGCAACATATTTTGGGTGCGTCCATTTTCAGCTGGTTTTGTTGTGTGCCTTGTCAATTTTATCCATTTTTATGTTTTGTTCAAGACTGAATCCGAGCATTTACACTCTCTTAACCCATAAAATTGTAGGCAAATGTGCGCAGTTACTATCAACAATTTGAAGAGCAGCAAACACAAAGCCTGATTGATCAGAAGGTAAAGGAACATCTTGGGCAGGCTGGATATCAACAGGTGGGTGCAGCGTTCCACCAGCACTTAACCGCATTCCCAACTGGACCGTATAGACCCCCCGTTGCTGTCCCAGTCTTGCCTGTGCCAGGTTCTCTCCCTGGAGGAATACGTCCCCCCGTTCTACCTCGGCCACTTGTACCTGCTCCAGGTTTTCCCTCTTCTGCATCTACTTTTTTTTCTCTTGTCTTCACTATGTAGCTTGTTATGGCAACAATGTATTGCTTGAAATGAATTTTGTGAGGTTCTATGGGCTTTTCAATGACAAAATGTAATTTCTCCTGTTTGTTCATACAACGCCTCACTTTTTGGTTGGTGAAAGGATGTTTTGGAGAGCTCACCAAAACATTATGCATCCTCGTCTCTTTCTCAAAGCCAATATTATCATGTTTTTTTTCCGAGAGCCAATATTATCATGTTAGTTGACCTTATGTTGATTGTGGCATCAAATTAATACAAGCAGACGTGTTCTCTAGATGTTTTAGGACATTTGGAGTCTAGGTTGTCCTAAAAGTTATTTTTTACCGGTTCTTGCTGTTTTGACTATTGTGGATGGAGCATTAATTTTTTACCACATGTTTTATGTTGGTTCTCAACCTTTTTGGGTATTATTGCATTCAATTAGAAGCATGGCAGAAACGTATATGGCAGACATGATAGTCTTGGCAAATTAAATTTTAGATCGGTGTAATAAAAGATGACATCAGGAGATAACGAAAAGATGGAGAGCCATGCCTCTTGTGATTAAGGTGCTCTACTCAACTGCAATTCAAACTAATCTAGGATGTTATGTATATAACCTAACAGGCAATCACATGAGATGCAAACAGGGATACACTTGCCGTACTTGCCAATTAAAAGTCCTCAATAACATTTATGAATTGTGTGCGGGTTCGCTTAGGATGGTTGCAAAGAGGACGGGGGAGCGAAACATCGCAAATTCTCTTCAATTTTGAGTTCTACCTTGAATCTTTTGGATTATCAGTAGTGTCTATATGCCAATCGTTTTTGATGAATCAAAAGGTGGAATCTAGTGCGATGTGGATTGCACAAGAGGGGGAGCCATGTTAGTTTAGGCATCTCTTTGGATTCGTCTAGTCGGTCCCAATTTCTCCCAAGGACAGTGGTTAGTGAGTGGAAGCTGTTTTGTGGCTGTGCCCGGTCAATGTGAGAAAGTTTTCTCATGTCAGGATGTGCTTAGCCATGTGTAGCCTTGGGTTTTGGCTTGGTTCCATGGCCATTAGGCTCTTGCTATTCTTCCTGTTTGGACAAGCAGTGAAGTTGAGGTCACATATTGTCAAGTTTGGATCTTTGTACTTCTTTGGTTATTTTCAGCCTCTTCTTTGCAGGTTTATAGTAGTATTCATATCTAGTTTTTAGCTTACATTAGGACTTAAGAATTTGTTCCTTTAGAAGTTGTTGTGTGGAGTCTTGTTTTTAGGATTAAGTCTTTGAGATGTCTTATCTTTTTTACTTCAAAGTTGAGTATTTGTTTCAAGTTTTAGCCAAGTCAGCCGCTCCAACTTATTTTGTGTATGCCTTTCCTAAAAACATTTTTAAGTAAATAATGTTTTGTTTTATCTAGTTTTTTTAATAGCAAATAAAGTGATTAGTTTTTCTTGTGTCCCTTGCTTTTGTAGTTTTATGAGTGTTTTATCCCCTCTTATAATTTGTGAGTCTAGACTATTCTGCACTTATGAAGATGTATTTTTCGCTGTCTTGCCGGTATTTTTTCCCATGGCCCTACTGGCCACTGGTGCTTTTTCTTTGCCTATTCCCCATTTTTTCCCGTCGTGGGGGTTGGTGGACAGCTGGCCGACCTGGACAGTTGGGGGCGTATGTCTTTTTTGAAAAACTTTTTAAGTAAATAATGGTTTGTTTTATCTAGTTTGTTTTAGTAGCAAATAGAATGCTTAGTTTTTTTTTTTTTTTGGTTTTCTTGTGTCCCTTGCTTTTGTAGTTTTGTGAGTCTTTTATCCCCTTTTATAATTAGTGAGTCGAGACTATTCTGAACTTATGAAGGTGTATTTTTCACCGTCTTGTCTGTATTTTTCCCATGGCCCTACTGCCACTAGTGCTTTTTCTCTGCCTATTCCCCATTTTTACCAGTCGTGGGGTCGGTGGACAGCTGGCCGACTTGGACAATTGGGGGTATATATGTGAGGATAGGGGCATTAGGGGAGCATAGTGTGCACAAGCCCTTGGGAGTATAGGGCGCCTCTAAGCAGTAGCCTTAGGAGGTGCAATGGGCACATGCCTTAGGGTGCATTCAGCCCTAACGTTAACGGTTTTTCTCCCCCACTGTTAGGCAGTGGGCAACCTGATTCCTTTGGTGTGTTTTCCCCCTCAAGGCAGCCAACAGGTGGACGATCTCATGCAGAGGCAGAGCATCTTTGATGCAGGCCTAGGAGAGCAACTTCTTCTAGAGGGCAGCCATACGACAACAGCTTTGAGCCTTGTTTCCTCTCTCTCCAGATCCACCTTGTGCCGGGAGGAGATGCAGTTCAGTATAGTCCATGTGGAGACCATGTCAATGGTATGGTGTGCAGGAACAGTTGGCAGCAGTCGCAGTTGTGTGCACCTTGGGTCTAGCCATGAGGCATGTCTGATATATACCGGGACCACTCGTGGTCACTTGTATCAGCAATTTGTTATCAACATGAAGAGCCTTTCCCATATATCTCTCTCTCTCATTCAGATGTCCTGTCTCTTTCTACCTTAGTGATCTCTCTTCTCCACAGTTGTGCCTTGTTCATGTATGTGGCATTGCAGGTGATCTAGATCGGAGTTGAGATGTCCACTCGATCACGAGCGAGTTTTTGTCTTCATTGCATCTTCTGTTGCCACCTTTGACATGGTATCAGAGCCCTATGTGTAATGACCACCTCGGATACTCGGATTTTGTTGATCGGGTGTTGTTTTGGATTTGATTGAGAGAGAAGAAGCTTGCTGGCTTTTCTTGTTTTTCTCTAAGTATGTGGTAAATTTGGGGGTGTGGAGGCTATGGATCCTTGTCTACGACTTCCCCGTCTTTACCCTTGTTCTCAAGATTTTCTGAAAAAGAGACATGTGCACGAGGATCTCTTGATACACCATATTTTCTGTTCGTGCATTTTCCTACTCGATACGGTCTTAGTTGTTCTGGTTCAATCACATATCTTATCATTTCTAAGTCTCTTGAAAAGACATCTGTTTCTACTTCTTGTCTTCTTCGAGGAAATCGTGGTGGAATCTCTAGCACATGCTTGACATCATTTCTGGAACTCTTATCTCCAAATTGTGGTCCTCTTGACAGCATAACCACCTCTTTAGTTTAATGGATTAAGAACTACACTCCATTGAATAGCAGTTCTTGATGTTTGAGATCCCATTGATCCCATAGCTCGAGTCTCCCACTTATGTTCATAGCAAACCAGAATTACAAGCCTAGAGGTTATCCTCCTAGGACAGGCCAACCAATGGGAGCACCGCCAGCCGGAAGGTCCATGCTATAAATGTGGAGGTGATCATTGGATCAACGAACTAAAATCTTTGGATTCTGTGAGGGGTGTGGAAAGGATCACCTTCTTCAACACTGTGCTAAGAATCTTGACAACCTCGGAAAAGCGACCCTCAATGTCATTGGATTTTACCGTGCTCGAGCGGATTTGAGTCAAAGCCGACAATTTCGGTAAAAGTGGTGACTAGAGCTCAAGCTTAGAAAGCAACCAAAAATCAGCCAGTGGCGGATGAGTTGAAGCTTCTAGAACAAACCAAATTTGAAAGCAGATCCATTAGGACTCAACGGAAATCGTGGAAGCAAAACATGACAAAATGAAAGCAATAAGGCTAAAGGAAAAGACGGCCCAAGAAACTGAACTAAACCAAACAAAAGAACAACTCAGACGTGAACAAGAGAACAAAGAAAACGTCAGGGAATTGGAAAAGTCAAAAACTGCATCAGGCGGATCAGTCTTGGTTGAAAAGGTGAACGAGCATTTAGATGCTATGTTGCAAGCCTATGAGGGCAAGGCTAAAGAACAACCAAACCTTGGAACAAAGATTGCTAACCTATCCGCATTCTGAAATAGAAACCTAATGAATGGAGATTTGCAAAAAGCTCATAGAGACCGCTCAAGCTCTAATACAGCCAGAAACCTTGAAACCCCCTGAGGAAGTAGTGCATGTGTCGGAAAAGGTAAACACAAGCACACTCGAGGAATACAACATGGGCGAACAAATCAAAATTCTTGGATTGTGTGACAGTTGTGGATGGGATCACTTACTCAAACACTCCGCTAAGAATCTAGAGAATATGAGTAAACTAACATCGTGGAAAAGAAAGGACCCTTGGATACGAGGGTTGTTGGGAGTACAACGGATGTGGCTAAGTTGCTTGAGATGCTACCAATTCTTAAAATGGACGAGCCTTGGTCACAATCACTATGGGAGACGATCAGAAACAGAAAAGACGGAAGTGCCACGTTGATGTCATCACCAATCCTTGAGGTCAACATGGATCATGAGATCTATCCTGGGGATATACAGTCGTTTTACGGGGATGAAGGGACGGAACTATCAATTGAGAGTAAACGAGCGACCATACGAACCTTACCATCCTTTGTAGGGGAACATGAGACAAAATCTGAAGTGAGAATTGCATCATCCCAATGGAATCCTATTCTACAGATCGCGGACACAAAGAGTCTACATGACTTGATATCTTCTCCTATAAGATGCACCATTAATCTTGTCGAACTTCTGAAAATCAGACCACATTTGTGGGGACAAATGAGCAGAAACCTGAAAAAAATGGGGATGAAAATCCATCCGAAAGATAAACTTGTAGGTGAAATCATGGAAACCTTTCAACTAGAGCAACCCAAACCAGAGCCCATCTGTCTGCGGGTGGAATGATGATGAGAATTGCAACCGCGTGGCAATGTTCTCCCAAATTGCTCTTCAAAATTGTGAGGATTAGTGATGCTAATTCTATAATTAAGACTTAAACTTCATACTTAAGATCAAACTGAGACTCAAGAGACTGAATGTGTGTTTGATTGATTGAATGAATGCTTGAAAATTGAGTACAATAGGCTCCTTATATAGGAGACGAAGAGACACAAATGAAAAGACATGTCTCATGGTGAAGAGACGTGACTTAAGACGTAAGACACATCCTTTCGGCGAAGAGCTGCAACCTTTGGACGAAGAGTCGCAGTCGTAGAGCGAAGGGGTGTGATCAGTCGTCGAAGGAGTGTGGCTTTTGGCGA
This sequence comes from Adiantum capillus-veneris, assembly GCF_014529385.1. Lineage (NCBI taxonomy): Eukaryota > Viridiplantae > Streptophyta > Polypodiopsida > Polypodiales > Pteridaceae > Adiantum > Adiantum capillus-veneris. Next base: position 55,326,118 of record NC_140937.1, read on the forward strand.
AGATGCACGTCTTTTGGGCGAAGGGTCGTGACCATCCAAGCGTATGGGTCCTTCTTGGCATGGTACTTTGCGTATTTGTAACTAGGAGTAGATGTAATACTGTAACATAGTCACAATCAGTAGGTTAAGTCGAGTTTTACCTGGACTTCCACCTGAGGGAAAAAAAATCATTTTCCTTTCGGAACAAGTTCGTGTTAAGACTATGAATATTTGACGGAGACTTTGCCTACATCTATCAATTGGATCGGGAAACCTACGGACATTATTGGTGAGATAATTGAACCTCGTGACATTCTCTCCTATTTAGAATGAGAACCTCGGTTAAAGAAATGACTTTTGATGTTGATAGAACTTCTCAAAAGCATTAAATCTCCCAAAATCTTCAATCTTTGAGTTATCTGAAACCTTTGTCTTGAACCTTTGCTTCTTGTGAAACCTTTTTGCAAGACTAAAGCCCATGCCATTGCATTATTGAAAGACTTTTTAGAGGAATTTTGCATAATCAGGTTGACTGCAACAAGAGATTGATCTTCAAAAGCCTTTATATGATACAAGATTTCTGGTTTAAGATCTTCCAATAATTGTGAAATATTTGGTGAAGACGAAATCTTCTCAAGGCATTCTTTAGAGAGAGTAACTTCATCTTTACGAATCATTGGAGAGGATTTTGGCTTGAAATTGTAATCATCTTCCAATAACAAATCCCAAAATTCTTCAAAAACTGTCACTTCATGACTTGCAATTGGCATATCATCATCCAATACTTCAGACTCAGAATCTGCAACTATGTCCTTATCTTTGTCTGGTAACGAAGTATCAGTTGGAAAAACTTCTTCATCAATAATAATTTTTGAATTTACATCGGAGATCATACTCGCTTCATAATCCACTGTATCATGTTGTTTGATTTGTATACGTGAGGCTTGAATCACTCGTACCGCATGATAAAGCCCGTGTAAAATCAATTCATGTCCATCTTTGAATAAATTGATAGTATGTCGTCGAAAGCTAATTGTTCGATCATATCGAAATAACCAATGCTGACCAAGAATCATGTCGTAGTAAGATAAAGGCATAACTTCGACATCCAGTTGATCTGCATAAGTTTGAATCTCGAAGTGCAATTGTTGAACTGTCTCATCACAAGTGAAAATTGTTCCGTCTACTAATTCCAAGTGAGATGTCTTTTGAGTTGGTAAACTAAGCTGTTGAACGATCTGAGAACTGACGAAATTATTCGAGCATCCGCTATCCACCAAAACATTGATAGATCAACCATTGAGAGTTCCAAGAAGGCTCAAAACTTGCTTTGAAAGAGGCTCCAAAATTGATGAACCACATTGAGCATGCTTCATAAGAATAGTCATATCCGTTGAGACATGAATTGTGTTGACCACAGATTTTCCTTTATCTTGAGCAGAAGTTGGTTGTTCAACATTCGATGATGTGTCTGTGTTGGAATTTCTTTTCTAATTAGATCGATTTGGTCTCTTTGGACATTGATACCATCTATGGTCACCACCGCAAATTGTATATAAACCTTTCTTCTTTGAAGTCGAAGATGCATTTGACGAAGAGCCTTGGTGAGTATTAGAATGCCGATCTTGAGAAAAATCACGTCCTTTAACACGATCAAGTGGAGCAACATTTGAGGAAGCTTTACTTTGAGACTGTCGATCTTGAGAGTAGAACCTTGAAGTTGAATAAGGCGCTTTGGCTTGCTATCTGAACTGAGATTGTTGCTGTGACTTCTGCTATAGCTTTCACTGCAATTGCGCTGTGAAAAGCGAGCGCTGCTTAAAGTTCTATCACCAGGGAGAAAATTCCGTGTAGGGCGTTGATTATCGCCATGACGCTCCACATAGGCAATTGCAGTATCCAAGGTGGTAGGGTTGTATTTGTGCACATCGTCCTTCAGGTTGGATTCGAGTCTGTCGATAAAGCTGTGAAGTTTATCAGAGGGGCTGAGATACTCTATTTCCAGAGTTTATCTCTGAAACTCTGTGATATACGCGGCCAAGGAACCTGTTTGGCTCAGGCGGCGAAGAGAGGACTGGGCATGAAAATCCTCATTGGCAGGTTCGAATGCCTTGCGAATAGCACGCTGGAATTTATCCCAAGAAGGTGTGCGTTTACCATAAGCAACCCATCATTGCCACCAAAGAAATGTCGTGTCCTTTAGCAGGGAACTAACAAGTGCAACTGTTTTACTCTCAATCAAATCTGTGTTTGATAAGTAAACCTCCATTTTGAACGGCCATTGGTCCAGCACGCGCTTGTCGCAACGACCATTATACGGTTTCGGCAGTTTAACATCAAGCTTCTTCTTCTATGCAACATTAAAAGTGTTATAAAGCAATTGAAGTTCGTGATTGTCTACCTCATCAGTTAGATCTGGTTTGTTTGGTTGGTCCACTGAAGCTTCGGAAGAAGGTGGTGGAGAAGCAACATTAGTCGTCTGAGAAGTCGTTTGACGATTTGATGTCTATATCTACCAAGCCGCACACTCCAAGGACTTGGCAAGCTTTCAAGAAATTTTTATCCCCGAAGTCATATGGCATCTTCCTTCGGAGTGCTTAGTGCAACTTCTGGCAGAGTGGGGTATTCTGAAATGCTTGCCATAGAAACCCTAGCAGATTATAACTTGAAATTTCTTGACATCTCTCAATAGATGTCTCTTCACGAGCAGATGACCTTGGAGGTCCAGTGTGATTGCTATTTTTGGACTACCATCGCCGCCAAAGAAACACTCTCTGTCCAAGAGTTGATGGACAATGCTGTGCTCGGCTACAACCTTATGGAATGAACCTTACCCCTAATTTTTAGTGCAGGTTTCAGGATGGAAAGTCAGTCGACTTTTCGAGCTCGATTGATGTCGAGATTGCTTTTTAAGTTTGAAATCTGTTTGAGAACTTGTTTGGTGATCCTATTTGGAATTTGTTTGAATTTTGAAATGGATGGTATCTGTTTTGAACCTGTTTTGGTGCCGATTTGAAATGTTTGACTCTGGATTTAATACTGGTTTCATTGATTGGTGATTTTTACTCTCGGTGGAGTAGTGACAAATGATGTTTGAAAATGCTTGCTCATTCATAGTCATGGCCCGGACCCTTGTGGTTATTTGCGGGGGAAGTATTGAATGATTGAAAAGTGTTGTTTTTACTCATGGCCCGGACCCTTGTGGTTATTTACGGGGGGAGTATTAAGAAGTTTGAGCAGTGGTTACTCTTAGCACCTCCAAACGACGTAGACTCTGGTCTTGGGGGCGTTTGGTTGTAAAAGGCCTCTATCTCATGGCTCGAACCTTTTTAGGTTATTTGAGGGAAGAGTGATAAGGGAGTCGTTGAACAACTCATGGCCCGCACCTGGATGGTTATTTGCGGGGGGAGTTTTTATTGGCGGCTTTATGTTTCTATGTCTTGTAACATGCATATGTGAGCATTTATGTTGCATGGTGGTGTGCCTACTATTGAATATTCCTAATTGGATGAGATTGCTTGGGTATGTAATTTTAGTGCATCAAGACACCCGTGGAAGATCAGTACGGTCTAGGTGTGATGGCTAATTTTACTACGCCAGCATATCAAGAGTTCCGAACTGGACGAAAGAAGAAGCCAACTAACTCTTTGATCAAAGGAGTAGAAAGGAGAAGCCAACTCCTTAACAAAAAAAATAGCAAACTGATTGTCCCTCGAAAGAACGACCCTCGAAAATTTTTGAGCTAACTTGAGTTGTTTTGCAGAAATGCTGTAATCGCGGACGATTACTTTCTTTCAAGAAGGGGGGATGTCACAAATTGCTGATGTGTCGAGCCTTGAAGCATGGAGCCAACTGGCAGATCACGGCCGAAGGGGCTAAACCCTAAGAAGAACAAGCAACAACAGAAGAAGAAGTCCTACCAACTTATGGGACCCCGTTCGATGGGGCCCAAGTGACACAAAGGAATTAAAAAGCAGGACCCACACACATACCAAGAATTACGCAAAAGATGATGACGTGGCAGTTGTACGGACGCTTCAGATTTTCTTCTGACATGATGACATGGTACTGTATGGATTTTTGCATTTTGCGTTGATTGTTGACGTGGCAGTTGTACGGAATTCCGTGATTTACGCTGATAGCTTTTTGGCTTTGCTTTTGGATCGGAAGCTTTTGAGTTTGAAGGCTTTTCATGTAAATTGCTTTTGGGGCCTAGGGCCTTTAAATATGAGGCCATGGGCTCATTCTCTGGCATGCTTCCTGGAGAAGGTGCAGAGTCTGGAGTACCGGCTTGTATTGTGTTAATGCAATATAAAGAAATACCGAAAGGGGCGCCAAGGTTTGGGACCAATCCTCTTTGGGGTGGAATTCCGCCACTCCGTATCGCGTGTCGTCTCTCTCTCTCTCTCTCTCTCTCTCTCTCTCTCAGGTAAGTTGTTATTGACGTGCCAAAAGTTTACTCAGTGTGTTCTTTTCTATTGGCACGTGGTGCCCGCCTTGTGACAGAGAAGATAGTGGGTTTCCAGGTAGCGTGAAAGGGAGCCAACCCAGCAAAGAAGTCCTTTGCGAAAGCGACTCCTGAAGCGTCCCAGGGGTCAGAAAGAGCAGGAAAGCTAAGGACTCAGCCGAGACATATGGAGCACAAGCTAGAAACAGAAAAGGAAGCCTTTGTGCGCAAGTCATTCAAAGAGAGGAAGGTTATGATGGTTGAGAACAAATGCTTCATATGCGAGTAGCTTGGTCATTTTGCTACAAAATGTCCACAGAGAAAGAGGCCAGATGACCCAGAGGACAAAAAGGACAAGAAAGGGAAGAAGCCAAACCCACGACAGGTTTAGTGCCAGACATTGGGGTGATAAGCCAAGCTCAGATGCTAAAAAATTATGCAGAGCGTGGGGTAAAGTTAGGGATGAGACAACACTTATTTTCTTTGATCCAGGTGCTAAAGCAAACTTTATCTCACCAAAGTTGGCTGTCAAATTGAGCATCAAAGCTGAAGAGATGGGGCACACAACAGAGGCAGGTTTGGCATGTCCTGCTCACTCAGTGTGTGTTACTCCTATCATTGGAAAGCTGTGACTACATATTCAGTCGTATGTGGACACAAAGGAATTTTATATCATGCCAGTGGAAGGGTGCGATGTGTTGTTGGGAATCCCATGGATGTTTTGTGTACAGGAAGTGTTGGATGTCTTTAACAAAAAGGTCTAGGGGCAAAACTCACATCTTGGATGTAAAGCTTAAAGGGGAATCTGTCCTTATTGTATCTGCTTTGGGCCTCGGGAATCACTTCTGTAATCAAGAATCATTTTTTTGCGTACTTGGTTTTTGCACCTGATGTTTTAGATAATTGTCCTTATTGTATCTGCTTCCGCAATCACTTCTGTAATTAAGAATCATTTTTTTGCGTACTTGGTTTTTGCACGTGATGTTTTAGATAATTGTCAGTGTTAGATAAAGAAAGGTTAGCATTTTCGCGAGACTTTAGTGATTGTTTTTTTGATTCATTATCGTCTCGGTTGCCGCTAGAGAGGCCTAAGGATCATGCGATAGATTTGGTGCCAGGTTTGCCATCTAGTATAGCTAGGTTTGTATATGCTCAAAAGTCACTAAAAATTGGCTCTAGACCTCTTTTGAAAATGGTCGTGACCATTTTCAAATGCGCTAGAAATTGACATTTGAGCATATAGATCCAACGCTCATGCTCTAGGGATCCCAAAATTACTTTTAAAAAAAAAGCGGTCAAGTTTTACTCTTACTACTGCCATGTGTCCATTTGACTCCCTTTGGTTTAATTTTCTAGTACCCATCAACTTATAAAGTGTAGGGAGGGGCCTAAATGACTTTGAACTGAGCCTAGACACCCTTCTATTGCTCGGATTTGAGTGCTGATTGGCCCGACCATCTCGTGGCGACCTACCCTTCCTGACTGCAGATGAAACTCTCGGTCGTCGACCGTTTGACACTAGCCACACAATGTCCGGCCATTGTGTGGCTAGTGGTTGCCACAGCCTTGTGACATTTAGAGTGAAAAGTATCCGATCCTAAGAGCACTTGGTCTCCAAAAGCTGCCAGCGCGTGAAATGCTGAAATCTGTACAGCTGCCACAACACCTGCTGTCAACGTAAAACGTGGACTACCGTAGTGGGTCCTGCTCTATTTTGGGAACTTGGGTTTCATCGAAAGTTGAACTTTTAAATGGCTTGGGCCACTCGACGAGGTTCTGTAAGTTGGTGAGAACTGCTTCATCTTCTGCTGTATCTAGGGTTTAGGCCCCTTGGTTGAGATATGCAGGTTGGCTCAGGTCTTCAATGGCTTGACACGTTAGTAGTTTGTGATATCCTCCCTTTTTGAAAGAAGAGTAATCGTTCGCGATTACAATATATGTGTAAAACAACTCAATTTAGTTTAAAAATATCTGAGGGTGATTTCGAGGGTCAATCAATTTTCTCGTTGCCTATCATAGGTCTCGATATTCTGGCGTAGCAAAATTAGCCATTACACCAAGACTACGCTCATTTGTATTATGTAACGTGTCTCGATGCACTAAAATTACATACCCAAGCAATCTTATCCAATTAGGAATATTTAGTGGTTGACACATCACAATGCAGCACATATGCTCACATATGCATGTTACAAGACACAACGAACAGCGCTACTGAGCACTTTGTGCGGCAAGAAGCTACTCAACAACTACCTCGTCACTTGCGCAAATAACCTAAAAAGGTCCGAGCCATGAGCTGAGAGGTGATACAACCAAACGCTCCCTAGACTGTAGCCTGTGTCGCGTGGAGGTTTCCTGCATATAACTAATTGTTCCTCAAACATCCAGTGTGTGTCGTTCAAAGGTTTTGGAGCATACAACGAGACGTTCCTCAGACACCCGGATTGCGTCGTTTGGAGGTTCAGACATTATCAAACAACTCTTGAATACTCCGTACGGGAGTAAATTAGAAATCATTAAAACCAGTATTAAAACCAGAGTCAAACAATTCTCAAATCGGCACCAAGACAGGTTTAGAACATATACCATCCATTTCAAACAAACTTCAAAGAGTACTTTCTCGAACAAAGTTGAAAAAGTATCTAAATTGGAACAGACTTGGACACTCCAAGTCAAAAATCAATCGCGACAGCACCAAATAACCACTTCAAAACAATTCACAGATCACAATAGATTTGCACTGGCCCGACGGAGTTCCGTGCCTAGAGATATTGGCCCCAAAGACTGGCGCCCCTTTCGGTATTTCTTTTTATATTAATCAATTCAAAGTACAAGAGAGTGGCTAGGGTTTCACTCTCAGACTCTGCGTCCAGATGCTCTGAGAAGTGAGGCCCTCACCACTAATTTAAAGGTTACAAGGGATGCCTAAAAGCAGAGCCCCAAAAGCTTTTAAAAATAAAAAGCATCAGTTCTCTCTCTCTCTCTCTCTCTCTTAGAGTCTCTTAAAAAAAAAAAAAAGCAAGTTCTCTCTCTTTCTCATGGCGTAGAGAAAAAGCAAGATTCGCGTCGCTCGTCATTATTATTATTATTATTATTATTTTAATAGCCTCCGCGATTTTCGGAAATTAGGGTTTTTCGCAAAAATTAGGGTTTGCATGAATTTTAGGGTTTCTGGCATAAATTAGGGTTTCTGATGTCTGCCACGTCATCACTTTGTGACATACCCCCCTCTTGAAAGCATTGTAATCGACCGCGATTACGCTTGCAAAATCGACAAAAGCCATAAACCGTCTTAGTAGACACTGACTGTTAGTACCTACGTACTAGGAACACACATCTAGCACATGTACAAAATCGACAGTCACATCACAGGACTTCACATGACATTCAACATTCGTTCGGATCTTCGACCATGATTTATCGGCAATGTAGCTAGCAATCACATCTAGGTCCAATTGGGACCTCAACGATGTCCGATTGACTAACCGCTATTGCAACCATGTCTATTCGAGATTAATCAGACCAAAATGCTGCAGTCATTTCGGCTATCAGTTCCTGCACTCACAAGAAGTCAAGAACAAATCAGTATCATTCTCAGAAATTCCATTTCATAAAGTCATCCAACAGAATACTGTTAGCTCTCAGTATCCCTGAAGCTCAAAGAGACATCAGTGACTTTAGTATCAAAATCGAGGCATCTGTTGACAAAGGAGCGGAGTAACTCCCCTCTTGTGCATCCCACTGCACCAGATCTTCGGCCAAGCTGAGTTTCTGGGTTCCGTTTGGAGTAGACTATGCTAAACCAAAACATCGAGGTAAAGTTTCACAATCCGAGGAGTATCTGCTAGGTCCTCCTCCTCCATCCACTTAGCATCAAATGTAGGAAAGTTCTTGAACTAAACCAAGAACCGCCTTCGGACTTTACCTTTCTTCGTATCGTTATGTGCCAAAATCTGTTCAGGAACAAGGATCTCCACGTTTTCTTCCACTTCGGGTTGCTCATCAGGCACATCACCCTTAATAGGGTTCAAGAGACTCACATGCAATGCATTATGAATCCTCCAAGTATCTGGCAGTTTCAATCGGAAGGAGACATCATTTATCTTGTCAGTGGTCTGGAAAGGTCCGTAGTATCGCATACTAAGCTTTCCTTTCCCTTTTTCTTTCATAGGCGTGCCTTCTCAAAAGTAAGAGCACCCAATCATCCTCCTTCAATTTCAAGTCGCGACGATGGCGATCCGCTGCCTTTTTCTGTCGTTCTTGAGACTCCTGCAAAGTCTCGCGAACCTTGGCAAAAGCTGTATCCAAATCTCGCGAATATTCATCCGCTTCAAATATCTAATCTTTCGTGCTCAGGAAGGATGGAACCTTCGCAGCACTTTCAACAATCTCACATAGCGTCTTCCCCGTCGAAGAGTGTATCGTGTTATTGTAGGCAAATTCCACCAAAGGTAAGTTCTTTTCCCATTGAGTCTTCTGATCCCAGATACAAGACTTCAATAAATCTAAAATCACTGAATTGGCAATCTCAAATTGCCCGTCAGTCTGCAAGTGGAACGATGACGAGAACTGCAACTGCGTGCCAATGTTCTCCCAAATTGCCTTCCAAAACAAACTCATAAATCTGGGGTCTCTGTCTGAGACAATCGTCTCAGACGTGCCATGTAATCGGAAAAGCATCATGATCATTCTGTGTAATTGGGAGATCAAAAATGAAATCCAGTTCAATACTTTCCCAGGGGCGGGTGGGTATGGGTAAAGGATGTAACAATCCCTGTGCCTTATGCCTGTCAAACTTGACCTTCTAGCATACTGCGCACAACTCTTCCACGTCCTTTTTGAGTCACGGCCAAAAGAAGTATCTCTCTACCCCTTTCAGGGTGGTAGCAATGCCGCGGTGACCCGTAAAAGGTGGACAGTGGCATTCAGTCATAACCTTTTCCCTCAACTGTTGTGTAACGCACAACATAGTCTTTTTCATCAAGTAGCCTTCCCAAAGGGAGTATCTAGCTACTGTCTCCCCATCCCATATCTCTGTGAAAATATCTGCAAAATCTGTATCTGTGGCATATTGATCGACCATATCCTCGAAGCTCCTATGATGTATCGCGGAAATAGCCAGAACCAATGGTTTCCGAGACAAAGCATCTGCCACCACATTCTTCTGTCCCTGCACATGGACAATTTGGAAGTGGAATTGTGACAAGATGTTCGCCCACCGCATCTGCTTTTCCGAAAGTTGCTTCTGTGACAAGAAGTAGCGCAAACTTTGATGGTCTGTAAAGACAGTAAAAACCACTACGAGTAGGTAATGCCGCCACTGAGTAAGAGCATGGATAACCGCCAAAAGCTCTTTCTCATAGATCTGTGCTGTCATCTTCAGCCTAGAGAACAAACGGCTCTCGTAAGCTATGACATGGCCTTCTTGCATTAAGACCGCACCGAGACTACGACCACAAGCATCACAATATACTTCAAATGACTTCTGCAAGTCCGGCAAAGTCAAAATAGGTCCCGTAGTCAATTTCTCTTTCAATGTCCGAAAGGCAGTCACCTCTGTGGGTCCCCACGAAAAAGGTACTCCTTTCTGTGTCAAGGTATGCAAAGGGGAAGCAACCTCTGCAAACTTTCGTATGAACTGCCTGTAGTACGAACACAGTCCCAAGAAGCTTCTAACTTCATGGACATTCCTCAAATCGGGCCAATCACGGATAGTCTCTATCTTGGCCGGGTCCATTTGCACTCTTGCTGCTGCTGACACAATGTGTCCCAAAAAGTGTATCTCTGGTAGGAAAAATTCACTTTTCTTTGCATTAATCACTAACTTGTGATCTCGTAATGCCTGAAAGACTTGAAGCAGATGATCTCTGTGTTCTGCCTCATTCTTGGAGAAAACAATGATGTCATCAAAGAAAGTGCCAACAAATAGCCTGTACTCTCGAAAAATCCTGTCTATCATCCGGTTAAATGTCGCAGGAGCATTGGTTAAGCCAAAAGGCATCACCAAAAACTCAAATAACCGAAAAGTCGTCTGAAAAGCTGTCTTGTAGACATCTCCTGGCGCTATCCTGATCTGATGATATCCACTCTTCAAGTCAATCCTGCTAAAGCACGAGGATCCCTATAACTTGTCAAGTATATCATTGATCCTAGGAATCGGAAATCTGTTCTTGATGGTGATTTTGTTGAGAGCGCTATAATCGATGGACATTCTTCAAGATCCGTCTTTCTTCAAAACCAACAACACTGGAGAGCAATACAGTGAAGTACTAGGTTGGACAAGACCCTTTTCCAAGAGGTCTTTCACTGGGTTCATAATCTTTTCATTGTGTACTCGGCTCACACGATAAGGTGGCCGATTCGGTGGCGTTCTTCCATGTATCAGATCAATGGTTTGATCTTCAGGCCCTCTGAAAAGCAATCGGCATGAGTGTGGAGAAAAATCTTGGCGTTCTTTTGATCAGGTCAAAACATATTCAACCTTTATCCAGCGTTCAGTTCTCTCCCAAAAGAATGAGTAAGAAACTGAAGTTCATCAAGTACAATCTCTAAGCCCTTCATTTATCAAAGTCGCTTTCTCGGCGTGGTAGTCAACCACGGCGTAGTTCTTGTGGTACCAAGGGATCCTGAGTAGAACGTCACTCGCGTGCCCTGAACACCCCTGTCATTGCAAACAAAGTTTGCCAATGCTCGGTGTAATGGCAACATCCCATCCGGGTGCCAGTCAAACTACCTCTGCTTGTGGCATCATTTTGTCGAGCGTAATTCCAAATCGAGCCGCCAATTCCAAGCAAAAAGATTGGCCTTGGCTCCTTCAAAAGAGCTTCTCGATCCTTCACTTTGCCCCAAAAGCGGCAAAGTTTGTACTTTCATTCATTAGATTCGTTGCAAGTCCCACGCCATGTGGTACCAGTTCTGCTTTTCTATCTGCCTTTTCTGCCACATTCCTCAGCTGCTCTCGAACTCTCAGACCTGTCGTCGTCTTTATCATTTTGTTCTTTCTGTGCCTTATTAGGGCACTTCGCGGAGATATGTCCCTGTTCCCTGTATCCAAAGCACTTCCCCTCTCTGATGAAGCGAGCTCTCTCCTCAGGAGTAAGCTTGGGTCGTGCATCATTTTTCTCTGGGTTGCTCTTTTTCTTTCTACTTTCATTCCCAGAAGTTTGTTCGGCTCGTTGTGTCATGGCCTCATCTGTGGGGTAGGTCAGACTGCCAGAGTGAATGGCAAAGCCCCGCTTCGCATGACTCATCAACTCCTGAGTAGAAGCTGACTTCTATTCTAAGCAGTGATCTTGGATCTCTGTAGGTAGACCCAAGGTAAACCGCTCAATCTGTTCTCTGAACGAGATCTTCTTGAATGAAGAGGCGGGTAGAAAAGAGCTCCAAAATCTTTCACAATAAGCATTGATTGTATCTTCCTGGGTCATCCGAAGATGGTTCCAAGCAGCTCGTACATCTCGTTCATATTCTTGCGTCAACCAAGAAGAAATAAAAAGCTTCTTAAATTTCAGCCATTTAACTTGCGCACTCTTGTTAAAAGAAGCGTGGACCACCAAGTACGAGCATTCCCCTTAAGGTAAGAGGTAGCTCTCCGAATCTTGGAGTGCTCTGAATAGCGTCCTCCCGCGAAAGCGATGTAACTACTGTATAAAAGACAAAGCCTTCAAAGCATCTGAGTATCCTGAAAAGTATCAAACTTGATCGAGTGGCCACCTTCCTTAAACTCTCGGATTTTCTTGCTTTTATCTTCGAGAAAGTCATACTGGTTGGCTTTGTAAAAATTCTTCTTGTTCGCATAAAACTTTCCGTCATCGAAATCTGAGCTGTCTGTAGACGAGTCCTCAGTAGAACTGTCAGGCTCTGGGCGAGATGTAGCCTTCTTTTCCTTTTTCTTGCCCTTTCCGAAGCTTTGTTTCTTGCTTCGCTTTTTACCTTTTCTGTCTTCTTCGCTCGAATCCGAGGAGCTAGAAGAACTATCAGAAGAAGAAGAAGAAGAAGAACTGGGTACTCCTTCAAATCGAACACGCTTCTTCTGTTTCTTTGCCTTGTCAAAAGTCGACTGATGACCCAAATAACCTGGAAAGTCAGTGCTTTTCTTGTGCTTTTTGGCTTTCTTTTGCACGTCAAAAAGCTGAGCAATCCGTGCATCAACCACGTTCTCCAGTTCCTTCTTCGTATATTTTCTTGGAGGCAGAAGGTTTCTTGAGAGCGGGTTTCGGGAGTGGTGTTGTGGTTCTCTGCCACTCCATCTGTACCTCTTCCAAAGAGGTCTGGTTCATATATTTTGCCATCTTCGGGTCCTTGGCAAAATTGAGCATCATCTTTGTTGCCGCTTCGCCTAAGTAGGCCAAGGCGGGCCATACTCTCTGCCGGAATCTTCGTTGTGATCCCTGCCCGCATCTCCAGATGCAGAGGGAGTCGATTGATCATTGCCTGAAGCCATAGGTGCCGCGGAAAAAAATTTCGGCGATCGGATTTCCCGTAGAAGAGAAATCGGCCGTGCTCTGATACCACTGTAATAGACTTGGACACTCCAAGTCAAAAATCAATCGCAACAGCACCAAATAACCACTTCAAAACAATTCACAGATCACAATAGATTTGCACTGGCCCGGCAGAGTCCCGTGCCTTGAGATATTGGCCCCAAAGACTGGTGCCCCTTTCGGTATTTCTTTTTATATTAATCAGTTCAAAGTACAAGAGAGTGGCTAGGGTTTCACTCTCAGACTCTGCGTCCAGATGCTCTGAGAAGTGAGGCCCTCACCACTAATTTAAAGGTTACAAGGGATGCCCAAAAGCAGAGTCCCAAAAGCTTTTAAAAATAAAAAGCATCAGTTCTCTCTCTCTCTTAGAGTCTCTAAAAAAAAAAAAAAAGCAAGTTCTCTCTCTTTCTCATGGCGTAGAGAAAAAGCAAGACTCTTTTTTTTTAGCCTCCGCGATTTTCGGAAATTAGGGTTACTGGCAAGAATTAGGGTTTGCAAGAATTTTAGGGTTTTTGGCAGAAATTAGGGTTTCTGATGTCCGCCACGTCATCACTTTGTGACAAAATACAAAGCAATTCAAAAATTTAGTTAGTTTTTTGTTTGGACAATCGAACTTCAAGGACGAGTGGCTTATCCTTGTGCATCAAGGTAATATGCAGCACTCTAGATCAAGAACTGTACACATTCTTGTTGTGTCAAGGCATGCCCAAGAGAATGTCGTAATTGCTCAGCTTCATGATGTGGAAATCCGCTTTTCCATGGTATCCTTGGATGGTCATTGAAAGAGCACCAATAAGTGGTATCACCTTTTGAGTTTGGCCCGTGGCTAGCTTGGCCTCAAGTTCGCCACCTTGTGAATCATAGTCCAAATCCATCTGCTTGAGGAATTTGGTATGGATGGATGAAGTTTTCGGAGGCTCCGGGGTCAAAGAAGATCAAGGCTTTTAGGCCGTTGACTTGGCCATAGGCTCGACACAATTCATTTTATCTTTCAAGATTAATTTTGTAAATGTCAAGTACAAGGCCAGTGGTAGGTCTAGCTCTTTTAGCCGAAGAGGGAAGAGGAAAGTCATATAACTGCATGCAAAAATCGTCTTGAAGCTTGCCATGTCCTTGGAACATGCGGTTGTGTCGCGATTGAACTCCACCTCTGCATAGCATTAACTTTAAGAAATCCCGCTATTCGAGAAATTGTTGATTCTTTCGATAGTTCATCAAAGCATAGATGCTGTTGACTTGTTGGAGGAATTGCAAAGCTTTTTCCGTATTTTCACTCCGGAAATGATTGTAGTGTCGCCATCTTTGAAATCCTTCGGTTGGTTAGGCACAAACCACGGACATGGATAGTAGGGATATCCATACAGGTGGTGGTGGTGGCAACGATGGTTGCACTAGATCAGGGCCAGATAGTTGCACCATGTTCTTGAAGACTCCCCCAATTAAAACAAACGGTTGAGAAGGTTGACGGTTAGAGGCTTTTGCACTTTCTGGTGCCGGAGGAGGGGGGGCATCAGAGGGGGTAACATGTAATTAAAAAATTGTTGGAAACTTTGCAACATCGGGAGATTGTGTTGCTGATGCCGTGAAAGTATGTCACAAAGCTCGTCAAGAGAAACTGCAGGTACTCTGCCGAATCCATAAACGTCGTCGTGCTCTGTCTGCGCTCACAAGAGCACACGTCTAGAGCTCTCACACCCTATAACGATATGACGCCACGTTCCAACGAAAAAGAACAAACCGAACAAACTTTAAGCACTTCAAATAACAATTGAACAAAAAGAGATGCATGGCACACGAGACACGGAGTGGCGGCGTTCCACCCCAAGAGCACACTTGCCCCAAACCTTGGCGCCCCTTTCGATATTTCTTTATATTGCTTCAACAAGGTACAACCTTTGGAACTCTGCTTTGCATCACCCGCCGAGTAGAATGCTAGAGGGAGAACCCAGGCCTCTTATTTAAAGACCCTTGGCATCTAAAAGCAGTTTACAATGAAAAGCATTTGATTTTAAATGCATCTGGTCTCCAAAAGTTACCAGCGCGTGAAACGCAGAAATTCATACAGCTGCCACGTCACCTATTGATAGCGTAAAATGCGGATTG
Organism: Adiantum capillus-veneris; assembly: GCF_014529385.1. NCBI lineage: Eukaryota > Viridiplantae > Streptophyta > Polypodiopsida > Polypodiales > Pteridaceae > Adiantum > Adiantum capillus-veneris. The sequence continues at coordinate 55,341,130 of NC_140937.1, forward strand.
GCTGTAAGTGCCACGTGGCATGTCAGCCGGATTTGCGGAGCATCCGTACCTCTGTTGCCGTGTCATCAGCCGAACTTTTAATTGGTTTGAGCCACTCAGTGATGATTTGTAAGTTGGTGAGAACTTCATCTTCTTCTGCTTCTAGGGTTTAGGCCCCTTGGCCGGGATCTGTAGGTTACTCTCTCCCTCACTTGGTGAGTCTCCTCCCTTGCAAACAACTTCAGCTATGCAGTTTTACTTAGGTTGTTGTGTTGTCTCGTTTTATTTACATTAGTTTAGTTCCATTTGTTAGAAAATTCGGTAAGTGAAGTTCTCTCTCTCTCTCTCTCTCTCTCTCTCTCTCTCTCTCTCTCTCTCAGACTTCTTTAGAGCTGCCACTGAACACTCGGAGGAGTTACTACCACAGCAGAGCTCGTCGCCTCACACGAGAGGCACACTGATCGACCGAGCGACTGAGCTGGGGAGATCCAGACGCCCACGACTGCAGAGGACTACACAGCATCGACGGAGGCTGCATCAGAGGATTCGGATCAATCATGCACGACACCCGGTCAGACTACTGACCATGGAGGAGATTGATGAGATCCGCAAGCGACCGATGCTGGATCTCCTGTGATCTAGCTACCCCAG